>NC_090438.1:867236836-867539866 GCF_031143425.1 Pleurodeles waltl
CTAGTCTGTAAGAAGAAATTCCCCTCCTGACAGCCACATTTAGTACACAAACTAGTCCTTAAGTTTGGGATACACAGAGGGTCCAGGGAAATTTTCCTGTACTTGGTACCCACTTAAACACCCCATACTCATTGTGTACTAGGCAAATAACCCAGACAAAATCTCACATACAAGCTTTATGCTAATGGTGGAGAGATCATGTCTAGGTAAGGCTCAAACTTGGAACTTGGTTGAAAGCTTAAGAACTGGCTAGTTAAATGTCCAAAAGTAGACCTTGTAGTGTACCGGTCAAACACAAATTTCCATTACTTAGCTTTAATGCTGGGTATTGCTTCTTTGTTTTGGCCTACAGGGCTTACACAAATTGTAACCAAACCCAACAACCTACCCCAGGATGCAACATGCTGCAGCCAGGGAATTTTTATTGTGCCAAACATCATTAACAATTCCCTCATTCCTTCCCAATAATCAGGAAGCTGTGGTGTTATTGATAAACTTAGTCAGTAGATTAAAGGATTTACTGCAACCACGTCACAAATTCTTTTGGTTCCCAGATCAAAAAACAAGGGTGGATGGGGTGTGCTGCTTGGGAGATGAGGGATCTAAAATAAATATTCTCACTCACTGTCAAATTATTAATGGCAGCATAGCCCCAAATCTCAGCTGCAAAGAGTGAAGAGCTTTGGAATTTTGTACAATAGGCTTCAATTGCAGGTGTTATTAAACACAACTTTGCTTATTGAATTGCAATATGGCTTTGGACCTTTGACATAGATGAATGTAGATTTTATTGAGTTGCAACACCCAGCCTAATTTATCAGTGCATCTAACCCCAAGGTAATCAAAACATTTCACCCTTTCAAGTGGATTATCAGCAATTTTAACTGCCCATGTTCTAAATTTGACTTTCCCAAATATCATCAATTTTGTTTTATCCACATTAAGTTCCAGGCCCCTGGAACACAGAGAGCTAGAAATGTATTTAAAATATTTAGAAGCCCTATGGAGGACTTTAAAAAAAAATAAGACATCATCTGCAAACAGCAGAATAGGTATTGTCTTCCCATTCAAAACAGGGGCATCACCATTACAACCTAAAAGTTCATTGACCGTCTCATTAATAATCAAAGTAAAAAGGGTGTGTGCTAAAACACACCTCTGGCACACCCCACGTTGAATGGGAATTTTACTGATTAATTCTCCCTGCTGTCCCCACCGGAGCTGGGCATAGTTGCCTACATGCAGTCTTGCTATCAGATTAGCCAAGTTAGCAGGAGCTCCCATTCCTAACCATATGTTCTCCAAGGGCACTAATTCAAATGCTGCACTTAGATCTACAGATGTACATACAATAGAATGCATCGTGTTTCAGCAGTACATATTTCAAATTGAGTAGTGTAAATTCAAAAACTTGGTCATGTACTTGTTTTGGCACAGAAACCTGCTTAGGCCTGGTAAAGATTTTCTGAAGATTGTAGATTAAGCTAATTGGCCCATAATTTGAGGGAATAGAGGCATCTCCTTTCTGATATAATTAAATTATCTCTTCCACCTTCCAAGTTTTCTGGAATTTCACCCCCTCTCTGACAGCGCTGGAGAAAAGATTGATGTACAGGGCCCAAATTGTGGGCTCAGACTTATACAAATCACCAGGTACCCAATCTGGACCAGGAGCCTTTGGTGTGTTTCATCTATTACTATCCTTATAAGTGTAATCTAAGCTAAAAAGTAATTCAATTATATTGTCTTCTAGGAGTTTGCCAAGTATAAAAGCTCTCTGTCTTTCATCAGGAAACAGGGCAGGAGTGGTTCAGCTTTTAGAGCATAGCATAGAAAAGTGGTCAACCTATTTATGTGGCTGTATGTAGTAGCAAGGAGTAGTAACGGTGTCCAAACTACCATGTGCAACAATGTGCCAGAAAGAATGTGTGTCATTACTCCTAGCAGCTGTCAGCAGATCCTGTCAATTCTTGTCGGCCCATTCAGTTTTAGTTTCATCAAGCACAGCCTTATACCTATGCCTCACTGCTGGAATATCAAAAGGACTTTACTCACTTTTTGCCAATTTGCACCCAGCAGTATATTATTTAGGACCCCTCACCATGATGGTTTTCTTTTGGGCTGTTTTCTTTCCAAATACATCCTTCAGAGCCACAAGAAAATCTCTATGGACAGATAGCACAGATTCTGAAGATGTAAGGACATGTTCAAAATCAGAAAAAGTGAACAAATAGTTTGTAAGTTCTTGGGCACAGCTCAAGGTCATCTAATATCCTTGGCCAGGTGGCTCTTCTGAAATTATTTGTTAAGAGGGGCTCCTGCGTTATATTTCAGAGTCTAGGTGAGCCTCTTATGAGAGAGTCGCCTTCCAGATATAGAAGCAGGGTGTTGATCACTATCTGACAGAGGGATGATTTCCATATGATTAAGTAGTGGCCAGATTCTAGCATCAATCAAAATATAATCAATAACGCTTTTGGAAACACCCTTCTTAAATGTAGGTTGCCTGTATGGGTCAGAACGAGTCTCACCATTGCACATGCTTAGGCTCCTCCTAACCACCATGGAAGCAAGCTGAAAGTTGGCATTATAAAGGTAGTTCTGAGTTTTACCTAACATAGTGGGTTCGCACCAGAGCGCATCCTCCTCCTCTATAGGTGTGTTAATTAGATGGATTGGCTCAAATGAGACTTTGAAGTCCCCTGCTATCACAATTTTATTCTGCTGCTGGTAAACTCTAATCAAGTCATCTAGCATAGACAATACAGAAATGTCAATACCCGAAGAGACAGAACTAGCATAAACATTTAGCATTGTGAAAGTTAACCCTGTGAGAATATTAAGCTAGATCCCTATTAAATCGGGGATGCAGTATTTAGCTGCTTATAGGCACAGGCAATGGTATCTGTCATGAAAACGGCTAGGCCCCCAATCACTCTCTCTGCTTTTTTCAGAGCAGTCAATGTCTTCTGAAAAATACAGAAATCATATTCACCAATACATGCAAACCAACCAGGGTCGGAGTATTTAGAGCAAATTCCTATTACATTCCAAGAGATCATAGTCACCCCCTCTCTCACATCAGCACCACCCCTCATGCATGTCATACAGCCCCAAACTCTGTCAGGTACCCACTAAACTGGTAATATCCTTTCTCAGACCAAGCTCTGTTAGACCTGGCATCCTTGGCATCCTTGATGTGGTCTCCTCTAAATTTGTGCTTCTGTTTCCCAGGTTCCTGATGTGACCTGGACTCTGTGTTTGCTGTTTTTGTTACTCTGGGCACTTTACCACTGCTGACCAGTTCTAAATTGGAAGTGTTCCCTATGTGAAATTGTATATATAATTGGCTTTTCCATATTTTGCATATTTGATTTCCCAGTAAGTCTCTAGTAAAGTGCACTAGAGGTTTCCTGGGCCTTTAAATCAAATGCTGCTATTGGGGCTGTAGCACTGATTGTGCCACCCACTTGAGTAGCCCGGTAAACATGTCTCAGACCTGCCCCTGCAGTGTCTGTGTGTGCAGTTTTGTACTGCCAAGTTGACTTGGCAAGTGTACCCACTTGCCAGGCCTAAACCCTACTTCTTTACACATGTAAGGCACCCCTAGGGTAGGCCCTAGGTAGCACCATGAGCAGGGCGCAGTGTATGTTAAAGAAGGGAAATATACTGATGTGTTTTACATGTCCTAACAGTGAAATACTGCCAAATTCAGTTTTCACTGTTGCAAGGACTATCTCTCTCATAGGGTAACATGGGGGCTGCCTTTAACCCCTCCCATGCCCAGGGCAAGCAGGTCTCATCCAGGCACACGGTTGCTGTGTGCCTGGGATGAGACCAGCTTGTCCTGCTCTCGGCGCTCCCCCTTTGGGCCTCCCTCCCACACACCATAGTCGGGGATGGAAGGGGAATCGCTTCCACACCAACCCGCCCCCACGCCCCAGTGATGTCGGATGACATCAGCATGCAAATCGCACGATGACCTCATCAGAGGTCATCTCAGATCGCGTTATCGTGGAAGAGAAATGCTTTTGCATTTCTCTTCCGACTGGGAGGTGGGGCAGGAGAGACAAGAAAGGAAAGGAAAGATATTTCCTTTCCTTTCTTGTCTCTCACAGCATTTCTGCTGCCCGATCACGATGCGATCAGGCAGCAGAAATGCACACTAGACACAAGGGATTTTTTGTTTTTAGGGATTTTCAATAAAGGTAGCGGTCCCTTGAGCAAGGGGTACTTCCGAGGGGGCCATATTAATTTTAGGCCATTTCTGCCCCTCCTGGGGGCAGATCGGCCTAATATAATTAGGCCGATCTGCCCCCGGTTGGGGAGAAAAGCCCTGGACACCAGGGATCATTTTTTTGTTTATTTTTATGTGTGGGGAGCAACCCCATAGGCAAGGGTCGATCCCCGGGGGCATCCCTAGACACCAAGGGTAATTTTTTTTTTTTTTTTTATATGTGGGGAACGACCCCTTAGGCCAAAGGGGGGGCAAATGACCTAATATAATTGTGCTGATCTGCCCACAGGGGAGGCAGAAACCACTAGACACCAGGGATTGTTTTTTTTTTTTTTATACTTATGCATAAAGGGAGAGGCCCATCGGGCAAGGGCCACTCTCCAGGATGGCCAAAATATTTTTAGGCCATTTCTGCCCTCCCTAGGGGCAGATCTTCTTTTTAAAATTAGGCAGAAAACCCCTAGACACCAGGGATAATTATTTTTGTTTTACATGTGGGAAGTGACCCCTTAGGCACGGGTCACTCTGTGGGGGGTGCGAATTACTTTTAGACCATTTCCACTCCCACTGGGGGCAGATCAGCCTAATATAATTAGGCCAATCTGCCCACCGGGGGGCAGAAACCACTAAACACCAGGGATTGATGTGTGTGTTTTGTTTGGCTATATCTGCCCTCTTGGGGGCAGATCAGCCTATTTGTGGAGGGCCCATCTGCCCCCAAGGGGGGCAGACAGCCCACCAGAGACCAGGGACGATTTGTTTTTCAAAATAAGAGGGTGGGTGTATGGCCATACCCAACCCAAATAAATAGGGCCAAAGTTGTTCTGCAATTACCCCCGATCCACACCCCGGGGGGGGGCAGAAAGTCTAATAGATGCCAGGGAATTAAAAACAAGCAAAAAATAATAGGGTGGTGGCTACCAACCAGTATGGGCCTGGTTATGCCCCCAACCCAACTGAAGGGGGGAACAGTCTTTCAGCTCTCCCCCCGCACACTAAAACATCTTATCCCACAGCAAGCAAGAGGACAGTTGATTATCTTCGGTTTTTGTTTTACATTTGGGCCATGAGGGCTTGGTAACTTTCAAAATCGTCCCACTTGGAATGGTGAGGGCTGCACTTTTTGGCCTTTGGGATGCTTCCATGTAGAAAAATCCACAAGACCTAGACACATTTGAAAACTATACATCTGGTTGATTCTAGGGTGGTGTGCTTCACATGCACCCCGCACCATTTTCTTACCCACAATGCCCTGCAAACCTCCAACTTTGCTGGAAATCACGCATTTTTCCCATATTTTTGTGGTGGAAACTTCTGGAATATGCAGGAATCCACAAACTTCCTACAACCCAACATTGCCTCATCCATACCGATAAAAATACTGCTGCACTTGTGAGCCTGAAATTTTTTTTTCTCAAACTGCCCTTTTGGACCCGCTTTGGTTTCCCCTCAATTTCAACATGTTTTTGGCTCTTCCCTGTGACAGGCACTTGGCCCATTAACACAAGTGAGGTATCATTTTTACCAGGAGACTGAGGGGAACGGTGAGTGGTAGGACATTTGTTGCGGTGCGGTGTGGTGATCCCACACAGAAATGTGGAAAAAATCAGATTTTTTTTAGCTAAATTTGAGGTTTGCTGAGAATTCTGGGTAAGAAAACATTGGGAGATCCACGCAAGACACACCTCCCTGGACTCCCTCGGGTGTCTAGTTTTCAGAAAATGTCTGTGTTTAGTAGGTTTCCCTAGATGGCTGCTGAGCCCAGGACCAAAAACGCAGGTGCCCCCCGCAAAAAACAGGTAGTTTTGTATTTGATAATTTTGATGTGTCCAGATAGTGTTTTGGGGCATTTTCTGTCGCGAGAACTAGGCCTACCCACAGAAGTGAGGTACCATTTTTATCAGGAGACTTGGGGAAACGCTGGGTAGAAGGAAAGTTGTTGCTCCTCTTAGATTCCAGAACTTTCTCTCATCGAAATGTGAGGAAAAAGGTTTTTTTTTGGCCACATTTTGAGGTTTGCAAAGGATTCTGGGTAACAGAACCTGGTGAGAGCCTCACAAGTCACCCCATCTTGGATTCCCCTAGGAGTCTAGTTTTAAAAAATGCATAGGTTTGTTAGGTTTCCCTAGGTGCCGGCTGAGCTAGAGGCCAAAATCCACAGCTAGGCACTTTGAAAAAACAGGTCTGTTTTCTGTGAGAAAATGTGATGTGTCCACGTTGTGTTTAGGGGCATTTCCTGTCACCGGTGCTAGGCCTAACCACACAAGTGAGGTGCCATTTTTATGGGGAGACTCGGGGGATCACTGGGTGGAAGGAAATTTGTGGCTCCTCTCAGACTCCAGAACTTTCTGTCACCGAAATTAGAGGAAAAAGTGTTTTTGGGCCACATTTTGAGATTTGCAAAGGATTCTGAGTGGCAGAACCTGGTGAGAACCCCACAAGTCATCCCATATTGAATTCCCCTAGGTGTCTAGTTTTAAAAAATGGGCAGGTTTGGTAGGTTTCCCTAGGTGCCGGCTGAGCTAGAGGCCAAAATCTATAGCTAGGCACTTTGCAAAAAACACGTCAGATTTCAATGTAAAAATGTGATGTGTCCTTGTTGCATTTCCTGTCACGAGCATTAGGCCTACCCACGCAAGTGAGGTACCATTTTTATCGGGAGACTTGGGGGAACACAGAATAGCAAAACAAGTGTTATTGCCCCATGTATTTCTCTACATTTTTTCCTTCCAAATGTAAGACAGTGTGGAAAAAGGACATCTATTTGAGAAATGCCCTCGAATTCACATGCTAGTATGGGCACCCCGGAATTCAGAGATGTGCAAATAACCACTGCTTCCCAACACCTTATGTTGTGCCTATTTTGGAAATACAAAGGTTTTCTTGATACCTATTTTTCACTCTTTATATTTCTGTAAATGAATTGCTGTATACCCGGTATAAAATGAAAACCCATTGCAAGGTGCAGCTTATTGGCTCTTGGAACCTACGGTTCTTGATGAACCTACAAGCCCTATATATACACGGAACCAGAAGCATCCAGCAGTCGTAATGGTATATTGCTTTCAAATATCTGACATCGCAGGACGAAGTTACAGAGTAAAACCTGGAGAAAAATGGCTGTTTTTTTACCTCAATTTCAATATTTTTTCATTTCAGCTATTATTTTCTGTAGGAAACCCTTGTAGGATCTACAAAAAATACCCCTTGCTGAATTCAACTGTTTGTCTACTTTTCAGAAATGTTTAGCTTTCTGGGATCCAGCATTGGTTTCATACTCATTTCTGTCACTAACTAGAAGGAGGCTGAAAGCACAAAAAATAGTAAAATGGGGTATGTCCCAGTAAAATGTCAAAATTGTGTTGAAAAATGTGGTTTTCTGATTTAAGTCTGCCTGTTCCTGAAATCTGGGAATATGGTGATTTTATCACCGCAAATTCTTTGTTGATGCCATTTTCAGGGAAAAAAATCACAAGCCTTCTTCTGCAGCCCTTTTTTCCCTTTTTTGTCTAAAAAAATGAAATTTTCGCTGTATTTAGGCTAATTTCTTGGTCTCTTTCAGGGAAATGCACAAACTCTGGGTACCTCTAGAATTCCTAGGATGTTGGAAAAAAGGGACCCACATTTGGTGTGGGTAGCTTATGTGGACAAAAAGTTATGAGGGCCTAAGCACAAACTGCCCCAAATAGCCAAAAAAAAGGCCTAGCACCTGAGGGGGAAAAGGCCTGGCAGCGAAGGGGTTAAATATTCTTAAAGTGTAGTTTTCCTTTGAGAGTGGATATAAATATGGAATTTGGGTTCTCAGAACTCACAACTTGAAAAAGCACCTGTAGATTGTTAGGGGCTTATTTATAGGCCCCTATTGCCACAGAAGCATCACTTTTCGTGACGCTTCTGTGCGCTAAGCACTGTGCCGTATTTACAAGGTGGCATTAAGACAGATTTTTTGTGGCTTAACGGCACCTTGTAAATACAGACCCTTCCCACGCAGCACTGTGCGTGAAAGGGGTGTTCAATGGGTGTTGCTGTGGGCGTGCCACAGCAACACCCATTGCATTTTGATGCTGCCTCAGATTTATGAAATTCCGTAAACCTGAGGCAGAGCCAAAATCTAACGCCACCCCCAGGGGTGGTGTTAGCAGTGCGCAACGAGGAGGAATACTTTTATTCCTACTTGTTTTTTGCTTTTTCTATGTGTGCTGCATTCTGGAGCATGCATAGAAAGGGCAAAATGCCAGAAATTATTGTTTATGGCCAGGAAGGTGTCCCTTTCTGCACATAAATATTCATTTGAAAATTGCAGTTTGGCACTTCTCTGTGTGCTGCATTGTGCAGCACAAACAGAAGTGCCAAAGCGCCATAAGTGATTGTTTATATGCATGAAGGGACACCTTCCCGCTCATAAACAATCGGACCCCTCAATGCAGACATCCTTGCACAATGGGTCAAGGATGCCTGAGTTGGCGCTGCCAGCTACATTTAATACCAGCACAGGGGACAACACAGGGGTGTGCTGTATTCACTTAAATACGTGCATCCCTGCGTTTCTAAAGTGGCGCAGCACGGCACTGCCAATTTTGGCACAGCACAGCGCTGCACCATTTTTCCATAAATCTGGCCGATAGTTTGAAAATACCACTTTTAGAAAGTAGCAATTTTTTTGCTTAACCCATTCTGTGACTCTCTCTGTTTATGGATTCCCTGTCTGGGTCAGACTGACAGTTGGGCTGTTTGTGAATCTCCTCTAGACAGTGACACAAAGGGAGCTGGGGAAGAGGCTGCCTATTCTGATGAGCCACATGGGCTAGAGTGGAGGGAGGAGTGGTCACTTACACCTGAATGGGCTGTGCCTGACCTCACACAATGCAGTCTCCAACACCATGATGTGTGTCTGGGGCCAGGCCTGGGCAAGGCAGGATCCTGTAAACAGCAGAGATCTTTCTTTGAAGTTGGGCAACTTCAAAGACAGACAGGGGTGTAAGTAGTGGACCCAAACCCCCAGACTTTAGATTTTTTCAAGATCACTTCTTGTTTCAAGAGGTACCTCTGCCAAGGAGAAGAGCTGAAGAGCTGGGGAGAAGTGCTGCCCCTGCCTGTGACTCTACTTTATTGGTCAATCCTGCAGTTGCTGTTTCTTCCTGTGAAAGGGGACAAAGACTGGACTTTGTTGTGTATTCCTGCTTGAGAAGAAGCTCCAAGGGCTTCAACTGAGCTTGCCTGCTGTTTTGAAGTCTCAGGGCCATTAAAGACTTCCTCTGCCAGCACTTAGACTCTTTGCTGAGACTCCTGCCCTGCCAAGCGGTGACCTATCCAGTTTCTGTGCCCCTGAAAGGTGAAGTTGACAGAACAAAATGATAATGATAAATGACGCATTGCCTACCCGGCCGTAGAAGAAATGACGCACAGCCTCACTCGCGAGTAAGAAATTAATGCATCGCTGACTTTTCAGATGCACACTCGCCCGTTCAGCTTTATTTTTGACCAAGCCAGGTACTTTGTGTAATAACATTTCCATTGTTTTCTATGGAGTAAGACTCTTATTCTTTTGAAAATTCACATCTTGGCTTGTGTATGTTGGATTTTTTTTGTTTGGTCTTGTTTGATTCACATAAATATTACCTAGTTTTCTAAACTGGTGTGGTGTCCATTTCATAGTATTTCACTGTATTATGGTGTGTGTTGGTACAAATACTTTACATATTGCTTCTGAGTTAAGCCTTTCTGCTTGTACGAAGCTACCAAAGGGGTGAACAGGGGTTAACCAGGTGTGTTTCTCCTTGGCCCTGATTAGAGTGAGGGACCTTGCTTGGACAGGGGGTAACCTGACTGCCAATCAAATACCCCATTTTTAAAAGGCTCCAAATGTGAATCCTCTACCAGCACAACAAGGAGAAATAGGGTATTTTCTAAAGGAAAGAGAGTGGTGACGTCCCTAACTCCTTCCTCATGGGATAGTCAGTTAACTAGGGTCAAGTCAGACTCCAGATGACATAGTTCTGACCCATAGGTTGCAACTTTAGTTCTGTCTTGGTGGACAATCTCATTCTGGGACTGTTGGTGGACAGAGTTGTCTGGGCAAGGTAATGGGGTGGAAAGTTTCATCTGAATTGTAGAGGCAGAGGAGACACATATGTGACTTGTGCGGACCTCAAAGTTAATTAGGCCATCAACCATCAATGGATTGTTTAGAGGCACCATTATATAATCAAAGTTAGTTGATCCATTTTTGCACCTCTTAAGAAATATATTATAAGATTTCACCACACTTGTACACCCACCCTTGACACTGAGCGATTGAATAACTTTGTTAGTTAAAGATTCAACATCCTCAAAAGCATTCCTATCCAACTTTGGGACTGATGTAAAATAAACCAAACTCCGAGGGTTAATTTTGTTCTTGGTAGGGAGGTGGCAAGATAGGTCATTTTTATGTAAGGGTGGACATACTGAAGAAAAAGTATTAGTGGCATTCCTTGCCTTAAACTGATGAATAGGTCCCATTTTGTGGTTCATTGACCATTCATGGAAGCTACTCATTGCTTCCATCTTGGTATTATCAATGGACGAGTACCTAGGTTTACTTCCTGTATTCTTATAGATGCCATACTCAATGGTCCTAGCACTAACAGTAGTGCTAATGGTCTGTAATCCAGAAAAGATTTTAGCAGAGGACAACAGTCGATCTCGGCACCCCAGTGGTGGATTCTTCTCAAAGTGTTGCTATGGTTGTCCCCATGTAAAGATCTATTGTTAGACAGATGCTGCACCTGGTGTTTGCAGGTCTTTTGAGGTTTGTGTTGCTCCTCTCCACTAGGACAGTAACCAGGGACATTAGTTTATCCAGTTTGGAGTGAAAGACAGAGATAATATCATTAGTATCATCAACAGCTGGAAAATAGGGATGGTTATCATTTGAGAGTGATTTGTGGTGGAAACTGCAGGCTCCGGTGCAAATGGAGCCACGGAGAGGACTTTGTTAGCTACAGTGCTGCCATACCCTCCTCTGCTGCCAAGAGTGGAAGTCTATTTGTTCAAGAAATGCTTGAGACAACCACAATGTTAAATGAAAGCAGCAAGCTAGAAGCAGTCTGTGAGATATTGTCACCATGAGGTAGGTCTGCACTTGGTCAGGTGCCAGATGAAGTTTTTGAGATTTTTTTGTTAAACATATCTGGAATTTTCTCTGGCCTTACACAACATTTGGGTGTCTTGGAAGTTAATATGGTTTCAACCTCTTTGATTAGGTGGTCAATTGCTTCCATTGTGCTTGGCTCATTAGCAGTATACCTTGCACCCACTTCACCCACCCCACCCCACCCCATCCCATCTAGGATTTTTCGGCTTTTTGGGAGGTGTATTTGCTGACTCTAGTGCATTATGCTTACCCATACTTTAGGTGAGATTTTGGCAGAGAAAAAGGCTTAGCTGAAATTAAATGAAAGTTCAAAAGTTGAATAGATTGAATGGATATAGCAAACCAGAGGTACTCAGAATGTTCCTGGCCCAGCCAGCCTCTTCTGGGTGATGATGGTCGAATAGGAGCCTGCTCTTGGCCTGGTCTTGGCCAGGGCACGTCCTGCACTTGTCCAGCACCACAGTGGTGCAAAGTGCTTTACTAATGCTTCAGGGTCCCTCCTCTGGTCACTGAGTGTAGGAGGCTGGCCTGGCTTGTAGTGGGTACCTAGGGTACTTACACCTTATACCGGGTCCAATTATCCCTTATTAGTGAAATGTAGTAGTGTTCTAGCAGCTTAGGCTGATAGAGGTATCTATAGCAGAGCAGCCTAGGCTGAACTAGGAGACATGCAAAGCTCCTGCAATACCACTTATAGTTTCAGTGTACTTATATACAAGTAAAGACAACACTCAAGTGTTACCAAAAATAAAGGTGACACAAGGCCGAAAATATCTTAGAGGCAATACTCCTTCTGGAGGTAAGTATTATACACAATACATACACTAGACACCAAAATAAGGTAAGTAATTAGAAATAGGACAGTGCAAACAATAGGAAATGCTACAGAATGCAATAGGAGAAAATAGGTCTGGGGCAATACAAACTGAGCTGCTCAGTCCCCAGGAAGGCAGAACCCTGCCTGTGAGGTGGCAGCAGCTATAGCTGCAGTGCAAGCCTCAGAGAGCTGTATTGGCAGTACTGGGGGTCCATGGTGGAGCCCCCAGGATGCATCGAATTGGCTACCCAATACCAGATTTGGAATGGGGGAACAATTCCATGATGTTAGACACCTTACATGGCCATATTCGGGGTTACCATTGTGAAGCTACATATAGGTATTGACCTATATGTAGTGGACACGTGTAATGGCGTACACGCACTCGGAAAGTCCAGGGAATTGGCCCTGGACTGTGTGGGGGCACCTTTGCTAGTGCAAGAGTGCCCTCACACTTAGTAACTTTGCACCTAGCCTTCAGTAAATGAGGGTTAGACACATAGGTGACTTATACGTTACTTAAATACAGTGAAAATGGCTGTGAAATAATGTCCAGTGTGCCAATTGAAATTGGTAAAGGAAGTCACTAGCCTATACTGACAAATTTAAAAGCAGAGAGATCATTAGCACTGGGGTTCCGATTAGCAGAGCCTCAGTGACACAGTTAAGCACTATTCACAACACACACATTAGGCCACAAACTATGAGCACTGGGGACCTGACCAGCAAAATCCCAGTGAGACAGGCAAAAACATACTGACATACAGGTACAAATGGAGGTAACATGCCAAGAAATATGGTACTTTCCTCCACACTGGGGTGGCCATCTGGCCTATGGCAGAAGCCTGCTGGGGCATTTAGTCTCACCCCAGCAGGCTGCATGCAGGTCAAAGCACATCCCACGCCATAGTGGTGCAAAGCCTATTAACTGGGTTTCAGGACCCCTCCTCTGGTACCTGGAGCTGGGGCGGTCAGCTGGCTTTTAGCAAAAGCGTGCTGGGGAATGTAGTCCCACCCCAGCAGTGTTAAATGCAGGTCAAAGCACTTATATCATTAGAGAGTTGTGGCTCTTGTTGAAGTTATCCAGAATACCCATTTTTGAGCACAACACACTACAATAATATCCAGATATGTGTTAAAGCAGTCCTTGATATGCCTTAAAAATTGATCCAATTCATTTACATAGACTATAGTCAACATGAAATGATTAATCATGCCCTATTAACTATCAACCCATTTAAATGCGGAGTTCCACAGGATCCACAAGCCATCCACAAGCCACTCCTGGATGAATTGATCATACAGCATTATCGATAAATGGAATATACAAAATCACATTTGATTTTTTGTTTTTAAAACAACACACTAAAATCACATATTTCTATTGCATATTTAGATCTTGATGAATAAGAATTGTTGCTGTCCTAATGAATTGAAAATTGGTGTGATAATAATGTATCTCAGTTGAGACTGGCTTACAATTTGCTTGATCGACCGGTTTGACTTCAGTCCTCACACCATCACAGTCAGTAAATACCCTTAGAGCTTTATTCAGCCCACTTCTATCATTCAGCCAACATATCAAGGTATTAAAAGCCGTTTGATAGAATTTGTCCACACGTAGGGAGGTACAGCCATATAACAAAAGCTTTTAAAATAAGTGCTGCAGATTCTGTAGCAGGATAAGATTGTATTTAAGGTGTATTCAACTATCTATTAATCACTATTGGAAAAGGGATCTCAGAAACCAAAAGAGGTATCTTCACTGTATTTCCACTAAGAATCTTAGATAAAGCAATGCAAACATGATCAATCACTCTATGTACTAAAAAATAGATGTGATGGAAAAATGATCAGGACCTAAACTTGAGGCCCCTTCCTAAGTTAGCAGACTCCAAAACATTTACCCTGCTTTTTCTGAGGAAACTTATACATCAGAACCTGGCCCCATCAGGAACCCCCAACTTCTAGTAGGAACCATAAGGCATGTGCCACCTGAGAATCTAGCATACTTCCGACTAGCAGGAAAATACCATGGGTTTTGGACATGTGGACTCATCACCATTGACCCATGACTCTGTGTTTCTGATTAATCCAACTCTCTCATCACTGCAAAGAAACTTTCTTCCAATATCTGCATTGTGAAATCAATGAATAAATGCTGCCTCCATAACAATTGGGAGTACAGGTTGGACCATCAATGAGAGAAAGTAGCAAATACAAAGATGCAGGTAGCATGTGTGATTGATCGAGCCTTCTCCTACATCACTTGTAAAACGTAGATTTACCTCATGCTCCATTGGAGCATCCTCCTCACCTCTTGAGTTTCGCAAGAAGCTAAGCAGATCCGGACTTTTCAAGTAGTCCCACTTGGTCCTAGTGTGGCTAGACTCATACTTCTTCAGCTCCAGGATACACATATCTGCTCTACAAATGTGCATAACACAAACGTAATATAATATAGTGCGAGGGTGTTTGCGATGGTAACCATAGTTTTTGTACTGGAATGTAAGGCTTCGGGTACAGAATACTATGCTTTAAACATAGTTTAAAACTGTTCTAAGTGTGTATGTGTGCCGTGCAGTACAACACCCATACAAAGGTAGATACTTTTTGAGAAAAGGACATTTTTCTCAAATGTTACACCTGCCTGAACGAGGATAGTTTACATTACAACCAATGAGTGGCTTCAAGTGAACCACCAGGTACTATTTATGGTACAGTCACTTGAAACACATTTTTTCCTACGTTTATTTGAGCTTGTGCAGAAAATTCAAACACTGATTCAAATTCGGCTCTATTGCTTTGTGAAAAAATTGGCACTGGATAGTTGGTCATCAGGTAGTAAGTTTGATACTTTTGTGAGCTGAACATCTTCCGGTTAAATTTATATGAGATTGTTGAATAATTTATGAATGGTTCGCAATATTTACGACTATTTTACGTAAAATTTCTTCTCATTTTGGCGTTCGTTGGCTCCATCCATCTTGGTCCTCTTGCCTACTGAATTGATCTTTTTTTTCAAAGTAATTTGAACTTATCGGGATCGATGAATCCACATTTACTTATACTTTATGAGCCGACCAACTAGTGTTATTTTACCCAGACAAAAATACATTCCAAATGTTTGTTTTATATCCAGTAGTGTTTGTATATTATACAACGTGACACGGCCAACAAACACCTCTGTTCATATGAACAATATGTACAATACATGCCATTTCAGAAGCCACAACATCTAACATTAATGTTTCTGTCTTCCCAGTATATCCTTCGGCCTCCTGTCAGCATCATTTTTTAACAGATTCATTGACACTTCCCGTATGATGTCCCCTTGGCAACCACATATAATTTTCTCATGATGTCTAGAATATTACAGCGCCTATGAAGCTTTGGATGGATGATGTCTGAATACATCAGAACATGGTATGTCTGTCTTAGTTTAGAAAGCGTGGGAAATATTCAAAATGTTCAATGTATATATAAAGCAATATCAACATACCCAGAAAGCATGTAATAAGGAGGAAATTACAACTCTTGAAATTTACGGAAAAAGAACAAAAAAAAGTCCAGTTCAGACACAGATCACTTCAGGGAATGTAATTTACTTCACATCCTGCATCGGAGGCAAGAAATCTCATCTAACTAGAAGTCCGTACTATACAATAGCCAACCGAAAAACGCGTTCTTATTTTTTACATTTATGGCTTTAGCAGTAACCACTCTTTTTTTTTTAAACAGATTATTATTGATATAAACATGAAACATCATCACTCTTTTTCATGAAGTAAGAAAAAAATGAAAATACAACGTAGACCGTCAATAGCATAATATTCGTTGTGACGGTCCCAGAATATTTAAACAAAGGAAAGGACATTATTATTAGTGCTAGTAAGGGAAAAAACAGAGCAGAACATATTCAGCAATATAGGGAGTCTCCAGCAGGGGCCAATAATAATGAACACATGCAGGTCTGTTGAAACATATCAAACGACAAGCAAACACAAAAATCAATCATCTCTTGTGGCCTCCATCTCCACTCCCTAGTGAAAGCTTCCAGAGATCAATGCTATATAAAGGCAGCTGTCCGTTATTGCATCGAAAGCCGTGGTCGTACCAGTGGTCAATAGTAGTGTAGGACAGCTGTAACCCAAGCAGCTAGCCCCTCTGAAATTCAGCCAATACTCTATCCACTTTATTCCTTCCTACGTTGCCCAGTGCAATATCTCTCCTGCCAGCTAAACGGGGAACCTCAGCATGCTTCCAAAGCTGTCGCGGCTCGTGCTACATGGAAGAGGTGGGGTGGGGTGACCCACGGGAAGGGGGGTCTCGGGTAAAAAGTGAATAAATAACAAATATTTTAAAAAGCCACTTATGTGGCTCCATGCTGCTCCGCTCTCCCTCGTCACTTCAGGCAGGCACAAGCTCCCAGCCTGCCCTGCGCCAATCCTGACAGTGCTCAGAGCCACGTCAGTATTGGCTGGGAGTGCCCTGTCTGGCCGGCCAAACACACATGTGCTGTGAGGGGGGGTGCACAGTCACCCCTTGACCCCACCCCTTTCAAAGAAAAGGATAATAAACAAAGTTTATTATCCTTTTCTTTAAAAGGTTTTGCAGCTGATGCTGCTGGCGGGGGGGCAAGGCTCCTTCGCCCAAATGGAGGAACCGCCCCTGTTCAAAAGCATAGTAATTCTATGTTTACATCAAAGCTAGGTCAATGAACCAGGAGGTGACATTATATTTGATAGGGATAGAATAGAGGCACAGGAGGAACACATGTTGCCCAAGTCCTGGGGCTTCTTTCTCTCTCTGCAGGCATGGAAAATAGACTGGTGTTCAACCAGTTCACTCGAAGGCAAGAGGCCTCCCCAAAGGCCATAAGAAAACATGCCACCAGGTCAGATTCTGTGCACAGGTCACACAGGTGAAGCACCGTATTGTTTGCATAAAGGGAAATAAAATGAGACAACCCGTGGGTCCGAATACCAGCAAAAGACAGGCCACCACAGTTCTACTGCAATGGCAAAAAGCAAAGGGGATGACTTGTGCCACAGCCCACAAAACACTGTCCTGAGATTGTGCGACCAGTATGGATTCAGGCAACCTAATCGCCATATAATAATGAGGTCCAAGGGAAAACCAGGGTCCCAATCCCACCCGGAGCATGACAGCGTGGAAAAAGCTCCAATCCAACATCTACAAACATTCACACAGCTAATTCTGACAATTAGGAACCCCCCCCCCACAAGATAGCCAGTAGGTGCCTGACATTAAGAGCCATACACCGGCCTGGTATAAACCTGGACTGGTCAGTATGAATTAATCCACCATTTTTTAGGGGAAGAAAACCGTGCACCAGCACACTGCTCGATATCTTATAGTTCAACATTGACAGGGCTGTTAGGCAGTCACATCTGTGGCAGGTTTTCCCAGCTTGAGCAGAGGGACAATAGGGGCCTCTCGCAGAGTGGGGGCAATGTCTTAGTGGGAAGTTATATCGGTATAAAGTTGCTAAATAGGGGGAAAGAATGTCAAGATGCGCAGCACCAAATGCTACCAAAGGCAATCTGTCACTGGAATCTTCCAATGGGCCATGCGTCGGACCTGAGCCCGGATCTCCTCCCCGTAGCTTGCAGAGACATGTTTTATCTCCCTTTGGGTGTATTGGCAGGCCCCATTTGGAGTTTCAAACTCCAAAATTTGTGATCTGTGGTGAGAGGGATTAGCAAACCAAGCAAATAAGGGGCATGACCTATCCCCTTCAGCATGTGCCCTGGCCATATTGGCTTTATGATCGAAACAGTAGTAACTTCCACTCTTTCTTTGCTGTCCAATAACTCCTGCTGCAGCTCCATTCTTTCCGGGTGCTTCAAACACCTGAGGATTTGCTCATTAATGACAATATCCCACAACAGGGTCTTCTGGTCCCCTGCAGAATCCTACAAACCGCGCCCCCTAAAGACTACCTTGAAGGCCTTCCACTACACAAGTGGAAGCAGAGCCGGTGTTCTTATCAAAGTAATGTTGAATACCCTCTCAAACTGTCTCAAGAAACGTGGGGTCCTCCAGACTCACCACTTTGGACACCAGCTAGAAATACAGGAGTGTGACCCCCACATTTCACTGTTATCAACAGGGGATTATGGTTAGAGACGGTTCAGGAAGGGTATTCAGCGGATGCAAATGGGCCCTAGAAAATCCGGAGAGCATAAAAAAGAGTCAAGTCCCACATGTAATACAAGCATATCCGAGTGCAATGAGTAGTCCCTCTTGAGTGGCTGATGATATTGCTAGCTATCATCCAGGCCCCAGTTGCCACACCAAGTAGTGAACATCTAGGCCAAATAAACAGCAGAGGATAAGTGGAGTGGGGGATAAGAGCAATCCAAGTCAGTGTTTTCCACACAGTTGAAATCTCCATCAATGATGAGCACCCAAGTAACAGAGGAGTCAGCACCCAGGACTGCCTATCCAAAAATAAAAATTGGTTAATATTAGGGGCATGATCATTAACCATCTAACCGGCCAGTCAAAACAGTAGTGCCTCTCTTTAGCAGTTGTGCTGCTAGTAAGTTGAAAAGAGACACCTGGTTTCACCCAAATTAAGGTACCCCGGGAAAAGAGGGAGTTAGTGGTGGATATACCTTGTCCTGGCCAACTCTTGCAGAGGACAGACCCTTTTTATCATTCAGGTGAGTTTCCTGCAGTAATGTTCCACTATACCCCTGCATTTTAGATACACAAGCATCTTGTAGCTCTTGACCATATATGAAGGCGCTTGACATACCAGGAGAAGAATTTGTACTAATGGGCATCCTCCCCATCACTAAAGCCCAAATCCACCCCACAGGGTACATGAATATCAGGAGAGGGCCACAGAGCCACGTCCAGGCAGGGGGAGAGGAGGAGCAGCCAACTGCAGGATCCCAGGAGACTCAAACAAACAACAAAAGAAACCAACACCCCTCCACCATGACAGTAGTCCTCCTTAGTATGACCATGTGGCTGGCAGCCTTTTGTGCATGCAGCCAGTGTTCCTTTGCCATAGGCTTGCATGATTTTTTTCTTTGTTCCTCATGCCTTCTTGCTCCTTGTTGCTGTTGTTTGACCATGTGGCTGGCAGCCATTTTGTCCATGCACCAGTGTCCTTTTGCCATATGCTTGCATGTGTTCTTACTTTGCTTCCCATGCATCCTTACTCCTTGTTGTTGTTTGACCATGGGGCCGGAAACCATTTTTGTGCCTGCAGCCAGTGTTCCTTTGCCATAGCCTTTCATGTGTCTTTTCTTTGTTCCCCATGCCTCCTTGCTCCTTGTTACTGTTTGACTTTGTGACTGACAGCAATTTTGTCCATCCATACAGGCTTGCAACTGTTCTTTGTTTGCCATGCCTTCTTGCTTCTTCTTGTTGTTTTACGATGTGGCTGTCAGCCATTTTGTGCATCCAGCCAGTGTGTCTTTGCCATAGGCTCACATTTTCATTTTAATTTACATTTTTTATGTCATTTTTTTTATTTTAGTTTTTATTGGAATATTTAATTTGTAACTTTTATTTTTTAATTTCAGTTTAGTTTTTTAGATTTATTTTGTATTTTTTAATTTTTGTAATTGTATTTTATTTAATTCTGCATTTTGCCTTGATCTATCCATCCGCATCCATTCCTCTACACATCCATCCACCACAGTCGCACTACAGCATTTGGTTTCTTTAGGTGTATAGTAATTCTATTTCCTCTTGGACACCCTAGCTGTTAAGCACTGCAGACAAATGAGCAGCATAAATCATGCTTTTACTGATTGTTCCATTTCCCTTGGATCACCTTACAACCATAGTTTTTTTTTCAGGTTGATTCCATTTACCATGCACTTCTCCATGAGTACCAAAGGTGTCCTCCTTTAAAACAGATGGAGATAAAGGAAAGAGCTATATCTGCATACTGTGCTGCCACATTTGAAATGACATTTTATGGTGTGGTGGTTTAGTTGGACCTAACAATGTTTGAGAACATTGGTATTTATTACATAAATAACTAACCACATTAAGATTTCATTTGTATGTATTATTTCAATCTGCATTAATGTCACATTTCACTAACTACATGTTTCTCTTGTTTGGTTACTTTTAGGCGGACAAGAGAAAGGACTTCACCCAAAGTACTGCCAAAGGGAAGGCCTTACAGTTACTTTGGTCCTCCAAACTTTTCAGCTTGTGAATTTAAGTGACACTGCCAACTTAGAGCTTAAAATGGCCCCAAAGAAAGTTGCTCCCAAGAAAGTGGCCAGTGAGAAGATGCAGCATTCCACCAGTGGCCTGCCAACCTTTTTCGGGAGACGTGTGGCTGCTACACCGGCTACTGGGGAGGAACCTGGGAGAAGCACTCCTGCATCAATAGCACCACCCCAACCTAAGCCCAAGACCATGTCTGTCAGTGAGGCAGTCATTACAATCAGGGCAATGCTGATGACTAGTGGCATTGAAATTGATTTGTCCCTTTCGCAAAAAAAGTACCCAATCATTTCAGGAAACAGAGAAAATTGGACAGCAGCCGCAGCCAGCAAAAGTAGATTGTCCCAAAGTTGGAGCAGGACAAGAGATCGAGCTTCCTGCCAAGCAAGAACCTTCTCTTTTAGAATCAATGGCTCCCACAACTTCAGCAAGAAAAAGGAAGGTATTACTCCACCATCTTCTCCAAGGACCACTTCTGATGACAATGATAGGGACATGGAGTGGACCCCACCAGAGTCCAGGGGAGGCCAGGAGAGGCAAGGCAAAGAAAAGCTTTAGAAAGCTTTAGAATCATGGAAGGGGATGATGAGGAGGAGGCAGAGGAGGATGATGGCAACAAGGCAGTCATTGTAGAAGCTGCCACGGAGAAGTCCAACATTACTTTCCAACATACTCTGAGGGATGTGGCACAGGCAGCACCACCATCAACCATATTTTTAAGGCCCCAGCAGAAACCTGCACGAACCTCTAGAGAGGTACTCACCACATCCACCTACCTCCAGTTCTTCTTCAGTCATTGGCAGTGGCCCATTAAGAAAGTACTCCTCCACAGTTTCTGACTTTTTACAATTGGAAAATAGGAGGAGAACGCAGTAATATGCTCCATTTTCCTCGCAAGTGTTCATCGAGGTAATCCTGGTTCACATTATGGTACTGGAAGCCAGATGACCCATATGAAAAAAAACATCAAGTAATCTGGTAGGAGGAGCACCTTAAAAAAATGCAGTTGCAGTGGTGAAGGTGAGGAGAGATGGGAAACATCACCTACAACTGGTCAAATCAGAGTGGAGATGAGGAAGAAGAGAAGGACAGCCTCACACAAAGCAGCCCTGCCCCCAGCAATGTTCCAGAACTGCCCACCTCATCAACCTCACAATGCCACAAGGAAACTCAGAGTCAGATGGAGACACCACGACATACAGTGACTGCACCATGACACACATTTACTGAACCACCAGCTGCATCTCAAGAGTCACCTGCATTAGTGACCTCAAGTAGAAGAAAATCCAGGCCTGTAGCAAAGGCACGCTGGCTGCATGCACAAAATGGCTGCAGCCTCATGGTCAAAAACCAGCAAGGAGGCATGGCAAACAAAGAATACCCACAAGCCTATGGCAAAGGGACACTGGCTGGATATACAAAATTTCCGCCAGCCGTTTGCTCAAACAACAACAATAAGGAGCAAGGAGGCATGGAGAACAAAGAACATGCACAAGTCTAAGGTAAGGACATACTGGCTGGTTGCATAAAATGGCCGCCAACCACATGGTCCAAAAGCAACAAGGAGCAATGAGGCAATGTAAACAAAGAACACATACAAGTCAATAGTGAAGGGGCACTGGCTGGATGCACAAAATGGCAGTAAGCCACATGGTCAAACAACAACAACAACAACAAGGAGCAGGGAGAGAAAGAGCACATAAAAGGCTATGGCAAAGACATGCTGACTTGATGTATAAAATGGCCACCAACCCAATGGTCAAACAACTACTGTGAGCCAGGAAGCATGGAAAACAAAGAACAGAAGCAAGCCTATGGACATAGACTACACAAAATGGCCCCTTGCCACACAACATGGAGAACAAGACGAATGCTAAACAATGACAGACAGACAAACACACACACACACTAAAACACACACACACACTGGCCATAAGGGGGCATGGTGGTGACAGTGAAGAAAATATTAACATTACTTTAGCAATGCAATTTAGCAATTTTTTGTTGTGTTTTTTTTTTTGTTGTTTCTTTTTTTAGAGATGGGGAGCGACCCATCAGGCAAGGGTCGCTCCCCTGGGGGGCAAATTGTATTTAGACCATTTCTGCCCCCCTGGGGGCAGATTGGCCGATTTTAGGTCAATCTGCCCCCAAGGGGGCAGAAACCACTAGGCACCGGGGATTTGTTTTGTGGCGCCAATGTCACGCAGGGGGAGCGACCCCGTAGGCAAGGGTCGCTCCCGGGTGGGGTGGGGGTTGGGGGGGGCAAATTTATTTTAGGCCATTTCTGCCTCCCCGGGGACAGATCGGCCTAATATTAGGCTGATCTGCCCCCGGGGGGGGGCAGAAACCTCTAGGCGCCAGGGCAATTTTTTTTTTTGTTTGTTTGTTTGGTTTTTTAGAGATGGGGAGCGACCCATCAGGCAAGGGTCGCTCCCCTTGGGGGGCAAATTGTATTTAGGCCATTTCTGCCCCCCTGGGGGCAGATTGGCCGATTTTAGGTCAATCTGCCCCCAAGGGGGCAGAAACCACTAGGCACCGGGGATTTGTTTTTTGGCGCCAATGTCACGCAGGGGGAGCGACCCCGTAGGCAAGGGTCGCTCCCGGGGGGGGTGGGGGCCGGGGGGGGGGACAAATTTATTTTAGGCCATTTCTGCCCCCCCTGGGGGCAGATCGGCCTATTACTAGGCCGAACTGCCCCCAGGGGGGGGCAGAACCCTCAGGGCACCAGGGCAAATTTTTTTGTTGTGTTTTTTTTTTTTTTTTTTTTGAGATGGGGAGCGACCCATCAGGCAAGGGTCGCTTCCCTGGGGGGCAAATTGTATTGAGGCCATTTCTGCCCCCCTTGGGTGCAGATTGGCAGATTTTAGGTCAATCTGCCCCCAAGGGGCAGAAACCACTAGGCACCGGGGATTTGTTTTTTGGCGCCAATGTCACGCAGGGGAGCGACCCCGTAGGCAAGGGTCGCTCCCGGGGGGGGGTGGGGGCTGGGGGGGAAATTTATTTTAGGCCATTTCTGCCCCCCCTGGGGGCAGATCGGCCTATTATTAGGCCGAACTGCCCCCAGGGGGGGCAGAACCCTCAGGGCACCAGGGCAAATTTTTTTGTTGTGTTTTTTTTTTTGTTTGTTTGTTTTTTTCGAGATGGGGAGCGACCCATCAGGCAAGGGTCGCTCCCCTGGGGGGCAAATTGTATTTAGGCCATTTCTGCCCCCCTTGGGGGCAGATTGGCAGATTTTAGGTCAATCTGCCCCCAAGGGGGCAGAAACCACTAGGCACCGGGGATTTGTTTTTTGGCGCCAATGTCACACAGGGGGAGCGACCCCGTAGGCAAGGGTCGCTCCTGGGGGGGGTGGGGGCTGGGGGGGGCAAATTTATTTTAGGCCATTTCTGCCCCCCCTGGGGGCAGATCGGCCTATTATTAGGCCGAACTGCCCGAAGGGGGGGCAGAACCCTCTAGGCACCAGGGCAAATTTTTTTGTTGTGTTTTTTTTTTTTGTTTGTTTGTTTTTTTCGAGATGGGGAGCGACCCATCAGGCAAGGGTCGCTCCCCTGGGGGGCAAATTGTATTTAGGCCATTTCTGCCCCCCTTGGGGGCAGATTGGCCGATTTTATGTCAATCTGCCCCCAAGGGGGCAGAAACCACTAGGCACCGGGGATTTGGTTTTTGGCGCCAATGTTACGCAGGGGGAGCGACCCCGTAGGCAAGGGTCGCTCCCGGGGGGGGTGGGGGCTTGGGGGGGGAAATTTATTTTAGGCCATTTCTGCCCCCCCTGGGGGCAGATCGGCCTATTATTAGGCCGAACTGCCCCCAGGGGGGGGCAGAACCCTCAGGGCACCAGGGCAAATTTTTTTTTTGTGTTTTTTTTTTTGTTTGTTTGTTTTTTTTCGAGATGGGGAGCGACCCATCAGGCAAGGGTCGCTCCTCTGGGGGGCAAATTGTATTTAGGCCATTTCTGCCCCCCTTGGGGGCAGATTGGCAGATTTTAGGTCAATCTGCCCCCAAGGGGGCAGAAACCACTAGGCACCTGGGATTAGATTTTTGGCGCCAATGTCACGCAGGGGGAGCGACCCCGTAGGCAAGGGTCGCTCCCGGGGGGGGAGGGGTGGGGCAATTTTTTTTTTAGGCCATTTCTGCCCCCCTGGGGGCAGATCGGACTATTATTAGGCCGAACTGCCCCCAGGGGGGGCAGAACCCTCTAGGCACCAGGGCAAATTTTTTTGTTGTGTTTTTTTTTTTTGTTTGTTAGTTTTTTTCGAGATGGGGAGCGACCCATCAGGCAAGGGTCGCTCCCCTGGGGGGCAAATTGTATTTAGGCCATTTCTGCCCCCTTTGGGGGCAGATTGGCAGATTTTAGGTCAATCTGCCCCCAAGGGGGCAGAAACCACTAGGCACCTGGGATTAGATTTTTGGCGCCAATGTCACGCAGGGGGAGCGACCCCGTAGGCAAGGGTCGCTCCCGGGGGGGGATTGGGGGCTGGGGGGGGCAAATTTATTTTAGGCCATTTCTGCCCCCCAGGGGGGGCAGAACCCTCTAGGCACCAGGGATTTTTTTTTTGTTGTGTTGTTTTTTTTTTTTTTGTTTGTTTTTTTCGAGATGGGGAGCGACCCATCAGGCAAGGGTCGCTCCCCTGGGGGGCAAATTGTATTTAGGCTATTTCTGCCCCCCTTGGGGGCAGATTGGCCGATTTTAGGTCAATGTGCCCCCAAGGGGGCAGAAACCACTAGGCACCGGGGATTTGGTTTTTGGCGCCAATGTTACGCAGGGGGAGCGACCCCGTAGGCAAGGGTCGCTCCCGGGGGGGGTGGGGCTGGGGGGGGGGAAATTTATTTTAGGCCATTTCTGCCCCCCCTGGGGGCAGATCGGCCTATTATTATGCCGAACGGGCACCAGGGCAAATTATTTTGTTGTTTTTTTTTTTTTGTTTGTTTGTTTTTTTCGAGATGGGGAGCGACCCATCAGGCAAGGGTCGCTCCCCTGGGGGGCAAATTGTATTTAGGCCATTTCTGCCCCCCTTGGGGGCAGATTGGCCGATTTTAGGTCAATCTGCCCCCAAGGGGGCAGAAACCACTAGGCACCGGGGATTTGTTTTTTGGCGCCAATGTCACGCAGGGGGAGCGACCCCGTAGGCAATGGTCGCTCCCGGGGGGGGATTGGGGGCTGGGGGGGGGCAAATTTTTTTTAGGCCATTTCTGCCCCCCCTGGGGGCAGATCGGCCTATTATTAGGCCGAACTGCCCCCAGGGGGGGCAGAACCCTCTAGGCACCAGGGCAAATTTTTTTGTTGTGTTTTTTTTTTTTTTGTTAGTTTTTTTCGAGATGGGGAGCGACCCATCAGGCAAGGGTCGCTCCCCTGGGGGGCAAATTTATTTAGGCCATTTCTGCCCCCCTTGGGGGCAGATTGGCAGATTTTAGGTCAATCTGCCCCCAAGGGGGCAGAAACCACTAGGCACCTGGGATTAGATTTTTGGCGCCAATGTCACGCAGGGGGAGCGACCCCGTAGGCAAGGGTCGCTCCCGGGGGGGGATTGGGGGCTGGGGGGGGCAAATTTATTTTAGGCCATTTCTGCCCCCCCTGGGGGCAGATCGGCCTATTATTAGGCCGAACTGCCCCCAGGGGGGGCAGAACCCTCTAGGCACCAGGGATTTTTTTTTTGTTGTGTTGTTTTTTTTTTGTTTGTTTGTTTTTTTCGAGATGGGGAGCGACCCATCAGGCAAGGGTCGCTCCCCTGGGGGGCAAATTGTATTTAGGCTATTTCTGCCCCCCTTGGGGGCAGATTGGCCGATTTTAGGTCAATCTGCCCCCAAGGGGGCAGAACCCTCTAGGCACCAGGGCAAATTTTTTTGTTGTGTTTTTTTTTTGTTTGTTTGTTTTTTTCGAGATGGGGAGCGACCCATCAGGCAAGGGTCGCTCCCCTGGGGGGCAAATTGTATTTAGGCCATTTCTGCCCCCCTTGGGGGCAGATTGGTCGATTTTAGGTCAATCTGCCCCCAAGGGGGCAGAAACCACTAGGCACCGGGGATTTGTTTTTTGGCGCCAATGTCAAGCAGGGGGAGCGACCCCGTAGGCAAGGGTCGCTCCCGGGGGGGGTGGGGGCTGGGGGGGGAAATTTATTTTAGGCCATTTCTGCCCCCCCTGGGGGCAGATCGGCCTATTATTAGGCCGAACAGCCCCCAGGGGGGGGCAGAACCCTCAGGGCACCAGGGCAAATTTTTTTGTTGTGTTTTTTTTTTGTTTGTTTGTTTTTTTCGAGATGGGGAGCGACCCATCAGGCAAGGGTCGCTCCCCTGGGGGGCAAATTGTATTTAGGCCATTTCTGCCCCCCTTGGGGGCAGATTGGCCGATTTTAGGTCAATCTGCCACCAAGGGGGCAGAAACCACTAGGCACCGGGGATTTGTTTTTTAGGGCATTTCTGCCACCCCCCCCTCCCGGGGCCGGCTGAGCTAGAGGCCAAACTCCACAGGTAGGCACTTTGCAAAAAACACATCTGTTTTCTGTGAAAAAATATGTTCTGTCCACGTTGTGTTTTGGGCCATTTCCTTTCGTGGGCGCTAGGCCTACCCACAGAAGTGAGGTACCATTTTTATTGAGAGACTTAGGGGAACGCTGGGTGGAAGGAAATTTGTGGCTCCTCTCAGATTCCAGAACTTTCTGCCACAGAAATGTGAGGAACATGTGTTTTTTTAGCCACATTTTGAGGTTTGCAAAGGATTCTGGGTAACAGAACCTGGTCCGAGCCCCGCAAGTCACCCCATCTTGGATTCCCCTAGGACTCTAGTTTTCAGAAATGCACAGGTTTGGTAGGTTTCCCTAGGTGCCAGGTGAGCTACAGGCCAAAATCCACAGGTAGGCGCTGTTTTCTTTAAAAAAATGGGATGTGTCCACGTTGCGTTTTGGGGCGTTTCCTGTTGCGGGCGCTAGGCCTACCCACGCAAGTGAGGTATCATTTTTATCGGGAGACTTGGGGGAACGCTGGGTGGAAGGATATTTGTGGCTCCTCTCAGATTCCAGAACTTTCTGACACAAAAATGTGAGGAGCATGTGTTTTTTTAGCCAAATTTTGAGGTTTGCAAAGGATTCTGGGTAACAGAACCTGGTCCGAGCCCCGCTAGTCACCCCTCCTTGGATTCCCCTAGGTCTCTAGTTTTCAGAAATGCACAGGTTTGGTAGGTTTCCCTAGGTGCCGGCTGAGCTAGAGGCCAAAATCTACAGGTAGGCACTTCGCAAAAAACACTTCTGTTTTTTTCCAAAATTTAGGATGTGTCCACGTTGCGCTTTGGGGTGTTTCCTGTCGCCGGCGCTAGGCCTACCCACGCAAGTGAGGTATCATTTTTATCGGGAGACTTGGGGGAACGCTGGGTGGAAGGAAATTTGTAGCTCCTCTCAGATTCCAGAACTTTCTGCCACAGAAATGTGAGGGACATGTGTTTTTTTAGACAAATTTTGAGGTTTGCAAAGGATTCTGGGTAACAGAACCTGGTCCGAGCCCCGCAAGTCACCCCTCCTTGGATTCCCCTAGGTCTCTAGTTTTCAGAAATGCACAGGTTTGGTAGGTTTCCCTAGGTGCCGGCTGAGCTAGAGGCCAAAGTCTACAGGTAGGCACTTCGCAAAAAACACCTCTGCTTTTTTCCAAAATTTAGGATGTGTCCATGTTGCGCTTTGGGGTGTTTCCTGTCGCCGGCGCTAGGCCTACCCACGCAAGTGAGGTATCATTTTTATCGGGAGACTTGGGGGAACGCTGGGTGGAAGGAAATTTGTAGCTCCTCTCAGATTCCAGAACTTTCTGCCACAGAAATGTGAGGAACATGTGTTTTTTTAGCCAAATTTTGAGGTTTGCAAAGGATTCTGGGTAACAGAACCTGGTCCGGGCCCCGCAAGTCACCCCTCCTTGGATTCCCCTAGGTCTCTAGTTTTCAGAAATGCACAGGTTTGGTAGGTTTCCCTAGGTGCCGGCTGAGCTAGAGGCCAAAATCTACAGGTAGGCACTTCGCAAAAAACACCTCTGTTTTTTTCCAAAATTTACGATGTGTCCACGTTGCGCTTTGGGGTGTTTCCTGTCGCCGGCGCTAGGCCTACCCACGCAAGTGAGGTATCATTTTTGTCGGGAGACTTGGGGAAACGCTGGGTGGAAGGAAATTTGTAGCTCCTCTCAGATTCCAGAACTTTCTGCCACAGAAATGTGAGGGACATGTGTTTTTTTAGCCAAACTTTGAGGTTTGCAAAGGATTCTGGGTAACAGAACCTGGTCCGAGCCCCGCAAGTCACCCCTCCTTGGATTCCCCTAGGTCTCTAGTTTTCAGAAATGCTCAGGATTGGTAGGTTTCCCTAGGTGCCGGCTGAGCTAGAGGCCAAAATCTACAGGTAGGCAATTCGCAAAAAACACCTCTGTGTTTTTCCAAAATTTAGGATGTGTCCACGTTGCGCTTTGGGGTGTTTCCTGTTGCCAGCGCTAGGCCTACCCACGCAAGTGAGGTATCATTTTTATCAGGAGACTTGGGGGAACGCTGGGTGGAAGGAAATTTGTAGCTCCTCTCAGACTCCAGAACTTTCTGCCACAGAAATGTGAGGAACATGTGTTTTTTTAGTAAAATTTTGAGGTTTGCAAAGGATTCTGGGTAACAGAACCTGGTCCGAGCCCCGCAAGTCACCCCTCCTTGGATTCCCCTAGGTCTCTGGTTTTCAGAAATGCACAGGTTTGGTAGGTTTCCCTAGGTGCCGGCTGAGCTAGAGGCCAAAATCTACAGGTAGGCACTTCGCAAAAAACACCTCTGTTTTCTGCCAAAGTTTAGGATGTGTCCACGTTGCGCTTTGGGGTGTTTCCTGTCGCCGGCGCTAGGCCTACCCACGCAAGTGAGGTATCATTTTTATCGGGAGACTTGGGGGAACGCTGGGTGGAAGGAAATTTGTAGCTCCTCTCAGATTCCAGAACTTTCTGCCACAGAAATGTGAGGAACATGTGTTTTTTTAGCCAAATTTTGAGGTTTGCAAAGGATTCTGGGTAACAGAACCTGGTCCGAGCCCCGCAAGTCACCCCTCCTTGGATTCCCCTAGGTCTCTAGTTTTCAGAAATGCACAGGTTTGGTAGGTTTCCCTAGGTGCCGGCTGAGCTAGAGGCCAAAATCTACAGGTAGGCACTTCGCAAAAAACACCTCTGTTTTCTCCCAAAATTTAGGATGTGTCCACGTTGCGCTTTGGGGTGTTTCCTGTCGCCGGCGCTAGGCCTACCCACGCAAGTGAGGTATCATTTTTATCGGGAGACTTGGGGGAACGCTGGGTGGAAGGAAATTTGTAGCTCCTCTCAGATTCCAGAACTTTCTGCCACAGAAATGTGAGGAACATGTGTTTTTTTAGCCAAATTTTGAGGTTTGCAAAGGATTCTGGGTAACAGAACCTGGTCCGAGCCCCGCAAGTCACCCCTCCTTGTGTTCCTCTAGGTCTCTAGTTTTCAGAAATGCACAGGTTTGGTAGGTTTCCCTAGGTGCCGGCTGAGCTAGAGGCCAAAATCTACAGGTAGGCACTTCGCAAAAAACACCTCTGTTTTTTTCCAAAATTTAGGATGTGTCCACGTTGCGCTTTGGGGTGTTTCCTGTCGCCGGCGCTAGGCCTACCCACGCAAGTGAGGTATCATTTTTATCGGGAGACTTGGGGGAATGGTGGGTGGAAGGAAATTTGTAGCTCCTCTCAGATTCCAGAACTTTCTGCCACAGAAATGTGAGGAACATGTGTTTTTTTAGCCAAATTTTGAGGTTTGCAAAGGATTCTGGGTAACAGAACGTGGTCCGAGCCCCGCAAGTCACCCCTCCTTGGATTCCCCTAGGTCTCTAGTTTTCAGAAATGCACAGGTTTGGTAGGTTTCCGTAGGTGCCGGCTGAGCTAGAGGCCAAAATCTACAGGTAGGCACTTCGCAAAAAACACCTCTGTTTTTTTCCAAAATTTAGGATGTGTCCACGTTGCGCTTTGGGGTGTTTCCTGTCGCCGGCGCTAGGCCTACCCACGCAAGTGAGGTATCATTTTTATCGGGAGACTTGGGGGAACGGTGGGTGGAAGGAAATTTGTAGCTCCTCTCAGATTCCAGAACTTTCTGCCACAGAAATGTGAGGAACATGTGTTTTTTTAGCCAAATTTTGAGGTTTGCAAAGGATTCTGGGTAACAGAACCTGGTCCGAGCCCCGCAAGTCACCCCTCCTTGGATTCCCCTAGGTCTCTAGTTTTCAGAAATGCACAGGTTTGGTAGGTTTCCGTATGTGCCGGCTGAGCTAGAGGCCAAAATCTACAGGTAGGCACTTCGCAAAAAACACCTCTGTTTTTTTCCAAAATTTAGGATGTGTCCACGTTGCGCTTTGGGGTGTTTCCTGTCGCCGGCGCTAGGCCTACCCACGCAAGTGAGGTATTATTTTTATCGGGAGACTTGGGGGAACGGCGGGTGGAAGGAAATTTGTAGCTCCTCTCAGATTCCAGAACTTTCTGCCACAGAAATGTGAGGAATATGTGTTTTTTTAGCCAAATTTTGAGGTTTGCAAAGGATTCTGGGTAACAGAACCTGGTCCGAGCCCCGCAAGTCACCCCTCCTTGGATTTCCCTAGGTCTCTAGTTTTCAGAAATGCACAGGTTTGGTAGGTTTCCCTAGGTGCCGGCTGAGCTAGAGGCCAAAATCTACAGGTAGGCACTTCGCAAAAAACACTTCTGTTTTCTGGATGTATCCACGTTGCGCTTTGGGGCGTTTCCTGTCGCGGGCGCTAGGCCTACCCACACAAGTGAGGTATCATTTCTATCGGGAGACTTGGGGGAACATAGATTAGCAAAACAAGTGCTATTGCCCCTTGTCTTTCTCTACATTTTTTCCTTCCAAATATAGGAGAGTGTGTAAAAAAGACATCTATTTGAGAAATTCCCTATAATTCACATGCTTGTATGGTCACCCCGGAATTCAGAGATGTGCAAATAACCACTGCTCCTCAGCACCTTATCTTGTGCCCTTTTTGGAAATGCAAAGGTTTTCTTGATAGCAATTTTTTACTCTTTATATTTCAGCAAATGAATTGCTGTATACCCGGTATAGAATGAAAACGCAATGCAGGGTGCAGCTTATTTATTGGCTCTTGGTTCCTCGGGTTCTTGATGAACCTACAAGCCCTATATATCCCCGCAACCAGAGGAGTCCAGCAGACGTAACAGTATATTGCTTTCCATAATCTGACATTGCAGGGAGAAGTTACAGAGTAAAACGTAGAGAAAAATTGATGTTTTTTTCACCTCAATTTCAATATTTTTCTTTTTCAGCTGTTATTTTCTGTAGGAAACCCTTGTAGGATCTACACAAATGACCCCTTGCTGAATTCAGAATTTTGTGTACTTTTCAGAAATGGTTAGGTTTCTGAGATCCAGCATTGGTTTCATGCCCATTCCTGTCACTGACTGCAAGGAGGCTGAAAGCACAAACAATTGCAAAAATGGGGTATGCCCCAGTAAAATGCCAAAATTGTGTTGAAAAATTGGATTTTCTGATTTAAGTCTGCCTGTTTCTGAAAGCTAGGAAGCTGCTGAGTTTAGCACTGTAAACCCTTTGTTGATGCCATTTTCAGGGAGAAATCCACAAGCCTTCTTCTGCAGCGACTTTTTCCAATTTTTTGGAAAAAAATGACATTTTCACTGTATTTTGGGCAATTTCTTGGCCTCCTTCAAGGGAACCCACAAAGTCTGGGTACCTCTAGAATCCCTAGGATGTTGGAAAAAAAGGACGCAAATTTGGCTTGGTTAGCTTATGTGGACAAAAAGTTATGAGGGCCTAAGCGTGAACTGCCCCAAATAGGCAAAAAAAGGCTCTGCACAAGAGGGGAAAAGGCCTGGCAGCGAAGGGGTTAACATACTGCCATCCCTGCCCTAAATAAAGTTTTAAAACATATGCCACTTAAACATGTCTTTCATACCCTGATGACTACTTGCACTGGCTCCTACTGGCTAGATGGCTCTTTGGAAATCTAGGCCACATAATAGGGTACTATTACAAATGTTACAAACATGTAGAAAAGGTACTAAGCCGTGCAACGATTTTCCTTTTACAAAAGGTGAAAAATCACCCACCATTATAACATTTAAAAATCAAATTAAAGTACAAAGAAATACTGGTGCATGCCTAAGCAAACAAACAACACCCTACGATAGCATTGTGGATTGCTGCATAGCAATATATTACCATACTGTTTTCAAGGATTTTCCATTTGTACTTGCGTATTCGCACATCGTGAATGATATTTTCGTTCCAATTGGAGTACCAATTTGCCCTGAACAAGCCCATCTGTAGAGGGCAAAACGTGTTGGCTGCTTCTTTTTCATGAACCTTATGTTGCTACAAGTACTCTACATTAATTAAAGTCTTTGGGAAGAAAGGAACAGAAGCCTTGTACCTTTATTTATTTAACAGTATTGGACTTTCTTACTTACTGCATCTTATTGGATGCTTTGGAGTGGTGCACCCCCTACATTTCTTGTATTGTTGGGGCTTTCTCTTGCCCCTCAGGCCCTTCTTTGCAGCAGGGGCCTTCGTGGAGTTGCACACTGTTGAGTTTAAATAGTCATTATTTTATACATTGTGATTCACTGGGCAATCATAGGGATTGATGCGTTTTCTTTGGGCCTGCTGCATCCTGCTCTTTTAGTAATACAGTGAACCATGCTGCTTGAATAACAGAAATGTATTTTACCACAGACACACATGTCTAGAGTCTGTAAATATCAGAACAGCTAGCCGGGATGTAGCCTCACATTATGAGCAAATGAAAACACCACATACCTCCCTCGCATTTTATAAGCTTTTCTCAGCAACTAGTGATCTCTGATCCTATTTTCTCAGTTGGTGGCTTACATTACAAATTGAGCATTAAGATATGAGTGGTAAATTGTTTTTGAGAACATCTGCATGTGTTTAACTTTTGATGAACAGAGAACAATATGTACTCCTAGCCCCAATGGCTATTGTAGTGGAGTAAGAAAAAGTTGAAGCTTAATTGTACACCATATATGCATGTAAGGTCAGCTACATCAGTATCATATGCAACATAAAGCATTGACAAGCAGTAGACATGTTTCTGCAACCTTGGATCTGACTTTGAAAACGTGCAGAAATTCTCAATGCAGATTGATATTTTTTGTGCCCCATTCATAATGTTAGGGAAAATAGGACAAACACAATGACATATCTTAATACCATCAAAAAATGGCTATGTAGTCAGGAATCAGATTTTCGGTTTGAGAACTGTTGTCCTGGATTTCTAAAGGTCAATACAAAATTACAGGTACTAGAATGCTGATTAAGCTTCTGCATTACCTGGCACAAGACAACTTGAGATCTGTATCTGATCATATAATACAGTTCTGTAACACCTCTTAGGGCCTGACCACAAATACCTCCTTAAAAGATAATAATTTCACCAAAATCTGTTTGCAAAAATATTGAAATTAGGAGTAGAACAATATGTGTGATGCCAGGAAATAACCAGGTGTGAAAATCCCCATTTAAATTTGAGCAAGTTAAACCTGCCTTAATTAAACTGGTTAAAACTAGCCAGTAAACACTGGAACATGTTGAATGTGCGGCAGTATGAAGGAAAATATGTATCTTATTTCTGTTTTCAGGGCACAACTCAGAATGTGCAAAGATTATCACACCTGATAAATTCAAATCACTTGGGCCATATTATTTAGGGTGCACTAATATTGTTTGCGCCATAGCACTTATTTAAGCAGGAGTACCAGGTTCAAGCAAGGACACTGCACCCTATTTCAATGAATGTGCTACCCACCCAGCACAGCTGCAAACAAGCACAGCACTGGGGGCAGAGCATTTAGAGAAAAAGGAAGTAGGGGCCAGATGTAGCAAAACTTTTGCGAGTCGCAAATAGGAAGTCGCAATTTGCGAGTTGCAAACCAAATGCAATAGCCACTCGCAAATTGCGACTAGTCGCAAAAAGCCCATTTTGCACTTCTAATTTACCACTAACTCAGAGCAGGTGGTAACCAGAACCAAAGTATAAAAGGAGACCCAGAAGGCACCTGGGTTACTCAAGATGGTGGAGATATATGTGATAGCAATGAGGAGGAGAGCCCACGCCGCACAGCAGAGGAGGAGGAGGAGCCAGAGACAGGAGAAGATATACAGAACCAGGCAGATACTTTTCCAACAAACAGAGGAGGAGATATATGATAAATATAGACTCAGCAGTGCAGCAATACTAGATTTAATAGATTTACTCAATCCGCAGCTTCAACGCCAGACTGTGCGCGGCTGCGCCATCCCTACGCATGTGCAAGTGCTATGCTCACTGCACCTCTTGGCCTCGGGTAGCTATCAGGGGGTCATTGCTGTGGCAGGTGGGGTATCCCAAACTTCACTCTCACGGTTCTTTAGAGCATTCCTAGATGCCTTACTCACGCACATGTCCAGATACATATACCTACCCAGGAATGAGGCAGAAATCAACAGCATCAAGTTGGAATTCTACAGGATTGCCAACTTCCCCCATGTCATAGGGTGTGTGGACGGGACACATATACAAATCTGCCCTCCTGCAAATCTGGAATATCTGTTCCGCAACAGGAAGTGTACCCACTCACTGAACATCCAGGTAGTATGTGACGCCCATTATGTTATCACTGACATGGTTGCCAAATTTCCAGGGAGCACACATGACTCCTACATTTTCAGGCACGGTGGGATACACCAACGCCTAGAACGTGGGGAGTTTGGAGACGGATACCTCCTAGGTATAGCTGAATACACCTTGCAGACATACACACAGGTCAATGTGGAAACCATCTATGCCCAGCTAACATTGTACATTTTGTGCCAAACAGGTGACAGTGCATATGCACTACGACCATGGATACTCACCCCGTACTTCACACCCAGCAATGAGAAAGAGAGGCGATACAACAGTGCACATAGGAGGACCCGAAATATCATAGAAAGGACCTTTGGACTGCTAAAGGCATGATTCCGATGCCTCCACAGAAGTGGAGGTGCCCTCCAGTATACCCCAATAACAGCTTTCAAGATCATTGGCGCATGTGCTATCCTGCACAACATTGCCACCAGACGTGGGCTACCTCTCACCCAAGAAGACCCAGATTCGGAGGATGAAGAGCAAGAGCTACCACATCGCCATCATGGGGATAGAAGCATTGCAAATCAAGGCAGACTGAGACGGGACCACATTGCAAACCAATACTTTGGAAGGGATGTGCTAACTGTCACCACACTCACTAATGTCACACACAAAGAGTCCAGGTGTGAAGTGGAACTAACAAGGAATTTTAATAATGTGCACCCCAAAAACTATGGCCCATATTTATACTTTTTGACGCAAAACTGTGCCAACGCAGTTTTGCGTCAAAAAAATTAGCGCCGGCTAACGCCATTCTGAAGCGCCATGCGGGCGCCGTATTTATTGAATGACGTTAGCCGGCGATAGCCGCCGGCGCCGTCTGGTGTGCGTTAAAAAAAACGACGTACACCAGGCAGCGCCGGCGTAGGGGGATATAGAGCTTGGGCATCAAGAAATGGGGCAAGTCAGGTTGAGGCAATTTTTTCGCCTCAACCCGATTTGCGCCATTTTTTTTCACTCCCAACCCCCATAGAAATGACTCCTGTCTTAGCAAAGACAGGAGTCATGCCCCCTTGCCCAATGGCCATGCCCAGGGGACTTCTGTCCCCTGGGCATGGTCATTGGGCATAGTGGCATGTAGGGGGGCACAAATCAGGCCCCCCTATGCCACAAAAAAAACACAAAAAAAACACTTACCTGAACTTACCTTAATGTCCCTGGGATGGGTCCCTCCAGCCTTGGGTGTCCTCCTGGGGTGGGCATGGGTGACAGGGGGTGTCCCTGGGGACATGGGGGGGCACCTCTGGGCTCCTTCAGAGCCCACAGGTCCCTTAACGCCTGCCTGTTGCAGGCGCTAAAAAACGGCGCAAAAGCGGCCGCACGTCATTTTTTTTGACCCGCCCACTCCCGGGCGTGATTTTTGCCTGGGAGTATAAATCCCACGCACATGCCTCAGAGTCGATTTTTTAGACGGGAACGCCTACCTTGCATATAATTAGCGCAAAGTAGGTGTCCACGCAAAAAAATGACGCTAACTCCATGGACTTTGGCGCTAGACGCGTCTAACGCCAAAGTATAAATATGGAGTTAGTTTTGCGTCGAAATTGCGTCAAAAAAAACGACGCAATTTCGGCGCAAACGGAGTATAAATATGCCCCTATATACATTAACTACAGTTCAGGGGCTGTAAAAGTCCACCTGGCATGAGACACATTGACCTCATGTGCCTCTACTCCAAGACAGTGCGGAGTCCACACTCTACGCTGGCCTCGCCCAGCATGGCTGGTGCCTTGTGTGTCAGCAGTGTCCTGCCTTGCGCTACCACTGCGCAACACCCTGGTATCACTGGCTGAGACACTGCTGACGGTGGAGCCCTCCCCGCTGTCCTGCGGCGTGTCAGCCGCGCCCCTAGCCACCTGCCGTGCCTCCATGATATCTACGGCATGGCTGAGACGTCCCAGTCCACATGCCACATCTCTGGCAAAGTGGCCCATGTCTACCTGGAGGCTGACCGTGCGCCGTGAAAGGCCAGTGGTGTTCACTGCCAGCCTGACGATGGAGGTAGACATTTGGTCCAGCCAGTGCATTAGCTGCCTGTCACGGCACCTTGCACCCTCTCTCTCTGTTATGAGTTCTGTCACCAGTTGTCTCATTGAGAGTGCAAGGTCGCCGACGTGGGTATTGAGTTGTTGCAGCTCTGTGTGTACCAGCTGCAGGCCACTGTTCTGGTTTTGCTCCATACGCCGCATGGCCCCTGATATTCTTCTTATCTCCCGTGTCTGCAGGCGCTGACCACGTAGGAGTGCAGCCTCAGCGGACGACATGGAGGCATTCCCTGACTCAGCCTGCATTACTGGATGGACATTTACACGTCGCCTGCGACGCTGTGGAGGCTCTGTGTCATCTACAATGGCACTGTGGCTGGGACCAGGTGCTGGCTCACTCACCAGTATGGCAACTGGTGTATCATAAGGGGACTGTGTGTGGGAGGTGCAGGTCCCTGTGGTGGCTTGTCCTGAGTCCTCTGCAGGCTGGTGGCTGACCTGTGGCCCCTGGACGCTTTGGCTGGAGCTGCTGTTGTGTGGGAGACCTGTGAGACATAGGGAACACACTGTCAGTATCTACCATCTGTTATCAACTTCCTAATAAACTGTTGCCTGTCAACTGCCTACTTGACTACATTGCCAATAATGCACCATACAGGTGGTTGCTACTCTGAAATGGAGCTATTTTGGTTGTGCATGCTGCTGTGTACAAGGTGGGTGGGGGTATGGCATATATGGGTGTACATGCATGTCTCATGGCACTCACCAGTTGATGGTCCTGGCTCTGAAGTGTCCAGCTCTCCCATCCCGCACACTGCCTCTGGCTCCAAGGTCTCCTCCACTCTTTCCTCCAGGGGTGTGGGTGGTGGTACAGTGGATGGTCCCCCTCCAGTGCCCCTCATCTCCTGGAGCCACTCTGCCACCCTCTCCTTGGTCCGGGAGCGCAGGTCATACCACTGTTTCTTTAACTCTTCTATACTCCGGTGGCTGACACCCTTGGAGTTCACCTTGTCCTGTATTTCGGTCCAGATTCTTTTCTTCTCCACCTCTGGCACACTGAGGGCTGCCCTACCAAACAGTTGTTCATGGTGCTGACAGCATTCCTCAGTCAGCACCTCCAGCTCTTTTGTCTGCAAATTTCAATTTGCGCTTTCTTGGTGTCTCTGCCATGTTAGCTGCTGTTCCTCCTGTTTGCAGTGTAGCAGTTGAAAATGGGTGTGGTCCTCCCTCCTCCCAGGTGTATTTGTAAACTTCCTGGCTGTGATGTCATCATCAAACACTGGACTCGCTTTTTCTTCTTGGATGCCATTTAGCGAGTCGGAAACTGCGAGTCGCAACGACTCGCAATTTCCGACTCACTAAATTTTTCCTACCTACATCTGGCCCTAGGTGTTTACAAGTTGCTTTGTGTTTCTCTGTGCAGGCAGCAACCTACATGCAACTTGAAGAGGGCTTAGAATTCCAATTGCAGGTGGGTGCAGTGTGGGACTGCACCGGCCTGCAGAGGGAGGGGGATCCATGGGACCCCTTTTCATCCATCTCCAGGACTGCCCCCATGGGACAAGCTGACAGCGCAACTGTCAGTGTGCGTCCAGAGGGTAAGTTTGCCTCTGCAGCTGGTTCCGTAATATGTTGCAGCCACAAAGGCAAACTGGTTTGTAGCCCCATGCAATTGAGGAAGCACCATCTGAAAATAGTCCTAGCACCAAATATGCATTACAGAAGGGGCAGCAGAAGCATCGTGCCCCAGGGTGCCCAAAGTAGACGCACATGCCCCGGGGCACTATGGGAGTCATTACGACCCTGGCGGCCGGTGTTCCGCCAGCTATTATATCTGGGGAGCCCTAAGTCGGGTATGCCATATCTGTGTTGGTTTTTCTTGTGGTTCTCATTTCACTAAGAGCTTCTAGCTTGCTATTTTTTGGAGCACATACTTCAATTTATATGGTAACTGGTTTATCAAGAAAACAGTACATTTGCACCTGTAGAAGTACTCCTAGAATGGTATTTTCTACCACTGCATGCCAATGACATCAGTGCAGAGTCATGTGAACCTGCAGATAGCAGTAGCCCAGAGACACACACACACACTCTCTCTCTCTCTCTCTCTTTTCTCTCTCCCTCTCTCTCTCAGACACCTGTCATCAACATCCTCTGGAACCTATTAACTTTAAACTCTCATACTAGGAATGTATCTTTTAACCCAACGCCAGAAGCTGTGCACAGGGAGGATTGCCACCTGTCCTGAGTGCTGTTTCACCTTCCAAAGTTAAATTGGTGTTAGTTTCAGTACAAAAGTCAGAAATGTGAATGTGAATGACTAGAATGGAGTATAAGGTTTCATGCAGTTAATATAAAAACCAGAGCACACACTCAGAGATGGACAGATATTACAACACTTAGGGCCTGATTTAGATCGTAGCAGAGGGGAATACGCTGTCACAAACATGATGAATATCCTGTCCACCTTCTTAGGATCTCCATAGGATATCATGAGATTGTAACGAAGTCAATGGAATATCTGTCATGTTTGTGACAGAGTATTTGCCTCAGCCCAAACCTAAATCAGACCCTTAGAAGTAATTTTCTTTCTAAAACTGTTTTAACAAAAATCTTTAAACTTTGTCACTACTATGTAATCTACCATTCAATTGAAAACTTGGTACATTGTGTCACATACTGCACCAAAAACCCAAATCTTACTACAGTTTGAGGCCTGGGGATAGGTTGCTAGGTGACCAGACAAATTATAAACATTTTAAACTGAACCGGTTTCAATCTCTGTGAAGTCCGGTGTCAGGTAGCTTTCTCAAGAAAAGCACTCGACAGTATCTAGAAACAGGCTTTCTTTTTCTTGCTTGAGGCACTAGTTGACAGATGAAAGGGGACAGAAGAGCTGCTGACATCTAAAGAAAATTTAAAATATGTTAATGAGTGCACATAGAACTGAGGGACTAAAATCTAAGGACAGTGCATGTTTTCTGTGAGTAGACTCATACCCTTGATAAACATCATAAACTATTATGAAATAAATAATGTGTTCATGATATTCCAGTTGGGCATCATTATTTAAGAGCATATGATGTGGAAAAGCAAAAAGCTTCAGTTAGAATACAGGTATAGTGACAGCAGAAATTCTCATAGACATATAGACCCATTCTTACTAAAGTATTCGGGTGGGATCCTGCAACACAATCTGCTTCTAAAACAGCTTTAATGTACTTAGGCCCTGATTTAGGAAAAGTGGTGCTGCACCCAGTGCAACACAACTTTTCTGGCGCCCCTTAGCGCCTCCTTAACGCCCATGTGTATTCATCGAATCTAAGATATGGCGCACCGTGGCTGTAGTTAGGGGAACTAGCTTCAAAATTATTTACACTAGTTTGAAGCTTTGCAGGATTAGCGTAAAAAATGTTGATGCTAATCCTGAAAATCCCATTGAGGCTCATTGAATCCTGCTCTGGGAAGGTGCTAATAGTGCTGAAATAAATGACACATAGGACTTTTTTTTAGATTTCATTGCGCTATTTTTTTGGCCACCCTAACACGGAAACTCCCCGTTTGTATACATTATGTCCGGCACAGGCATAATGTAGCGCAAAGGGTTCCAAAGTGGCACAATGCTTGCATTCTGTCACTTTGTAAATTTGGCGTGGTGATTTTGGCCTTGTGGGCCATATTCCAGTTTTAAAAAATGACGTTAATGTGGCCCAAGGAAGCGCTTGGGGCTCTTAAATCAGCCCTTACTATTTTGAAGGCACATGTGCTGTCTGTCTCTTTTTGGCATCCCAAAAGGTAAGCAGAAGCTAATGAGTCTGAACCTTCGAGGTTGAGGTTGTTTGCTTTTGATGTCCAAGAGTCTGACCAACAATGGATTTGCATACCTTGCCAAATATTACCACTTTTGCACTTGCCTCTTTGTGGCCATGATTGCGAGCAAGCATAGGCTTCTAAGGGAGGTAGTGTGAAGGTGTTTGGGCTCAGAGCTCAATAATCATAGAACAACTCAATAAAGGATATGTACAATTAATCCATTTCTTTACAATTAAGACAATACTTTAAAGTGCACTAGAATTGGTTACTGCACACTATTTTAGTGCCTCCTGGCACTATTGAGGGAGTGCTGCACCAATTTCTACTCCCTGCCTGCTTCCCACCTAGCTGAACCCCTCACCCCAGTTTCTGTGATGTCTCCCTATTTATATGATAGGCAGTAGTAAAGAGAATGTTATTTGCAGTTTTTAATCTTCTTCAAATAAAAGTGTGCTCAGTCCCAGTTTAGCAATTGTGACCGCACAGAAATGGTGTCCTGATAGGTGGACCTCAAAGTTTGGACTTCTGATGCAACCACACACTCTCAGTGTGAGAGGATATGACACCAGGCAGCTCCTCTTTACTCCTGTCTTGTGTGCTGGGGCTGCACATGGATGTGCATTCAACTAGATTCTGTGGCAGCAGGAGCAAAGTCAGGAGTCCTGATTTGACACAGTACTCATTAGATCAACAGCGAGTGCCTCTGACATTGAGATTTCATGACATTAAGTGACAGCCCCCTGCCAGAGCAAGCAGGCCCATCCTGGGGCTCCGGTAGGGTCAGGCGACACTTCAGCATATGCAGCCTCTTCTGGCTGTTAACTACTTTGGTAGTTCCAGGCCTGCACAGGCCGTTTTCAACAGGAAGTTACAACCCCTGCATTGGTTTATCACATTAGACAGTCACGGCTACCTGACACTATTTGGTCTGATTCCATAGGGGCACTACTCTCCCAGAATGCCACCTTTGGCAGCAAAACTCTACTGCTTAGTTCATAAGAGTATCAGTCCTTCTTACCGGAAATCACTGGAGTTGAGAATGCATTTGGAGTTCCCACTCCAGGATTCAAGAAGAGTTAAGTATTCTCCAAAAACAGAACTTAAAAGTGCACCCAGACGTTTGCTTCACGTCTGTCACTATCCATGGCAGTTGCTTCTACCACAGTCCATTTCAGACATTTCACCACAGCCCGACCATACCTTGGCAATGACAAGTCATGCAGTCATGCTTCTTGCAAAGAACTGGCACTGTGATACTGAAAGCCAGCAAACTGTGTGATGCAACTGATTGGTCTCCTTAGTCCTCTAACTAGGCACCCATAACACTGGAAACACAGTGCGCCTTGCTGGTCCTGCAAAAATAATCCTCCTGTAGTATAGGTATGCTCTTTCTAGCTTCTAGGCATTTTAGAACAGGTATACAGCTCCTCCAGCAGGAGATCCAGGCTTCAGGTGCTACCCGCTCACTTCGGGGCAACTGGCTGCCAGCACTCGTCCACAGCAGTTGTCTCAGTACTTAGCAGATGAATCTCTTCCTTGGCAACAGAGGACCAGGAACTGGAACAACAAGTATGGTAGAGTGGTCCGACTTTTATACACAAGAGTCAGACAGCAGCTGTGGATCCAAAGTATGAAACTGCAGAAATGGTTAAGGAATGTTCTCATTTCAGTTGTTCTTTTCAGGATGTTCTCCAGACAGAGTATTTGTGTAAAGTGCTGTTTGCACAGCAGGGTAGTCTATATCCCGAAGCAACCACAATGGAAACCCCAAAAATGAGGATTCTGAACCTGTCTTTCATCAACAGACCTGAAGGCATAACCAGGAGCAGTACCCTCAAAATGTACACATCTAGCAGGAAAAATGCTGCACTTATAATAACATAGGTTCACAGAGAGTAGATCAGGGAGGGAAATTGATGAGACTACTGTAGGAAAGGAGACCTAGAAGGAGAGATGACTAGAACTAATGATCATGTGAATACTAAAAACACATTGGGTCTGATTCAGAAATGTAGCTTACACTTTTGAGTAATTTACACTTTTGATTAGGGTTACTACTTTTGGACTATTCACAAAATGCAAGTGTAAAGGTCAGATTCTGTGACTAGTCAAGAATTAGCCAGCTTGCTCAAAGGTGTCAGTTTCAGTAAATGATCATATACCATCAGTGCTGTTATGGAGGGGCAGAGGGCAACAGGGCATAAATGAGGTATTGTCCTGTTCCACCACAAAGAGACAAAGGCTTGCCCCACAAGCTACAATACATGATGGGATGCAGTTCTTTTTCTCAAGACACAAAGTGAGACCTGGAGATGGTGGCTGTTTTGATGGGTCTGAAATACATTCCACTACCCCTACAGTAAGCACTCCACTATCTTCAGCAGTGCTGCTTCCTTGGGCTCTTCTCCGTCTTTAGCACTCACAAGCTCTCACAGTCACATAGCCACTTAGGTCATACATGTAATAATGTAATAATTAGCATCACTTATTATTGTTGCACAAAAATAGTATTTTAATTTATTACAAAACACTCACACTCACTGGATGGTGTCATTTGAAATGTTATCAGTGATGTCATCAGTTATGCCACTGACCATGTCATGAGTGATGTAATATCCCTTCAACATCGATTTATTCCTTCTTCACTCACTTCTTTTATGCCACACTCACCACTGCTGCTAGCCTCACTCACTTCTTACATAACACACTTGCCCTAGCTTCAGACCTTGCTCCTGATGCATCTGTCACTCACTTCATTCCAGGCTCATTCAGCCTGATGCATTCCTTACTCAACACATTTATGCCACCTCACAAGGACTGCATCCCTCAGTGTCATGCTTCATTTACTTAATTTCAATCACTCCAGATGCATGCTGCACCAATCCCACTACACGCTCTGCACCTCACAGCAAACCCAACTCACCTACTCCCTGGTCCTGCATTTACATTCCACAGGGGTGAGAAAGTCTCACTGTCCTAATGTGGTGGAAGCAGGCAGAAGGGTGGAGCAGAAGTTGGAATATACTACATGCCCTACAAGCTAATCTATGCGTAGCTGCTTCTTTCATTGTGAAGACGTACCATAAGGCCTGAAGACACAGCCATTGTAAAGGTCTGAAGTGTATGGCATTGTCTTTCTTGCAAGCATCACACCATCTTCAGAGTGCAATCTTCCTTTGGTTTGGAGTCACTGGTCGACTCCCTCTTACCTGTGACCACAGTGTTGCTGTTTACCTCAGTCCTGGAGCAGCTGCTGGAAGATAAAGAATTCTGAAAGGCCCCAGCTGAGGTAGCAGCTATTCCGGGTTCTGCAAGCTGTCCAGAGAGTCAAATACTACTTCTTACTCCTCGCTCAGAGTTGCCACCAAGGATGGAATGTGCAGGAGTCACTTTATAAGTTATAGAGCAAGCACCACTGCAAAGTTCAAGCCCGCCAAACGAAGTGCACTCTCTGGCACATGAGAGTGTCCTGAAGGCCCTACCCATGATATGAATGGAAGTGGTGTTTAGGCTGATTCAGTTCCCAATTATGTGGGGACAAAAGACACTCTGCTCTGTAAAAAATAACATAGGCAAGAGTTAGTTTGCTTTATAGAACCTACATTTTCATCATTTTATTTCGTGGAAGGAGTTAACTTAGAGATTGTTCTCTTTTTAGGAGAAAACAAACGCCCCCAGCAATCGCTTGTTATGATTTCCTTTCATATAATTTTTATCGTACTGGACTAAGCTAACTAAACTCTCCCAAGTATACTGCTATCTAACCCGTGTATTGCCGCTTCTATTGGAATAAATGAAAATATATTCCTTCTTAAAGAGGACAAACAATCTCCTGTTCGAACCCTATTGATAAATAGAATGAACCAATGTTCAACACATCTATCTGTTCATACAATATGGATCCTGGGAATTCTGCAAGTTCACCTAAATTACCTTCAGTTGCTGTTTTCCTCCTGTATTTCTGATATCCTGATATGTTAAGGACTTAACAGAAATCAGAAACAACAGTTTCATAAACACGTTTGTGCCAGAGATCCAGGAATTGGGCACTTGAAATAATCAACTGGGGATTAGAAGGAACTGTAAGGCCTACTGATATTGTTACCCATGTACGATTACAAGAGATGCCATTGCTTTGCTTAAAAAACTCTTTCATGTTTACCTGTTTAAAGAAGTCGGAGAGAGTTCCTATCTATTAAATTGAAAAAAACATAAAACGAGATGTATTTACCTTTGCTAGCACGCCTGGTCCTTAGTAAGTAAACTTACAAAGGGACACGTATAGGCCGAGGAACATCGCATGGAGTATCCTAGCTATGTGGTAATCGATGAACATCAATTATCAATGTAATCAATCAATAACCACTAAGAGAATCATTAAACATGAGACAACGTATCAACATTTCATGAATAACCACAACTCAACAAACGTTTTAACAATTTTATTTCCATATTTTTTACAATTCTAAGTCATAAGGTTAGATCAAACTTTATTCAATCAGCTCAGAATTAGTTCATTAGTGACCACCAATAGCATAATCTAATCAGAACATGTGAAAACATATGCTCTAAGCTCTAAACTAACAAAGATGAATATATCAACATTATTGGCAGAGTTCAGCAATCAGTTTGGTCAATCATTTGTCACTGTCAAAGTCACCTAAAGGAACCTTACCTAACCCAGATTAGCATTTGCATGTGGGACTTCATGCGAAAACAATTTAGAACACAAATTTAGAAAACATCTAGCTAAAAGAAAAACAATTTAAACAGCGCAGTTGGTACCTAGGAAGAAAGGCACAAAAAGTTAACAGTCACATTGCCATAGCTACCTATCCACAGAATGGATCAGCAACAAAGTCAGTCTTCATCTTCAGGTCATCAATCGATCAGCAACGCATAAGGCTCTCAAGAGAATGAGTCCTATTACAAAATCTCGAATCGCGTCTTCTGGCATCAGCTCTCACCCCTCACATCTGAAGTTTTTGCCCTTTGTCATGACTTTTTAATTAGCATATCTGCTTCAACACCTTGACCCATTAATCAACATTATTGAGAGTTCATGTTATGGATCCAGCACTAGATGAACTGTGGGAGAGATGGGGGTCGCTAAAGAAAAGATGCTTAGGACACAGTAATAATTTATCAAATTAAATGCATTTCTCTAGACACTCAAATTTGAAATACAAAAACGAAAAGGTTCAGTTACATTTTTATTTCACTTTGTTAGCGTGGATTCAGTCAAGAAAACGGTCGAACACAATAATGGAGCCACAGAGAAGAAAGAAGGATTTAATGCACTACTCCAAAACTGCAGGTAGGGAACTTGGTGGATCACCAAAGTGATACAAAATTGGTTGGAAAACTATTTTTTAAAACTTTTTGAAGACTAAGGCCCATATTTATACTTTTGCAGCACCCCAATTGTGCTGCTTTTTGACACAAAAGCGGCGCAAAATTACAAAATACAATTGTATTTTGTGAGTTTGCGCCACTTTTGTGTAAAAAAAAGACGCAAATGCAGCGCTAAAAAAGTATAAATACGGGCCTAAATGAGTAGGAATGGAATGAAAATACTGGAAACGTGTTAAATGTACTCAATGTTCCATACCATTGATCAAGAATTGATAGCTCTCCTCTTAAAATAGCAGGCAATAAACTAGCTAGCAACATAATCAAGGTTATTTAGTTTGGCAGGACTGGAGTGGAGGTGTGTGAACTTCACATAATTTGCGATTGAGCTGTTATGCAATGTTATTGTTTCATATTACATGGCAGAAGTACAAGATTGCCCCTTCAACCTGTATAACCATTCAGAATTCCTCTTAGGTTCTCGCTTATACTAACAGAACTTTGAAAAATGTAAACAAAATCAGGCAGAAAAGATAGACTGGTAATTGGTTGTGGTTTTGGCCGGATTAGCGTTAAACAGGAAGTACTGAAGCAAATTTGAAGCTGGCCTTCCTTAGGTCCTGGAAGTTAAATGCTTGAAACGGAAAAAATTATTTGATACTTGGCTTAATGAATACGTTTTCGGCGTCTTAAAAATAGAAATGCTTTAAGCATTTATCATGAAATAAACCGACATTGCAGGGAATTGACTCCCCAGAGCTTTGTACCAACCATGTAATCATTGAACTAATCACTGGGATGTTTTGACTTTTAGAGAAGACCTGCAGAAAGGGATTGGAAGAAACACCTTTTGCTTGCCATTCACAAATTACTGTACAGAGACGATAAATACACTAGGAAAGGCCCATGGTAATGCTCTTCCTAACACAGTCATTTCCGCTATAATTACTAGCCCACATTGTTTAATTTGACATTCATGTATGCCAACATTTTAGAACAGGAAAGTGGGACATATAAAAAAAACAAATCGGGGGGAATGTCTTTTCCCGAGTGTCTGTTTTTGAAGCAGAGGCAATGTCAGACAGGAGGCAGCTAAAATAAAGCCATTTTTGTGTTGAAAAATTGGGAGCCTCTCACCATATTTGTGTGTTTGACATGTATGAGCATTGTCGGTTAGGATAGGTAGTGTTAGTTTTTCAAGTATGAATGACACTTGGTTCATAATTGTTCTTCATAATTGTGTGAGCAGTTAGCCATTTGTATATGTATATCATTTGAAATAGTCAGACCACATCATTCCAGTTCCAGCAAGCGAGAGCTGGCAAAAAGAACTAGCTTGCTAGAAGTGGAACTTTTCTCTGTTTCCCAGCCTATAGACATGCAGGCAGGGAAACTAAGGAAACAATTGCTTTTGCAGACATGGAGCTGCACTTTTAGCAGATCTCTGTGTGCAGAAGTAAAGCCAGCTCCTGCAGGAGGTAGGGAGACGGCTGGGCTGAGGGGGCATTGAGGCTCCCTCTTGTGGACCCATTGCACACTGAGTGCCCTATTGGGCACTCAGAACTGATGGCTGGGCCTGCGGGATGTTTCCCTGGAGCCAAAATGGGCCAAAGGACCTGTGTGGCCCCTTCCCAAAAATGTTTAAAAATTATAAGGCCAGGCGCCAGGGAAGGGGTCCCAAGGCTGAAATCAGCCAGGGGAGGGAGGCTGTGCCGCCTCCTTTCCAAAAAGAAAAAATATTACAAGGCCAGCCCCCAGGGGATGGGGTCCCAGGGGCTAAAATCAGCTGTTGAAGAAGGGCCGTGCACGCCCTCTCCATTTTATGAAGGCTGGGCCCCAGGGCATGGGGTCACTTGGGTCGACATCAGCCTGGGAAAGGGATCTGCACGCCCCCCAAAACAAATTGTAGTGGGCCTCTGGGGATGGAGTCCCCTCACCCCCACACTGGACCTTAAAAAAACGAGGTAGCACTTACTAACTAACTAGTAGAAAGTACTACAGTTGGATGGACATTTTGTGTAAAACTGTAGATTCTTGTTAGATAAACGAGTAGGTGAGCTTCCAATCTGGCCATGATGCTCATTTCATAGAAATAAAACCTCAACAGGAAGGACTTACAATATAAACTTACCAGGTGCCCCTTTTGACACTCTACCTTTGGAAAAGACAAATGATCCTAACTCCTGGGTTTAGTGAAGGAAAAACAAGTGTGGTTACTCCATATCAAACAATTTACTTAAATTCTTTGTGGAGGTGAATGCACCTTTCATCAATTGGAGCACAATCAGACACTCTCACAGCCAGACTCACACACAGACACCCTCTCATACCTATTCCCACACCCAGAGAGACAGGTCCTGTGGCCAACTCCCACTGGGCACAGCCAATGGCTGTGTGCAGCTTGGGTTCGGTGGGTATATGGTGCTGGATGAGGGGATTGGCTGCATATTAGTTCCTGCAGCTAAACCCCACTGTCCACAGCCAAAAGCCCTTTTCGGTGGTGATTGGATTATTGTATGTTAATGAAAATTACTTTACAAGAAGAAAAACATAGAAATTCACAAAAAAAAACAAAGGTTGCAAGGACATTATAGTTAGGAAACTTAACTTAACTTAATTTAAAAAACACCTTAGAAATTCACCAAAAAAAACAAAGGTTGCAGGGATATATATATTTACATTATGAATTTACTCACACAAAAACTTAGAAATTCAGCACCTAAAATTAAAGATATTTCAAGTAAATATAACTTGCTGCATCACCATGAACTGAACATTACCTCAGACATTACAGCACTCATGACAACTTTAGAATTAAGATCATTGAAGAAAGAACTGTGCATGGTGGAGGACACTGAATGTTGAGGGTTCCAGTCTTAGTGTGACTCTGGTTCTTTGCCTAATTTAATTTATTTTCAACTTCAAACATTTAAGGTATATACTGAAAGGGGATCTCACTCTTTTTACTTAACAATTAAGTTTTTCTTTTCAATTTGTCCTAAAATATATCATTCTAACTATATAAATAATTAAAGTTTAGAAACACTCTCTGGGTGGTTACAGGGAGTTGGCTGCAAAGCTTGCCCACAGGCCAGACCTTGTGGTGAACCCCTGGCATGCATGGCTGAAGGCCGTGGGTGGCCGGATGGTTATGGGGATTGGCTGCAGTGCCTGGCAACAGGCCAGGCCCTGTGACCAACCCTTGTCATGCACGGCCAAAAGCCGTGTGCAGCGCAGGGTTGGGTGGTTGTAGAGGCTTGTCCTTCAGCCAACCCCTGTTGCACACGGCCAAAGGTCAAGTGTGGTATGGATTTGGGTGGTTGTGGGAGTTGGCTACAGGGCCTAGCTACATGCCAGGCCCTGCAGCCAACCCCCACTGTGCACAGCCGCAGGCTGTGAATGGTGCAGGATTAGGTGGTTATAAGAGTTGGCTGCAGGGCTTGGCTACAGGCCAGGCCCTGTGGCCAACCCCTGCCATGCACGGCCAAAGGCTGTGCATGGCACAGGTTTGGGTGGTTATAGGGACTACATTCCCTCAGCCAGCCTTCACACCAAGTTGACAATTAAGTCAGGAATGCAGCACTCACTGGATTGAATCAGAATTCTTTTATTCCATAACAGGACCCCAAACAAACTGACACCAATGCGTTTCGACCTTCCCAGTCTTGATCACGGTGATTAACCAATCTATTACAAGCACTATTTATACTATTCCTCTAAGCCATGTCCTTATGTGGCATTCTGGGATATGTAGTCTTTATAGTGTATACTAATTCCAACTGCACCACCATGCCCTGTTTGACACCCCACTGTGTACTACTAATACCAAAAAAAAGACTGAAAAATAGTGACAATTGACCAACCTATTGAACATACAGGATAATAAAACACTGAACAACCAACATAACCACAGCTACTCTACTTAGCATTAGAATGTATTGATATATTGCACTATTTACAATGTTTATATTTCCAACTCCACAATTTCCGTTACCATTATTCAAATTTACAACTTATGTTCCCTCATTTGACTGTGGGGATCCACCTCTCTATTATTTATGATTACAGCAATGTAACTTATTTCACTTGATATGCTTCATTGTTTTTTTGTTGGTAATGAGAGCTAGTCCATACTATTCAACCAAGCTTAGAGATGGCAATACAGTTCCTCGTCATTATTAATCCCATATGGCATCTTAGTATTCAACCTAATGATATATCTTGACTCCAAACGGCGTAATCTCTGAACCCTGTCCCACCCCGTTCATGCTTTTGTATTGTTGCAACACCATAATACGTCATGGACAGCCAATCAAATGCTGGGTGAGTTTATAAGTGTTTAGTCATTGCATACGTAATGTCCTCGTTTCGCACCGCCCTTATGTGTTCCAAAATGCGCTTTTTCAAAGGGCAAGTCGTGCTGCCAACGTACCTAAGACCACATCGACATTCCAACACATATACCATAAAAGATGTTCCACATGTAATTCTGTCTCTAATCTCTATTTCTCTTCCTCTAAAATCTGTTACAAGTTTTTTGTTGCATCCGATTTTGCATGCTTTACATTTCCTGCAGCAAAAGAAACCCTTACTGCCTTCTGATAGCCAATTTGGAGATTTTGGTGTCTCTAGATGACTTTTTACTAACATTTCTTTCAAAGATGGTGCTTTCCGATACGTGATTGAGGGGTGGATGCGCACTCTCTGTCCAATATCATTATCTTTTTGGATCAAATGCCAGTATTTATAACAGTATCCTACATGGAACTAGCTTTCACCCAAGGTCATTAATCAAAAGCATTCCTTATGGAGAGTTTATTCGTATCAAAAGAAACTGCTCAAATGAACCAGATATGAATGTTAAATTTGATGAGACCATACAGAGATTTTTGAATAGGGGATATACACTGAAATGTATCAAACAGGGAGAGATTAAGGCAAGGAATAAGACTCGAGCACAGGTAATGATGAAGAACAGAAATGTACCAGATGAATCAATGTTGGAAAAGAATGAGATTAGACTAATTTTAGATTATAGCAAAGAGAACCAACAAATTGTGAAAATATTTAATAAATACTGGCATTTGATCCAAAAAGATAATGATATTGGACAAAGAGTGGGGAATCCAGCCCTGTGGATCACTACTTCCCCGGGCTTTCTCCCACATTGGAGGGTGATCCTGCTGTCCCCCTCAAGGAGCCACTGATGGCCCGGAGACTGCCACCCACCCCCCCCAGAGCCAGCTCCTGCTGTGTCCTAGGGTGCCCACCCCTGGGACATAGCTGTTTGCTGTGGCTTGGCTGCAGCTTTGATAACTACAGCCGAGTAACAGCAAACACTCCACTTTCTGACAGGAGTGGGACCTGTCAAACAGGTGCTCCTGTCAGAAACCAGAATTTTCATCTGTCTTCCCTGCACGCAAATATGCATGCAGGGAAGATTGATGAAAACATTGTTCCAGCAATCACGGAGCTGCTGTCAAAATCAGCTGCTTGCTTGCTGGACCAATGGGACAGTGAGGGAGTCCTTGAGTCTCCCCTGCAGTCCTATATAGTCTGTAAAGGTCAACAAACAATTTAAAAAAATAGGTTGGGTCAGTGGGGGAGGCCTTGAGGCTACCCTGGGGTCCCAGAGAGCCCATAAAGGATGTGAAAACAATAGCAAAATATATGTATATGAATAGCTCAAGGGTGAAGGTCACAGACCTTCACACTGAGAGCTGAGAGTTCAAGTCCGTATCTCAAGTCATTTCCCTCCTAAATTTTTTTCAAGTGAAAATGTTTAAGGCTCATATTGAAAGGTGATCCTACTCTTTTTAATTGACCAATATATTTTCCCCATACACTGTTAATTCCCCCAAAATTAGGTCACATATGACATCTTTGATAAAATTACTGATAAAATCGCTATAATAATTGGAATAATATTTTTGACTAAAAAACTGTGCATGGCGTGTTACAGTTATATTTACCTTATGGCATGAGATACAGTTACTTGAGAAAACTCTAACTATAACTGGCGAATTTCTCTGGTTTCCTACATTTAAAATGTGAACCTAACTATAACATCCCTGTAGCCTTTGCTTTATATTTATCATCGCCAGACTGGAAGTTCAACTACCACGCGTATATACATATATATGTGACCATGCATGGCGCTGGGCTGGGTGGTTATAGAGTCTATAATGCAAGGCCTGGCCGCGGTGTAGGCCCTGCGGGCAACCCCTGTCATTCATGGCCAAAGGCAGCATTTCATGCAGGGTTGCATGCTTATAGGGGCTTGGCCACAGGGCTGATCAGAAGGTGCATTTTGCTTGGTTGCGAAGGCCAAGTTCAACATCTTTAGCACTTGACTCTCAGTGGGAGCAATCATAAGCAGTCATAGAATTCTCAGGTCTTTAATGTGGGGGCACAGTGGGCTTGAGATTCAGCACAACACCTTGTGCTATTTTTTATGTAAAGTAAAGTAAAGTGCACTTTGAGCCACAATATTAGACAAAACATATAAGTAATCAAATGGCACACTGCATGGTTACAAGTCCAATTTGTCAGCTATCAAGTGACAAGTACCATATGCCAGCAGGTTTGCTCCGTCTTACTCTACCTACCCCTCCATTCTGGTAATCTACATTTATTTTATGTGGTGGCTAGTGAGGATACAACATCTTGCCTCCAAAAGTCTTTATGGCTGAAGCAGCTGGGAAGCTGTCTCCCTTTCTTGCAGAAGAGATAGCCATGACAAGCCCTCAGAAATCAGTCTGTGCTCACCAGAAGTCACACTACAGAGGAAGTCTAGCTGAGCAGCTGCAGTCTATCCACAGAGTCCTAAAGTCAGTCAGGTGGGCAGCTTGCTTTTGGTGGGGGGGGGGCATCTTGTGGGCTTTGACAGCATCAGCAGCAGGAAGTCCTTGCAGCTTCAATGGGTCTGGTTCCACCAGTCTTGTGAGTTTTACCGGTTTTGCCCTAGGCCCTACTGGGTGATGGTGATGATGCAGTCCTCCTTCCAGGTGAAGGATACTGGTGGTGACCTGACAGCTTTGAGGCTGTTAGAGGGAGGATGGATAAGTCCAATCAGGTGCTTCAGGACTCCATCTGCAATGTGGCCAATCAGTGCTCCAGTAGAAAGTGGTTTGAGGCTGTAGCTTTGACATTGAGGCAACATAGTCCTCTCAGTACACTCTAGGTCAGTGTTGGCCTAGTCACTCAGGTTTTCAGCATGGCACTATGGAATAGCCACCACATATTTGAAGGATTCACTTATCGGTTATGTCAGGGTCATGCCAGACACATTCACTGGCACTTTGGCAGGTGTCACAGAGCACATTAATCTCATTTGCAGTTGAGCAGGCTGATTGCGCACACTAGAGCAACTTCCACAGCTGTGACAATAAGGATAAGGGCAACTGCCACTTGGGCACACTTCCGTTGTGCTGCTGTTTTCTCAGTGAGCTTAGTGACTGGCTCTCAGGCATGAGCAACAGTTTTGTTAGTTGTGAGTTCGATTTTCTCATGTTTTCAGTACAAGACAGGCAGATCGTCTCATGTTTTCAGGACAAGACAGGCAATTCTCACTCCAGGTGTTATGAGCTCACTTCTGGGAAGCTGCCTGTTAAGCTCTTTGCATAGCAGTCACCTGAGTACATAAAGATGGCATCCCCTCCATGGTCAGACAGAACTTGGAAGTGGAAAAAGTGGGTCAGCCGTACTTTTATACAAGCTTGGCAGAGAGGGTACATGGATTCTCTGTCTGCCCTTTTAAAAATAGTTTGGGTCACTTACCTTTTCGTGTGTCTTTCTCAGACTGTCTTCCAAATTCTGACTCTGTTTTTAGTGATGCTCTTCACCGCTGAGGTGCCTCGAGGGACAATAGTCCTACTGAGGTCTCTTTTGGTGTACACCTGCAGGCTCAGAAAAAGTCTATGATCGGTCTCACATCAAAGATAGACTTTGGCTTTCACACACACAGCAAGGTCAGCATTTGGCTTATACCAACATTTTAAAACCGGGATACCAGATACTCACAATTGAGCATGCAGGACAAGGGGCAGTCCTGATCCAAAAAAACTGATTCAATGAACTGTTTCCTTCATGTGATGTAATTGGGAAGAGTGGATTTTAGTTTTCTCTTTTAATGTGTGTATTTTAGATTATCAAGCATAAAAATGTCTGACATAACTATTGTGGCTTGTAAATTGTTTACAAAACATCACTCCATTTGGTGTATATTCTCTAGTAATCCCTCAAATGGGTCAATAATTTGTAACAAAATAAATACAAAGCAATTTTTTATCAGACAACATTTAAGCCATGATGTATCAAAATTAATATTCTGATGTCATGCACTTTTGTCCCAGATAAGTACATGTGAATGTTTTTAGTGTAGGTTTGTAGATAGTTATATTTACTACAACTTCTACGAATGTGTTGATCTGGCTGACATTTGCTAATACTTTGTTGATGAAGATGCACGGATGACCTTTTCTAGTTATTTTCAGACACTTTACGGCATAGTAGGCAATTACACAAGGTGTCCATCTTCCAAAAGCCCCCCTGGGAAACTGAACATCTCCCTCTCTCTATAATTCAATTTTGTTTGGCATTATGCAGGCTTGAATTAGCAAAAGAATTGTAGTAAAAGTAAGTTATTCCTAACAGAAGTCCTTGCCAGGACCCCAAAAGTGCTTATAGTGACACTAATAGACTGAGTGTTTTTTTTTTTTTATCTCCGTGGGCTTTGAGACAAAAAAAGTGCTATCAGGGCAATCTGTAACTAAGGAATTCAGGGTCATATTTAGACATTAATGCAGTTTTGCATCAAAAGCTTTGCACCGGCTTGCACCATTCTTGAGCGCCAGTCGGGCACCATATTTATGGAATGGTGGTAACCAGCGCAAACGGAAGGCTAGCATAAAACAAATGACGTTAGCTGGATAGGGGTTGCGGTGGTGGTATGGGAGAAGGGGGTTTTTCACAAAAGAAATGACGTTAGGCAGGTTAGAGTAAAAAAGAATGACTCGAAGCAGCCTAGCGTCATTTTCTGATACAGAACCATCCATACCACATGACTCCTGTTTTAGAAAAGACAGGAGTCATGCTCACCACGCGAATGACCAGCACCCTGGGCATGGCCATTGCATCCAGTACCATGTAGGGGGGCCCTTTTCAGGGCCCCCAATGGCACTTAAAAAAATATACCTATACTTACCTATACTTACCTGGGATGGGGTCCCCCATCCTCTGCTGTCCCTCTGGTGTGGGTGGGGTTGTCCCTGGGGCATGGCACCTGTAGGCTTATTCCATGGTGTTCCACCATGAAAATAGGCCCACAGGTCCCCTAAGGCCTGACCTGACCCAGGCGTTAAAAAATGGTGCAAAACAAACTTTGCACCAATATTTGACCCTTCCTTTCCCCGGGCGAGATTTTACAACAGGAGAATAAATATGGCGCAAAGGACATAGAGTCATTTTTTGCACGGGAACGCCTGTTTTGCATCTCATTGTTGCAAGGTAGGTTTCCACATCCAAAAAAGGACTTTAACTTCATAACTTTGGCGGTAGAGGGTCTAGCACCAAAGTATAAATATGGAGTTAGTGTAGGAAAGTCCTCCTTTTTGCCCTGGTCAACCACAACATGTTTGGACAGATACTGGTAGGTACTGACTCCTGATTGTGCCCTGGGTACTGCTTACCAGACTAAGGTCCAGTGCTCTGTATAAAGTGGATATGCAAATTAGACTAATTATAATTGCCAATATTAACCTACGTATAAGTCCCTAGTATGTGGTAGGGTATGTAGATTTAGGGACCCCAGCATAGGTGGGGCACCCATAGGTGCACTGCTGAGGTGCCCAGTGTCATTTTAAAGGCAGGTCTACCTTGCTGACTGCTTTTAAAAATTAAAGTTACATGCAAATTCGACTTTGGAATTAAAAGTACGTCCAAAGCCTTAAACTACCTTATTTTTACATATAAGTCACCCGTAAGGTGTGCCCTATGTTCCCCTAGAGGTGGGTGCCATGTAACTATAAGAAGGGGCCTTATAAAAATAGTTTTATAGGCCCTGGTGAGGTAAAATAGCCAAATTTGTTTTTTTACCTTATTTTAGAGAATGGCCTCCATAGGCTAGAATGGGGAAACTTTATTTTAATTTATAAAGTCCCCTTAAGTAACAGGTACCTTAAGTTTGGTATCAAATTAATTGTTACAATAAATCCCACAACTTACAGTTGTGGGATTTAATATAACTTGTTCAGGTAAAGAGTGTTAAACTTTACTTGAAAAGTTGCCAACTTCAGCCCTGCAGTGTTTTGCTGCTTTGCTCTGATTGGCCAGCCTCTGGCAGCCTGGCCAGGTTGCCTTAATGAGGTGTGGAGTGGCCTGGCTTAAAACAAAGAGATGTGCCTGGGAGGAGATCTTCCCTCAGCATATGGGTAAGCAGGAAGGGGGAGAGCTGACAAACTTGTATTCACAGGCAGGGAAAAACAGTTGGAGCAACGCAGCACCTCCCTCACATCCTGCAAACCCAGACAATTAGGTGCCCTCTTGATTAGATTAGGAGAGGGTAGGAGAGGGTGTGTTTAGGATTTTTAGCCACACCAGTGGCTTGGCTCAGCCAGATGTAACCTCTAAAAATCACTTTCAGCCATGATGGATTTGTGAGGAATGTTGCTCCCTTGGATTTATTTTTGCCACACTTCCCAGGAAGTGGTCATCACAGGGGGGAGGTCCCTGCACCTGTTCGGAGAACCAGGACCCCCCTGTTTTTCACCCAGGAGCAAGGATAAAACTGCAGACCTGCACCCACACCTCAGATCCCTACCACATTCCAACAAGGAAAAACTACAGGAGAAGAAGGACTGCCTTGCCTGACCCCTGACCTGCATCAGGACACTGCACTCTGGAGGACTGCACCAGCTGCACACTTGGGCTACACCACAAGAAGGACTTTGCCTGGCTTCAACTGGTTCAAGGAGGGACTCCCTGTTTGCTACAGGCGAAAATTTGCTAACCAGAGACCCCTGCACCAACTCCTGAAGAAACTTACCAGCTGACCACTGTCCAGCAGCCAAAAAGAAGTTTGAGCCAGGTGCATTCTGGGAGTTGTAGTCCACACCCTCAAGGAGCCTCTCAATAGTTTCTGTAACCTTGGGTAACATCTGAAGAAGATCCAGAAGTTTGGAGAACTTTCGAGAACTTTTGGAAAAAAGCTCCATAAAGGGACTTACCCGCCGCAACTACTCTAGCGGGCTTGCCTCAACCGCAACAAAGCCTGACTTGCAGGTTCGTCCCGGTGAAGAAAATCTCTGAAAAAGTGACTGAGTCCGAATGTAGGAAGTTGACCGGGACCTCCAAGGAAATATATCCAAGGAGGGCTCCAGGGACGTCGGATCAAGATTCAGGTTTGCCCTGGTCGAAGGATTTTCATCTCGAAAAAATTACTAAGTCCGAAGGTAAAAATCTACACCGAGGGCTCCCACCACGCGCATCTGAGGGAGAGTTCCAGGAGGTCGGATTGGACTGGGGACTTGGTCCCGCTGAAGAAAAGCTCCAGAAAAACAACTAAGTCCGAACTTAAACCTTTGACCGAGGCCTCCCGTGGACAGTAGCCGAGCAGGGCTCTATCGCGGTCGGCCTTAAACTTTGCCCCGGTAAAGGTGCTACCAGATGACCAGATTGGTGATATTAGGCCCATATTTATACTTTTTTAGCGCTGCATTTGCTTCATTTTTTTATTCAAAAGCGGCGCAAACTTACAAAATACAATAGTATTTTGTACGTTTGCGCCACTTTTGTATTAAAAAGCGGCGCAAATGCGGTGCTAAAAACGTATAAATATGGGCCTTAGTTTCTAAGCGCTAAAAAGCATTAATTCTTAGAAAATTCATATGTCCGGTTCCCTTTATCCAATTTTATTCATTTCTGTGTCATTTTAAAGCTAAAAATATTTCCCATGTTTATAAATTGGTTATGAATTTTTGAATTGTTCCCTGTATTTTATTCAATTACTGTTTTGTGATATTTGAATTCTTTACGCTTTGTCTCCTAAGCTTAGCCTTGTCGCTCGTTGCCAAGATACCAAGGGTTGAGCTAGGTTTAATTTACTGAGACCTAACTGGACCTAAGTAGAGGTTGCTGGCCTATTGCTAAGTGTAGGTTCTTACCTGCCTTTACAAATAACCCATTTTTCAACAGTTTTGCACCAAATTTGCGCAAACAAAGAGACGCAAATTTGGTGCAAAACAAGTATAAACATGCCCCTCACTGTTTTAACCCCTTCGCTGCCAGGCTTTTTCTCCCTCCTGTGCCAGGCCTTTTTTTGGCTATTTGTGGCAGTTCACGCTTAAGCCCTCATAACTTTTTGTCCACATAAGCTAGCCAAGCCAAATTTGCGTCCTTTTTTTCCAACATCCTAGGGATTCTAGAGGTACCCAGACTTTGTGGGTTCCCCTGAAGGAGGACAAGAAATTAGCCAAAATACAGTGAAAATTTTGTGTTTTTTTTTTAAAATGGGAAAAAGGGGCTGCAGAAGAAGGCTTGTGATTTTTTCCCTGAAAACGGCATCAACAAAGGGTTTATGGTGCTAAAATCACCAGCTTCCCAGCTTTAATGAACAGGCAGACTTGAAACAGAAAACCCCATTTTCCAACACAATTTTGTCATTTTACTGGGACATACCCCAGTTTTATGATTTTTTGTGCTTTCAGCCTACTTCCAGTCAGTGACAGAAATGGGCATGAAACCAATGCTGGATCCCAGAAACCTAAACATTTCTGAAAAGCAGACAAAATTCTGAATTCAGCAAGGGGTAATTTGTGTAGATCCTACAAGGGTTTCCTACAGAAAATAACAACTGAAAAAGAAAATTGAAATTGAGGTAAAAAACAGCAATTTTTCTCTACGTTTTACTCTGTAACTTTTTCTTGCAATGTCAGATTTTTGAAAGCAATATACCGTTACGTCTGCTGGACTCTTCTGCTTGCGGGGATATATAGGGCTGGTAGGTTCATCAAGAACCCTAGGTACCCAGAGCCAATAAATGAGCTGCACCCTGCAGTGGGTTTTCATTCTTTTCCTTGGTATACAGCAATTCATTTGCTGAAATATAAAGAGCTGAAAAATAGCTATCAAGAAAACCTTTGTATTTCCAAAATGGGCACAAGATAAGGTGTTGAGGAGCAGTGGTTATTTGCACATCTCTGAATTCCGGGGTGCCCATACTAGCATGTGAATTACAGGGTATTTCTCAAATAGACATCTTTTTTACACTCTCTCTTATATTTAAAAGGAAAACATTTAGAGAAAAACAAGGGGCAATAACACTTGTTTTGCTATTCTATGTTCCCCCAAGTCTTCCGATAAAGATGATACCTCACTTGTGTGGGTAGGCCTAGCGCCCGTGACAGGAAATGCCCCAAAACACAATGTGGACACATCCCATTTTTTGACAGAAAACAGAGGTGTTTTTTGCAAAGTGCCTACCTGTAGAATTTGGCCTCTAGCTCAGCCGGCACCTAGGGAAACCTACCAAACCTGTGCATTTTTTAAAACTAGAGACCTAGGGGAATCCAAGATGGGGTGACTTGTGGGGCTCTGACCAGGTTCTGTTACCCAGAACCCTTTGCAAACCTCAAAATTTGGCTAAAAAACAAATTTTCCTTACATTTCAGTGACAGAAAGTTCTGGAATCTGAGAGGAGCCACAAATTTCCTTCCACCCAGCGTTCCCCCAAGTCTCCCAATAAAAATGATACCTCACTTGTGTGGGTGGGCCAGGTGCCTGCAACATAATAAGGCCAAAAACTTGTAGAGATAGAGGGGATAGCACAGCGAGTTGATAAGGACATATTCTTCTTTTATACATCTTTAGGCTGACTCTGCTTGGGGGACCCACACAAGTGAGGTGTTGTTTTACTTGGGGGACTGAGGGGAGCAAATTTTGAGGTTTGCAGAGGAGTCTGGGCAGAAATTAAAATGGTCTCTTTAAGAGTTCAAGGCAGTAAGGCTCTTGGTAGCCTAATGGAGACGCATGAAGGTGATTTAGTATCTCAAGAACTCAGAGAAGCTATAATAGGTAGAGAAGCCACATAACATGTGGTGGAGGATACACTTGTTAAGGCCCAGTTGAAAGCGTCTGTCATAGAGCAGTGCAGCCAGATCAGTCAGCAGTCAGGACTCAAGTATCAGAAAAGTATGTAGGGTGGGCTTGCTGGTAAAAGTGGAGGCACAAGCCCCGTTTTGGTTTATAAATGATTCATCTGAGCAGGTTGCAGAATATTGCAGAGACTATAGACCCAGGGTTAGATATGAAGCACCAGGTTGTTTGTTAGGGGTTCACATCACATTGTCACATTGTCAAACTACAATAAGTATAAGGGGCACATTTCAGTGATACACTTCTAATTGAGATTACAGGGAGTGCAGAATTATTAGGCAAATGAGTATTTTGACCACATCATCCTCTTTATGCATGTTGTCTTACTCCAAGCTGTATAGGCTCGAAAGCCTACTACCAATTAAGCATATTAGGTGATGTGCATCTCTGTAATGAGAAGGGGTGTGGTCTAATGACATCAACACCCTATATCAGGTGTGCATAATTATTAGGCAACTTCCTTTCCTTTGGCAAAATGGGTCAAAAGAAGGACTTGACAGGCTCAGAAAAGTCAAAAATAGTGAGATATCTTGCAGAGGGATGCAGCACTCTTAAAATTGCAAAGCTTCTGAAGCGTGATCATCGAACAATCAAGCGTTTCATTCAAAATAGTCAACAGGGTCGCAAGAAGCGTGTGGAAAAACCAAGGCGCAAAATAACTGCCCATGAACTGAGAAAAGTCAAGCGTGCAGCTGCCACGATGCCACTTGCCACCAGTTTGGCCATATTTCAGAGCTGCAACATCACTGGAGTGCCCAAAAGCACAAGGTGTGCAATACTCAGAGACATGGCCAAGGTATGAAAGGCTGAAAGACGACCACCACTGAACAAGACACACAAGCTGAAACGTCAAGACTGGGCCAAGAAATATCTCAAGACTGATTTTTCTAAGGTTTTATGGACTGATGAAATGAGAGTGAGTCTTGATGGGCCAGATGGATGGGCCCGTGGCTGTATTGGTAAAGGGCAGAGAGCTCCAGTCCGACTCAGACGCCAGCAAGGTGGAGGTGGAGTACTGGTTTGGGCTGGTATCATCAAAGATGAGCTTGTGGGGCCTTTTCGGGTTGAGGATGGAGTCAAGCTCAACTCCCAGTCCTACTGCCAGTTCCTGGAAGACACCTTCTTCAAGCAGTGGTACAGGAAGAAGTCTGCATCCTTCAAGAAAAACATGATTTTCATGCAGGACAATGCTCCATCACACGCGTCCAAGTACTCCACAGCGTGGCTGGCAAGAAAGGGTATAAAAGAAGGAAATCTAATGACATGGCCTCCTTGTTCACCTGATCTGAACCCCATTGAGAACCTGTGGTCCATCATCAAATGTGAGATTTACAAGGAGGGAAAACAGTACACCTCTCTGAACAGTGTCTGGGAGGCTGTGGTTGCTGCTGCACGCAATGTTGATGGTGAACAGATCAAAACACTGACAGAATCCATGGATGGCAGGCTTTTGAGTGTCCTTGCAAAGAAAGGTGGCTATATTGGTCACTGATTTGTTTTTGTTTTGTTTTTGAATGTCAGAAATGTATATTTGTGAATGTTGAGATGTTATATTGGTTTCACTGGTAATAATAAATAATTGAAATGGGTATATATTTTTTTTTGTTAAGTTGCCTAATAATTATGCACAGTAATAGTCACCTGCACACACAGATATCCCCCTAACATAGCTAAAACTAAAAACAAACTAAAAACTACTTCCAAAAAAATTCAGCTTTGATATTAATGAGTTTTTTGGGTTCATTGAGAACATGGTTGTTGTTCAATAATAAAATTAATCCTCAAAAATACAACTTGCCTAATAATTCTGCACTCCCTGTAGTATCTGAAATAGTACCAGATCATATTAACAATTCGCACTGTTCCAGCAATGATGTCTATGAAAATAACATGAATGTTGTCTTGAATCTAAAAGCAACCCTGAGCTATAAGGAAGTCCAAAGGCATCTTTATCAAGTCAAAGATGCACTGAATATGCTCTCCGATCATGTAGAGGAGAAAAAGATTATTGGGGTAAGCAAGCAAATCATGATAACAAAAACTGATCAGGGAAGGCACATATATACATAGGGATTGTAATGATAGCCACTGACTGAATAAGACAACTTTATTACTTATAGCACAAAGGCTGTGTAGGCGCAATTTGACAGGCAAACAGCCTTTTAACAGTAACATCCAGAAAGAGAGACATATGGTCATGGAGGATCTGCAAGGAGTGCACAGGTTGTTTAACAGTTCTAATAACAGTGCTGAATTATAAGGTCAAGTTTAAAACTAATGGAGACAAATACTTTATTACTATACATTCATACTTTCCACCTAATACCCAGCAATAAAAGCAAGTACAACAACTAACACCCCTCCGGGATAAGATAAACATATATTTCCCACAGTCCACAATGTTGCCTTGTAGGGAATTAAATGCTAAAATCCCTAATCCCATTCCTTGTGATGAATTTCAAGAGGAAAGTTTAAATATCATATCCCAGTCATTAACAAATGAAACTACTGATGTTAAAGGGAGGAACATTGGTGACATCTTACATTAATTTAGTTTCATAGTTGGTAATGGAAGATGCAAAAGAGATCAACAGGGTAAACCTACTTTTGATAATGGAAAAGCATCCTCACTGATGGACCATGCAGGAATATCTGTCTACAAGTTCCACCTAGTTGAGGATTTGGTCTTAGTGGGATTAGCTGGCAGTAAACATTGACCTCTCCTGTTGACACTTAGCTGGTGGACATGAGTCCAGAGCAAGAATGGTTGCAGAATAATGTGGTCAGTGAAAATGAAGAATAAGGTCAAACAATTGGTTCAGAACATGTTAATTATACTTGGTAGAAATCTGAATAATAATCCATGGTATGATATTCACCAATTTTGAAATAAAATTGGAAATATCAATAATAAGAGACAATTCAAAACAGGTTTCAGAGGTAAAAAATTGAAAGCAATGACAACTTTAAACAAGAAAACAAGGAAGGCATATAAATTAGCCCCCAAGACCTCAAACAGGCAGATTAAGGTACATAGGAGAAACTACAGAAAGGAAATTAGAAATTAGGAAGAGAGGGAGTCCTTATAGAGGGAAGTCATTACAGGTATCTACAGTGGTAGAGTTACAAACTTTTGGAAAATATTGGATAAATCGATTGGGCTAGAAAAAGACCTGAGGCCTGCTCAGTTGATGAAGAACTGTGGAATAAGTACATCACAGATATCTATAGTATTAAGAATGAAGATATTAACAAAAAGGTATTGCAGAAATACTGGAATACCCATCTGGGTGCCATAAATCTAAGTATTGAGTAGAAGAATGTAATACCATCAGCAAAGGAGGTGGCAGCTATGATAAAGAACTTAGGGCCATATGTACGAACACATTTTCCCATTGACACAGAATGGGTAAATCCCTTTGATACATCTTTCCTTAAAGAGCTCGTAGGCCCAGAGACCTGATGGGTTTTCAGCAGATATATTAAAAACAAATCTTGACCTGTGGGCACATGTATTAACACCCCTGTTCACTAATATAGCTCACTCAAATAGGATACTATGGCGGTCATTCTGACCGCGGCGGTCGGCGGTCGCCGCCCGCCAAGCGGTTCCCGCTGAAAGACCTCGGCAGCCATTCCGGCTTTCCCGCTGGGCCGGCGGGCGACCGCCAGAAGACCGCCGGCCGGCCCAGCGGGACAGCCCCTTCAACAATGAAGCCGGCTCGGAATGGAGCCGGCGGAGTTGAAGGGGTGCGACGGGTGCAGTGGCACCCGTCGCGATTGTCACTGTCTGCACAGCAGACAGTGAAAATCTTTGTGGGGCCCTGTTAGGGGGCCCCACGGCAGCCGTTCCCGCCATCCTGGTTCCGGCGGTGGACACCGCCAGAAACAGGCTGGCGGGAAGGCGCTCGGAATCCCCATGGCGGTGCTGCAAGCAGCGCCGCCATAGCGGATTCCCTGGGCCAGCGGGAAACCGCCGGCTCCCCTTTTCTGACCGCAGCTTTACCGTCGCGGTCAGAATCGCCCAGGAAGCACCGCCAGCCTGTTGGCGGTGCTTCCGCCGCCCTCCGCCATGGCGGTCATGAACCGCCAAGGTCAGAATGACCCCCTATATTCTTGAAAGTATGGATTGAGAAAGAAGGTATTCTTCCAAAGGTCCAACTGGGGTTCAGAAGGAACATTTCAACCGTTGACGGCTGTGTTACATGTTACAATAAGAAATGAAGCAATGTGTGTAGCAAATATAAACATATCTACCGCTTTGACACAGTCAATCAAGGTAAACTTATGAACTGGAATAGACCCGTGGCTTACTGAAGTTGAACATACAATTAAAAGAGGTCTTTTGGACCCAAGTTAAATTGGGAGTGACTGAGCCTTAACAAGGAAAATGTACACTCCAAGTTGGTTAGGCAAAGTTTTACATTGCCCCAATGCTTTTCTCATTATCATACATATATAAATAATATCCATGTGCACCGACATCCATATTGTACGTTTGCACCAACGCTAGGAGGGGAGCCAATTCTAGGAATATTTTTTGTGGGCAACACTTTTTGGTTGGATCATCCACCATTAGTTCTTCAGAAGCAGCTGAATGCTTTTGGAACTTATTGCCTAGCTAATGATTTGATATTTAATATTTCAAAAACAAAAGTAATGATAGTTTCAGAAGTAAAGATTAAGCACGAACAGCTAAAACGATGGATTAGAATGAAGAAACTTTAGGTCATAAAGGAATATGAATATTTAGGTATACTTTTCAAATACAATCTTCATTTAAAGCTCATATGGCCTCCCAGGAGTAGAGAGTGAAGGCCGTTGCCCGGTGTCTAAAGAATTTGAACTCTGGGACATAGGTCTCTGGAGGTACTAAATGTATACATTAAAAATTGTCAGTTTATTTCTCTATGACTCTAAAATCATGGTGGAATTCGATATATCTCACCTTCAATAAGTAGAAATTGTGACTTTTGAAAATGTGGTTGAATTTTCCTACAGAATCAATTAACCGTGCACTTAGACTGCAATTGGGCCTTGTTAACATCAAGCAAAGATACTGGCAGAGAACTTTGATATATGGTGTGAAATTATGGTAATCGCCAATGAGTTCATTTAGATATCTCTTAAAATGCCAGTTTCAATTGAAGGATGTCACCCTATGGACCATGGGTCTACAAAATGTTATGCAGACCCTGATTTTGTCCTTCGCTTTTAACCGCAATGAATTGCAGCTGGGTCTTAATAAAAATAAGATTAAAAAATATGCAGGTTTCAACAGTATCCAAAGGAATAAAAGGACGAAATTCCCACCATTGGATGTTGAAGCTTAAAATTGGTCATTATCTTTAGTACTGGAATAGAGCAATATAAAACTATGTTCCAGCATGAGCATTTTTTTTAGAGACTGTAAATAATAGGCTGAGCGTGCAAATTAGCTACATTAATGGTTTGCACCACTACCAGTGGTGAGAAAGAATTGTATTTGAGATGCAAATCCTGCTGTACTAATAAAACATTTTCTTTCCTGTTTTTTCAGATTACATTGGTATGATACTGCTTCTGAGGTTTTATGTTTGGCATGAAGTTATATAGGGAGAGATTTACAGAAAGTGGCACTGCACCCCGTGCAGCGCCACTTTCCTTGCATCCCTCAGCGCATCCCTGCCACCAGCATGTGTGCTGCGTATTTCAAATATGGGACAACATGGCGCAGGGTAGGGGGCAAAAGCATCTTATGTTTTTACATTATTGATGTACTCTGCAGCAGTAGTGGCAACATTTTGCGCTATTCCTGCAGAGTACTTAGGGACCCATTATAAATAATGGTATGCTCCATTTTAACACCTGCTCTGAGCAGGCGTACAAAGCGCCCAAAAAAATGGCACAAGGAAATCTCTAAGATTTCCTTGCACCATTTTGCAGACCCCTCCTAACCGGGGAACCCTCCCATGGATGCATTATGTCTGGCGCAGGAATAATGTGGTGCAAGGGTTTACAAAGGGGCGCAATCCATGCATTGCGCAACTTTGTAAATATAGCGTGGGGAAAAGGCCATTTTAGCACCTCCTTAGCTTAAAAAAAATTATGCTATGGCAGTGCTAAGGTGACGCTAGGTATAGTATTTTTACTATTTATCAATTTAATTTTATCTTAAGATTTATTAGGTTTTTTTATATTAGGGGAAACTATGGGCAACTTTACGGAGCTGAGGGTGGGTATGTTAGATCCATTATATGGTAACTGTTGTATCGTTTTGCTACGTGAAAATATATGTGAGGTTTGTGTGCCGTGCAAGGCTCAAATCAAACAAACAGAGAGGGAAAAGGGGCAGGGCGGCGCGTGGTTGGGCGGGTGGTGGCAACCATAAAATAAAAAATAAAACTTACCTTTTTCACATGCCGCTCAGCTCCATCCGCTCCTCACCCGTCACTCCAGGCTGCAGGCATGGGATCCCAGCCTGCTCTGCGGCCAATCCTGACAACTGGGAGCCTGCGCAGGCTCCCTCTATCCTGGCAACACAGTGCTGGGTTGTAGAGACTCTACAGAGACGGTCAGCCAAACATATATCACAGTAAGGGGGAGAGCTGTGCACTCCCCCTCCGTCCACGTCACTTCTGTGGCCCGCCCACTTTTATAGAAACACCATAATAAACTGAGTTTATTATGTTGTTTCTACAAACGTTTTTTAGCTACTGCTGCTGGCAGGGGGCGAACCTCCTCCGCCCAAGTGGAGGAGCTGCCCCAGCAAAACAAATAAATAAAATTGAAAAAAATGGAAATACCACAAACATACGTACATAGAATGATAAAGACAGTGCCAGGTGAATGGCAAACACCATTCCAGCCCTCCACTTGCAGGTAAATATATAGGAAAAGACTCAGTTTTGTTTTACAGTTTTATATAAAGAATGCACCTAATAAAATATTTCAGTTGGGTGTCAGATCTTAGGTTTTCTTTTTTGTAATTTATAATATGCAAACCTCCCTTCATCTTTGTAACGCTCATAGGGATCACATCAATGTATGCTGTGGCTCGAAATGTTGTGTATGAAACTGTACTTGTGAATGTAAAGTTCCTCATAAGGTTCCTTCGACTCCCATTATAACAAGTGTCCCCTGCTGTGCTCTGCAATTGGCAGATGATGGAAATGCTTCGCAGATACATTACTGTTCAGTTCAGATATCATAACTAGCATTATCTTTAAGTGCACTGCTGGACTGGATGCTGTTTGTGTAATGCAAATCCTACCGCTTGCTTTTTAGAGGAGATATGCAAGTAGCTCTCAGCAGGAGCTCTCTGATCTCCCTATAGCCATCAAGTGGCAGCAGATACAATTGAAAATGTATGACCATTTCTGTAAATAAAATATATGTAATATTTTTGTTTCTTTTTTGGATGCCTAAAAATAAGTTTTCTTGCTTTATATGACCATTCGGCAGTATGAGGAAATGAAATCCACGTTGTGCTTTTTTTACAAACATCGACAGGCTAATTTAGGAAGATAAAAGTTTGCCAAGTTGTGGTATTTGCTACTCGATTAGTTGACTGCATTTATCCATTAGCAGTTGGTCCATAACTCTTGGAGACTGTTTGCTTTTATTATATACATAATGCATAGGAACCTGAAATCCGGGCATACAATTATTTCTCTAATTTCCTAATTACAGTTGAGCTGTGACGCGTATTGACACCTGTAATAAAGAAATGAATATCTGCACAATCGTCATAACTTATTATATTTTAATTGCGACATCATAATGCCTGCTGCCAAGGTCAGCAGCCAGGGTGAAAGGCAGGTTACAGATCCTAACTACAGTTGGCTGAAGTGTAAAGTAGAAAAATGGGGCATGGCTCTTCCATTTTCCTTCTTTTCTTCATGCATATTTTTTCCATGCTATAGGTCATTACAGGAAAGCCAGAATCCGTGAATGTTTCTCCACAATTTGAGCCATTTTTTTTTTTACCTGATCTACATTAAACAGATTCTAATGTCTTTTGCAAAAAATACTATTTTTGGTGTGTTTAATTTTGCAGTACAGATTCTACACTTTTATTTGTCATGTCTGCAATAAGCATGCAACCACAAGACAACAAGGCCCAGATTCTGAATGCTGTCACCCAACACAGCGCAGCAGCCAAAAATGCTGTGTTGTCCTACGTGACAAGGAGAGAGCAGGACAGCACCATTTTCACATATAAATGGCACTCTCCTCCCCTCTTCCTAGCCCCAGAGCTGATTTCAGCCACTGTGCACCACACATACAACTTAGCGCCAAAGTGCTAGGGTGGGTGAGTGAGTCTAGCATAGGTTTTGTATAGTAAGGGTATCCTTCCTGTACACAATACTATGCCTAGACAAGTGGAACTGCCTTTTCTACTTTGTATGTGTGGTGTAGAGTGCAGCACACATGCAAAGTTGGAAAAGCACTGCAAAATAAAAACATTTCTCTATTTAACGCCTGCTTTTCAGTAGCATTCATTTTTGGCACTAAACCCTTTCTACTGATGTTTTAGAATAGGGTTTATTACCAAAAATCATGAGTACCACCTATGTAATGCACGCTTGACACAACGTAATGCAAAGCAGCGTTTTGCACTGCTTTGTGTTACTTTGCCACACAAACCAACGCAACCCCCAAAAAGGTTTACCATCGGTTCAGCTTTACAAAAGTAAAGCTAACCCAACACTAACACTTTGAGAATCTGGGCAAAATAATTTAAACAGTTCCTGAGAAGGATGATTGTGTGACCAGGACCCATGCCCAATACAATAACCTCTGCCGCACATTAAAAGAACATTGCAAAGCCACATTGGAGTTACATGCCCTTGTAACGGAACTCAGCCTTTAGGCCTATTTCTCTATATGGTCACAGAACTCCTCATTGATTTGCAGCAGTCTTATAATGTACATCAGGGAGTACTTTATAGGATATGCAACATAAGTATTTTGTTGCTGATGCACATAGAATGCTGAATGTGATCCTACAGAGTATTTGTGACCTCATTTTTTGTTGCCATCAGCACCTATCTGAAAGACATACTAGCATGAATGGTAATGACCATTTGCCAGAAGTGAATATATTACAGCATTCTTATGATCTATAAAGTTGATTGAATTACTGTAGAATCCACAAACAGCTTATTTTTGGCACGTTATAAGTTAAACAATGTAAGCTTTGTATCATGATGCTCCAAGGTAGACCAGTATTTTCTGCAACACATGAGAACCCATTAATAGCAAACATCTAAGTTTAGCATTTTGAAATCAGGAGAGCTTTTAAAAGTTCTACTAGATATTAAAGTCTATGTTATCAAAAATATTCCAATGAAAATAAGAAGCTTGGCCGTTTAAATGGCAGCATTGCTGTGCTCAATAAGTAATCGTGTATGTCACTGAAAAAGGAGAGTCCACTGTAGAAATGGATTTCTATATTTGTGACAAAAAGCACATTGCATGGAAATAACTATGCCTGTGCAAATTGTATATGCGCTTTCTACCATGCTCCTGCTTGGCAAATCTACGAATTGGGAGACACAGAACAAAGCAACTGTAACAAATCCTTCTTTTCTGCATAGTCATCCAGATTTTTAAAAACATTTGTGGAAACTATTTTTACTTGTTTTAGATGTATGTGCATGTTACCAATGCTAATGAGAATGTAGAAAACACAGCCAAGGTCTTGGAAAAAATGAATGTTGTTTACCACATAAAATATGACCCAGTGAAAACCAAATGTCTCCTGCTACCCCCACAAAGATGCACTATACCAATTAAAACATAGCTTAACTATTTTTTTTTAGTAAATGTCAACCCTCTTGATGTGGAGCCAGCAATATCCTAGTGTCCTACTTAGATAAACATCTCAATCTTCAAGACCACATCAATGAAATGGCAAAAGGACACTATTTAAATTGAATCTCCTTTGTGGAATCAAACTTTTTATTTCTGATCCAAAATTTCAACACCTGCTCAGAGCAGGCTTTAAAAGGAGGCTTCCATTGCTTACAATAGGCCTATGGGTACTTTGCAGGATTAGTGTCAGAATTTTGGATGCTAATCCTGCAAAGCGCCAGACTAGTGTCAAGAATTCTGACGCTAGTCCCCTAACTACAGCTATGGTGTGCCATATTTCAAATGTGGTGCACACATGGTGGCTTTGGGGGGGGGGCACTGAGGGGTGCAAGAAAATGGGTGATGCACTGTGTGCAGTGCAACTTTTCTTAACCTCTAAAGTGCGGGCGTCGGCACATTACCTCCGTTGTGCGGGTCATGACCTGTGGCCGACATGAGGGAGGGGGTTAAAAAGTCCTCGGGCTTTAAAAATAACCTGGGAGATGCGTAAGATCGTCTGTGTCTCCCCCCGCCCCACCACCCGCCCTTTTGAGAGGTCAGCATACAGTGAAGCCTGCTTACATCACTGTTTTGTTTTCTCTGTCAGCGCAAGCCGCTTCCTTCTCCGACGGGGAAAACAACCCCAAATGGCCTTTCTGACATTGGGGAATACCTTGTTTGAAAGGTGGCCTTCCTGAACTGGTTTCCTGATGTCACTGTTTTGTTTTCTCCATCGGAGCAGAAAGCGGCTGCAAGCCGCTTCTTGTTCCGACGAGGAAAACAACCCCAAATGGCCTTCCCGATGTTTGGGAAGACCTCGTTTGAAAAGGGAGACTCTCCCCTTTGAAACAAGGCCTTCTTGAACCAGTTTCCTGGCCCTTAATTGTAGGAAACCCCACTAGACACCAGGGATTTAAATTGGGGGGATCGGCTGCCTCAGCAAATGGGCCACCTCCCCAGGGCATATTTAAATAAAAATAGGTAGGTGTCCCCTAGGGCCCGATTGTGCCCCACAGGGGCTAATTGTAATAAAATAAAAAATAAATAAAAAAATTGACAGGGGGTTGCCCGTGGGCTGGGCAAACCCCTGTTGGGACAATCATTTTTTTAGTCGTTGTATGGTTTACCTGGGGGCGACTATGGCCACCAAGGAAACCATACAACTAATAAAAAAATATATAGATCTATCTATATCTATTTAGATAGATATATCTATCTATTTAATAGATAGATATGTATATATATATATAATATATATATATATATATATATATATATATATATATATATATTAAAAAAATCAATGTGTGTGTTGTGTGGTTTCCCTCCTTGGGGCTGCAATCGGCCCCCAGGAAAAACGGACCCACATATAAAAGTGATACTTGCATTGTGAGCAAGACCGGGAGGTTGAAACGCATCGGTGGTGACGGTTGGTGGTGTACACAACTGAATTAAAAAGCATGATGATGATGCTGGAGGTGCGGTGAAGAAGAACATGAACAAACATGTTGCCCTGCAGGCAAGACTGTTGTCCGTTATCGAAGAGGTGTTATTAAGATCCTCAAGTACTCAAGTACTCAAGGCTGATGCTGAAAAGGGCATGGTCCATTCTGTTGAAGAAGGGGCAGAAGCGGCTGCTGGGATGAGTGGATCTTCGGGTACACCAGAACCATCACTCTCTGTCTCCAACCCTTCTTTCTCCCAGGGACAATCGTTAGTGTCAATCATCTATGCTGATACTATGACGTAACCACTAGGAGAAGTAGTGGAAGATCTTTCCTTCTGGAGAAGTCTTGAGAATTCAGAGCCACACCAATAACTCTGAAAGCGCGAATCATCGAAGCAATCCGGAGGGGGCAGGAGCCCAAAACCCAGCGTCCAATTAGAAGGGCAGGAGCCCTTTAAATTCTCATCGCGCTCCCGCCGTCGCGGGAAAGCGCGAATCATCGAAGCAATCCGGAGGGGGCAGGAGCCCAAAACCCAGCGTCCAATTAGAAGGGCAGGAGCCCTTTAAATTCTCATCGCGCTCCCGCCGCGCGGGACGCGCGCGGGCGGCGCCCGGGCAAAGCCCGGGCCAAGGGCGGGCCCGTCCTTGGCCGTCATTGCCAGGAAGAGCCAGGGCAGGGCCACCCCCCGGACATCTTGTAACAGGTAAAGGCTGCCTGAGGGAAGCACCATATGGTGCTGTGGGTGGAGTGAGGCACCCTGAAAGATCTTCATCAGTTCGGAACTCCAACGCCCTAAACAGGTTCCACAGATACAGGACTTGGGCAGTGGCTGACAACTATTTACCCACCCGGACACTTCCTCAAACAGAGGTGATCAGCCCTTCATGCCCCTTAGATATCTCAGCACTCCCTAACACAAACCTCAGCAGAGCTAAACAGGGTGAGGAAAAGAGAGGGAGAGTGCTCACAGGAAAAAGATTGCAAAACTTTTGAACAGGATCTGAGTGTCCTACCAAAACAAGATGGGTAGACGAAAGGGAGGGATACCTTTGGAAGAGGCAGGCAATAATAAGACCTTAGACGGCTTCCTCCAAAAAGCGGTAGGGGCACTAGAAAAAGAAATTGAACTGGTCGAGCGCCGTCTAACTGCTCCCCCATCCTTCTTTTCACCAGCTTCACAGCCCCCCTCTGCAGAACCACCTGCACCAACCACCCTCACAATCCAAACACTCAACGCAGAACCCTTGGACAGAACCATACATTCTTCGGGATCTACCCAGCCTATGTCAATCAGGCCTACACCCTCCCCAAATCATGGCACAAAGGGCAAAAGGAAACGGGGGGAGACGAATCTAAAGAACAAACGGGCCCGTGTCCTGGACCCCTCTGTCCATACTGTTTCTACCAGACCTAAGGATCATATACCTGCCCAAACCACCAACTATGGCAATCTGGATATTACTTCTATCACAGACTTTATTAAAGATGAGCTTCTAAAACAACTACATCCTATAACAATCCGTCTATTAGCCATCGAGGAGAAACTCGATGCCCTCATTAAACCCAGCCAGCCAATCCCCCCTTCCCCATCGGGCTTGCACTGCTTGCGACAACTCCCTATCCTTGGCCCCCCTGTCAATGATGCCAGTAGCCCCCTTCTCAAACCACCTACGGTTCACAAGCCAAAACCACCTTGCTCTGACACACTACATCAACTAGCGAAGCTTTCTACACCTAGTCTGGCTAATCTCCCTAAAACGTGGTACACAAAGAGCGATTCCTCTTACCTAAGGCGGACTGGTGAAATCGCCCCTTCCACAAACACGGGCGCCAAACCCCATAGAACCCACCCAAATATCCCAGTAGATCGGATGCGCAGGGACTCAGGAATCAACATGGGAACTTTACATCTACCTCCAGAAGCCTGCCCCTACGTGCTTGTTATTACGAATGTCCCTAAGCTCAAGTCCATCATCCCCGAATCATTCACAGAACTAAAAAACAAGGTTATTCATTGGTTGCATAAACATGCTAGATTCGCATTCCATATGATACCCTCAATATTAATGGTGAGGAGGGTGGGTTGGGTGGGTCCACTCAAAAACCCTGGTACTGGGGACTGTATTGTTATTAACTTTAATGCGCCCTCCCTCGTCGATCAGCTTTCCCTAAATGCATGCCATCTCAACCCCCTAGGGGGGGCCACTTCACTTTGCAGGCTTCAGGCCTTTTACCCCCATAAACCTGCACCAGGTTTCAAGGGGGTGACAATGACATCCAGAGATTTTCCTAGGGCTCAGATGCCAACTGATTTCCAGCCAAGTTGCAATCCTGCCTCGCCCACACTCTCCGAAAACGATTGACTATCACACATGACTTTTCTTAATTCCCGAGGTTCAAGCAACTGGAACAAAACCTATCCTATAGCTGGGAAAAATGAAACTCATAAAACAGGGCAAATCAACTGTGGGGCCGAATATACTCCCATTAGCAACACTAGTGAGTCTACTCTAACCCCCGCTCTCGCCCAGTCAGACTATCTTAAATCTTCTGAAATTCATATCGAGGGAACAGATAAGGAGCGCTGGGTGATTGAGATTAATTTAGCAACAGACCCACTAGATCACAGCAAACCCGCAAACCCACCTCTACTCCAGGTTTCTGATTGGCTTAGACCACCCCCTGTCCCAGATGGGGCTGGAAGCACCCTAGACACGACCGAGAAGGGCATATTGCTTCCCCACGGTACCCTAGCCCCGAGAGAGAATCCCGTGGCTGAAGCTCCCCATAACAAACCAGATGGCTTAGATACCATCCTCAGTTGGAACATTGCCGGATTGGAGAGTAAAATGAACAACCCTGAATGGGGAAAATTCATAGACAAACATAAAATATGTCTCTTCCAAGAAACATGGGCGCTGGAGCCTAAATATAGAATCGGTTACAAAAGTTACTGGGTTCCAGCAAATAAGGTGAATTCAGGGAGACCCTCAGGTGGCCTGCTAATATGGCTCAGCTGTTCTCTCAAATGCCAAATTGAACCAATTGACTTGGGCTGCCCTGATCTAATGGGTTTATCAATACCATCCCTTAGAGAGAAACCACTTTTAATAATTAACATCTATAATAGGAGCCTGGGCAATAAATATGAGTCCAACGCACTGACTATTTTAGACAATTTTCTCACCGATAAATCACCCACTCATTTTATTCTTATTGCCGGAGATTTTAACACCACTTTTGAACCCTACTCACTGGCCCAGGAACTATATAAAGATGAAGATGCTCATTGGGGCATCCCCCAGCTGGTGTCAAGCAAAAGACCTAAAATCAACAGACTATCGTACCAGCTCATGGACATTACATTGGCACACGGTCTCCGGGCTTGCAATGGCCGCTCCCGTTCGGATCTTAACCTTCACCCCACATTTAAACGTGGGTTGCAGAAGAGCCAGATTGATTACATCTTGCTCGACATCCGCCTTTGGGGTCACATGGTCGATATGAACATCACAGAACATGAGGAAAGCGACCATGAACCATTGATTTTATCACTCAGGAACCTACTACCCCTACTTGAAGCCTCCTGCCCCAAGTCCTATAGTCAGCAGCTCGCACTGACCAACAACAGGCGAAATGTTAGATGGAAATCCCTGAACACTGACATAACCACTTTGGCAAAAGTGTACTGGCAGCTGGCGGATCATATGGAATATATACTTCAACCCACGAAAGATAGTGGTGGGCTTATAGCAGCCCACACACTGTTTTTTAACTCTTTAAAAACTCTACTTACTAAAGAGTCGGCAACAGAGCCTAAACAGAACTCTAACGCAAGATGGTTCAACACTGCATGCAGAGAAGCACAGCATAAGTTGCTGAGAGCCCTAAGAGGTGGCCAGATGGATTATATAAGGGAAGCTAGAAAAGACTACAAAAAGGAACAAGGTAGAGCCCGTAGGGAATGGGATGAATCAAGATGGGTCCTCCTCCTGGAATCTGCTAAAACAAACGACACCACGAAATTTTGGAAATTGGTAGCTGATGCCAGCAATGAACCACACCGTTCGCCTGGTGCCTCAATACTCCCTGCAGAATGGTCCGACCATTTTTCCCAATTATACCTGGGGACCACCGATGCTGCTTCCCGGGATCTGATCCATATCATGACCTCCGAGACCCCCAAAATTGAATTCACTTTGGCAGAGACCAAGGCTGCGATTATCTCAATGAAATGGGGAAAGGCCCCCGGCCTTGATAAAATACCAGGAGACCTTTACAAGTCAAATCCAGATGTATGGGCCCCATACCTAAACCTCATCTCAAACGAGATAGCTGCTGGAGCACCTGTTCCGAGCTCCTGGTTGGGAGCAGAGATAGTCCCCATTTTTAAGAAAGGCGACCCCTCTAACCCTGCCAACTATCGCCCAATCTCCTTACTCGACAACTTCCAAAAAATCTATGCAAAGCAAATTTTGTCCTGTCTAGAAGACTGGATTTTAGAAACAAACGCCATCTCTGACCTACAAGCAGGGTTCAGACCAGCAGTCAGTACTATAGATCAGGTACTAAGATTTTTAACAATAAAATGGAAAACTGTAGAAATAGGAAGGGGTAACCTTTACGTAGTTTTTATTGATCTCAGAGCCGCGTTCGACCTGGTCCCCAGAAACCAGTTATGGCTGACGCTAGCCAATATGGGTGTCCCGCACGGCCTTCTGAAACTTATTACCCGCCTACATGAAAATACCTACGCCCAAATCAGGAACGGCAAGAAGGGTGATCTCACAGAACCAGTGGCTATTGATAGGGGAGTTAGACAGGGGTGCGTCCTGGCCCCAACTCTCTTCCTATTATACATAAACAACTGCATCAAGTACTTAGCAAACTGCACAAATGATTCTCCCAAGCAGGCTGGAACCAAAGTCCCCTGCCTACTCTACGCAGATGACACTATTCTTTTGTCTAAATCACCCATGGGAATTCAAAACTTGGTAAATCAGTTTGGTGTTTACTGCAGAAATTATGGATTAGACATAAACCATAAGAAAACCAAACTTATGATATACAGCGCCCCGAACAAGAAGCTCAGCGCAAACATAAAGATGGATCTGACTCCCCTGGAGAGAGTAATGGAATATGACTACTTGGGCATTAGACTATCCGACAAGGGCAGCTGGGAGCCAGCCATAAGGAAAGGGGCACTAACAATTAGCCAAAGATGTGGAGTAATAGGACGCAAAGCTAGCACTGCCACAAGCCCCCCTCTGATCCTTATCTCTGAAATATATAAAGCACAAATCCGTGCTGCGGCCCTATATGGAGCAGAACTTTGGGGATCACATAGACAGATGGATACTCTCCAAACCAAAGAAAACAACTTCCTCAGACACATATCTAGACTGGGGAGGGGCACGCCAATGCTCCCCCTCAGACTGGACCTGGGCTTAAATAGTATCAAAGACATAGCATATCTAAGACCACTCCTGTATTGGGTTAGACTATGGAAAACAGACGAACTTGAACCCTACAGGGCAGCAGTTAAAGAACTATTACCACCTCATCACGGATGGGAAAAGGTACGGTGGCTCAGGGAGATGAAAGCGGCATGGACCAAACTGAGTCTATCCCAGTACTGGGAGAACCCCGAGATGATTCCTGGCAGTGCTAAACGCCTGATCAAAGAACATTATTGGGCAAAAATCAACGAAGAATCTCTCTGTTCACATGTGTCAGGTCGGCTGACAGCTGAATTCCTGCTGGTCAAACACGTTCCCTTCCCTGAAAGCTCCCTGGATCTACCCATACCAGCCCGTGCTCGCTCTCTACTACTCCAGCTCAGGTACGGGACATTGGCGGTTAATAGCTACACGGCTGGTTGGTCGACTAACAGTTCCCTATCGGACAAATGCATAAATTGTCATTTATGCAAGGAAACAGCTGAACACATCCTATTTTTCTGCCCTCTGTACAAAGGCCCCCGAGGGAAGTGGATTATTCCCTTGTGCAGAACACTCCAACCACTATCCCGCAACAGTCTATTCAGAATATGTAAATACGACACTTCCATACTGATAATCAGCGCTGTTTCTAAATATCTGGCAGCAGCATGGAAAATTCGTAATAGGACTATTCTAGATTTTAACTCACTGTTTGAAGAGTTGTCCTGAAAACAGTAAATCAGCATCCTGTTATATCAGCCTTGGGCTCTAATTGTAAACCGCGACCTATTGAGCACAAAAAACCGTATCTCTGAATAAGTGCTATATTGAGTTATTTTAACCAAAGTGTTTTATAAATTTAAAATTATACTTAATTTTATAATTGTCAAGATGCAATTTATTGGATTAATTAACCCAAAAGAACTAATTAACCTAGAGCATCATCTACCACTGTCTGACTTCTTAAATTTTTTAATCAGTTTTACTGCCTGGAGTTTCAGTGCCTGATTTTATATAGAGATGTGCCACACAACAGCTTTTACGTTATCATTATTCTACTGTTCAGGGTTATGTACAGGGTAAGATCCAGAGACTATTCCGAGCACCTCTTTCACCCCTCCTATTTATGTAATCTTTCTCAGGCAGCTACTGGACCCCTACTTTTTTTTTACTATTGTTCCTTTTATTGTGTACTGGTCTATGGTTTTTATCTTTCTGTACGTATGTATATATTTTTTAAATCTTTTAAATGGCCCAAATTTGGACCGAATAAACTATTGATTGATTGAATTAAAAAGCATATAAACTGTGCAGCGTCACAATTGCTTTCAGTTGTTAGTTTGAAACAGATTAAAGAAATGCGTGCTGCAAGGAGGACTGTTTTTTTGGACTACAATATGTATATATTCGCCACCAGTTGTCCTGCAGTTGCAGCTTGCGTCTTCAAAGCAATACACATACTTCAACTTACGCATTTCAACTGTAGCTTTTAGGTAGCAATAAAAAAGTCAATTAAGTCTTGTGATTAAGTTTCTGCTACAAAAGGATCAGACTTTTGTCTAGTGGCAGTTTTGAAGCCATAAAGTAGAGCAGGGGGCTATGGAGAGATGAAGGACAGTTTTGCTGGATTATAGTGAGGGAATCTGAGGTGGCGGTCATGGGAGTAGGAGCACCAATAGCGATTGTTGGACTAGGCGCTAGAGGTGCTAAAGACTGTGATGATTGGTATGTGACAAAGTGTTTTTTGAGTGTCTTGAAAGAACGTACTGTATGAGAGAAAAAGCGAAGGTAAGGTGACCTCTACTGTTGCACGTATCACATACCCACCAGCAATTTTGTGACTGTCTAGGTAGGCTAGTGTTTTAGAGCAACAGTTTAGCCAGTGGCAGAGATGGCATCTCGTTGGATGATTGCTGCTCAAGCCCTCACTCGGGTTATAAAGGACAGCTCTGACATAGGATCAGAGACTGAGACAGCAGATACTGAGACAGCATCTGAGGGATAGGACAATGGCGCAGACTCTGGGAGTGATTTTTCAGTCGGAGGAGTCCCATTTGATAACCCTTTTTCCAGTGATTATGAGGAAGGTGATGAAGACAGTCCTGCTGTCCCTTCGCAAGCACAGTCTGTGCAATGGGACAATAGCGGGTTAGCCCAACCCAGAGAGAAGGTGCATGCGCAGCAAGCTCAGAGAGAGAGTGTTCTCTTGGGAGCGCCCCAATTTAGTTCAGCCCCAAATACCACCACCTCTTTCGTATTGTGGAGACATCAAAATTACCTATCACAAAACAAACTGGTTTTGTAAGGCATGTGCCTGTGTTTTTGGTCCTGGGCTCAGCGGCAATATATGGAAACATACCAAACCCAGACATTTCTGGAAATTAGACATCCAGGGCAGTCCACAGAGATGTGACTTGTGTGGATTCCACAAAGTTTACTTACCCGGAATTCCCCGCAAATCTGAAATGTAGAATAAAAATTCTATTTTTTCTTGCATTTCTGTCACACAAACTACAGGAATATGCTGGGATCCCCAACATTCCTGCCACCTAGTGTTTCCCCACCTGTCCTGATAAAAACACTACCCCACTTGAGTGCCTGTACCAAGTGCCTGCATCAAAAATGGATCACCCCAGGGTCACTAGTTGCCCTCATGTAAGGACCTACATTGACCGTTGTGTGATCTATTCCTGTCGCGGGCACTAGGCCTACCCGCACAAGTGAGGTACCATTTTTATACAGAGACTTGGGGGAATGATGGGTGCAAGGAAATTTGTGGCTCCTCTCAGATTCCAGGACTTTCTATCACCGAAATTTGAGGGAAAGGTGCTTTTTTGCCAAATATTGAGTCTTGCAAAGGATTCTGGGTAACATAATCTGGTGAGAGCCCCAAAAGCCATCCCATCTTTGATTCCCCCAGGTGTATAGTTTCAAAAAAAGCACAGGTTTGGTAGGTTTCCCTAGGTGCCGGCTGAGCTAGAGGCCAAAATCCACAGCTAGGCACTTTGCAGAAAACAGCTCTGTGTTCTTTGCAAAAATGTGATGTGTCCATGTTGTGTTTTGGGGCATTTCCTGTTGCGGCCACTAGGCCTACCCACACAAGTGAGGTACCATTTTTATCGGGAGACTTGGGTGAACGCTGGGTGGAATGAAATTTGTGGCTCCTCTCAGATTCCAGAACTCTCTGTCACCAAAATGGGAGGAAAAAGTGTTTTATTGCCCAATTTTGATGTTTGCAAAGGATTCTGGGTAACAGAACCTGGTGAGAGCCCTACAAGTCATCCCATCCTGGATTCCCCTAGGTACATAGTTTTAAAAAGTGCAAAGGTTTGGTAGTTTTCCTTAGTTGCTGGCTGAGCTTGAGGCCAAAATCCACAGCTAGGCACTTTCCAAAAAACACACCAGATTTCAATGTAAAAATGTGATTTGTCCATGTTGCGTTTCCTCTCGCAAGCACTAGACCTCCCGCCACCAGAAGAGCCCAGCAGATGTAATGGTATATTTGTTTCAAAAATCTACAAAAGCTGGTAAAAGTTATAGAAGAAAATGTAGCTATAAATGGCTCTTTTATCACCTCAATTTCAATATTTTTTTTTATTTTAGATGTCACTTTGTGTAGGAATACCTTGAAGGATCTACACAACTGACCCCTTACTGAATTGAAAATGTTGTCTACTTTTCTGAAATGTTTGGCTGTCCGGGATCCAGCATTGGTTTCCCACCCATTTCTGTTGCTAACTGGAAGGAGGCTGAAAGCTCAAAAAATGATGCTATGTCCCAGTAAAATGCCAAAATTGTTTTGAAAAATGTGTTTTTCTGATTCAAGTCTGCATATTCCTGAAAGCTAGGAAGATGGTAATTTCATCACCGCAAACCCTTGTTGATGCCATCTTCAGTGAAAACACCACATGCTTTCTTCTGCAGCCTTTTTTCCCATTTTCTTTTTAAAAATTAAATTTTAGCTGTATTTTGGCTAATTTCTTGGTCTCCTCCAGGGAAATACACATACTCTGCATACCTCTAGAATCACTAGGATGTTGGAAAAAAGGGACACAAATTTGGCATGGGTAGCCTATGTGGACAAAAGGTTATGAGGGCCTAAGCACAAATTACCCCAAATAGCCCAAAAAAGACTTGGAAAAGGCCTGGCAGCGAAGGGGTTAAGGATGGGGACAGCATCAGTAGCTTTCCATTTGCTCAAGATGGGAAAGCAAATCCCCTAAAAAAGTTGGTGGACACATGAATTTTCTGTTGCCCCCACTACCCACTGAACCTGCTGAGCCCATAAAGGGAGGAAGAAACAGGCAGCAACAAACTCAAGGCAAAATATAAAGCAAAAAATATGTCCCCAGGTATACATCAAAATTATGTTTTTAGAATAACATGAAATTTAAAATCAGATTACAAAAGAAGGTAAAACCACAGTGCTCAAAAGAAGTCGAATCTTTGTAGGTTTATGAGAGAAGAAGTCACAAAGATTCAAATCTGGTCCCATTTTTTAATAGACGACCTTCATTTCTTCATTCAAGTTTAACTGACATCAACAGTTTTAATCCGTTAATAACCAGTCCTTCATGTTTTAAATCCACTCGTCGACAGCCAACATGTGTTTCGTCACACCATGTGAATTTTTCAGGGCTGCAAAGTATAGAGTATACATTAAATATAAAGGAAATTATATTACATTATATAAGACAGGATATCCTTACAAACAAATCACCATTACATAACTGAAATGCATGAATATAGACCCAGTGATACAGAGATTAACTAAAGCAGTGCACAAATATGTTTGAGAAAAGTAGCCAAGGCAAGTGCATGGCCAAAAGTGGGGTACCAAGGCCAGGCCCTGGACTGGATTGCCTCCTTCCTCGCAAACCGTTCACAAAGAGTGTACCTCCCTCCGTTTCACTCAGAACCCACCGAGATCATCTGCGGCGTACCTCAAGGCTCATCACTCAGCCCGACACTCTTCAATGTCTACATGAGCCCCCTCGCCAACATCGTACGCAAGCACGACATCATCATCACCTCCTACGCCGACGACACCCAACTTATACTCTCCCTCACCAAGGACCCCGCCAGCGCCAAGACCAACCTACAAGAGGGTATGAAGGACGTCGCAGATTGGATGAGGCTCAGCCGCCTAAAGCTGAACTCTGAAAAAACGGAAGTCCTCATCCTCGGCAACACCCCGTCTGCCTGGGACGACTCCTGGTGGCCCACGGCCCTCGGCACCGCACCGACCCCCACAGACCACGCCCGCAACCTCGGCTTCATCTTGGACCCTCTTCTCACCATGACTAAGCAAGTCAACGCCGTGTCCTCCGCCTGCTTCCTCACCCTCTGCATGCTCCGTAAGATCTTCCGCTGGATCCCCGCCGACACCAGAAAAACCGAGACCCACGCCCTCGTCACGAGCCGCCTGGACTACGGCAACACCCTCTACGCCGGGACCACAGCCAAACTCCAAAATCGCCTGCAACCCATTCAAAACGCCTCGGCCCGCCTCATCCTAGACGTACCCCGCAGCAGCCACATCTCCGCACACCTGAGACACCTGCATTGGCCCCCAGTCAGCAAAAGGATCACCTTCCGACTTCTCACCCACGCACACAAAGCCCTCCATGACAAGGGACCGGAATACCTCAACAGACGCCTCAGCTTCTACGTCCCCACCCGCCACCTGCGCTCCTCTGGCCTCGCACTTGCTGCTGTCCCTCGCATCCGCCGCTCCACGGCGGGTGGGAGATCTTTCTCCTTCCTGGCGGCCAAGACCTGGAACTCCCTCCCCACCAGCCTCAGGACCACCCAGGACCACTCCGCTTTCCGGAGACTCCTAAAGACCTGGCTGTTCGAGCAGCATTAACCCCCCCTTTTTTCCCCTAGCGCCTTGAGACCCGCACGGGTGAGTAGCGCGCTTTATAAATGTTAATGATTTGATTTGATTTGAGACCCTATGAAGTGTCATAAATACATGCAAGCCCAAATTGAAGAAGGAGTCAAAGTGAGTCCACGAAAAGGCACATCTGGAACCTACCAACAAATTATGGATAAAGACTGTAACAAAACATTTCTCTTAGAATCACCCACGTCAGAGTAACTGCATGGCAACATATTTAAGTGAGCTGTAAGGCGACACAACGATAAAGCAAATTCCTAGGCTTAGTGGAGAAAACGGAGACTATAGATAATAGATAAACCAAGGTCCTCTGGTGTAAGTCTCTGTAAAGAAATAGCTAGATGTCCAACACAAGAAATTCAACTAATAGCGAATTGTGAATATCCACTAGGACCCAAATCCAAAACCTGACGTTGTATCCCTCTATTCATATAGAACTGTCGTATGGAATACCAACACAGGAAAGAACAAAAACATTTATTTATCCTGGCGTTCAGGGAAAATACCACTGTGCCTCCATAATGTGGAAATGGATAGCTAAGGAGCAAAAAAATATTTTTGGCAACCATACTTACCATGAAATGCAGAGAGTACAGTGATACTATTCCACAAGTTGTCAATAATCATGAACCAAAGGCAGTAGTAAGTATTATTATGTAGAGGTAGACCATGATACGTCCTAATCCTATAAGGATATGTTAAATTCAAACATATAATATAAAATAAAAATGATGCAAACACTATTGGAACGCAAAATAAAAATAAAATAAAATATAGAGCCTCAACTTCACAGAGGGAAACACTGTGTACAGTTCCCTGTAGATAAGAGAACCACCAGGTAAGGACCCATATCAATCCAAAATTCATTCTGAGCACAGAATAATATTAATGAAAATGTGCATCCAAACAACCCCAGCAAGTTGCACTGCATGTTCAAGATAAGTAACAGAACTGTATGGTATCAGAACACAAGGTTTGTGCAACTCCTGAGTGTGCTCAAATGGGAGTAAAAGGATGAGAAGACAAGTATCTCACAATGTCTGAGCATACTCAAGCAGAAGTGCAAAAAAAAAGAGGGATCACAACACCGAGTGACAACTGCTTATGGAGTCATGTTAAGAAAATGAGAAGCAAATAAATCTAACACGATCAGTACACATTATGCTTAACTCCAGTATATGTGAACAAGCAGTGACGACGTGCTGTAATAGTCCACAATGGACCCTTGCAAGCCATGAGTACACAGAACCCAAGACAAAGTACATTTATTGCTGAACGAACAGCATTGTTTACCAAAAGATATGTAGTACGCTAATGATATCCGTCTTGAAAGCCTACAAGTACACCAAATTGTCGCTACAGAGTTACTTACCATTCTAGTTGGACAGCGAATGGTGTAGCAGTGTTATTGGTGTCTGCAGCTGAGGCAGTCAATTGCCGACAGTAAATATGCATGTTCACTGCGAATACTGAAAAAGGACTAGGAAGTAAATGGTCCCCAGTCCAAGACAAAAGATGCAGCGGCCATATTTAAGCATCCATAGGGATAAGGTCAAGTATGCCAGGAATAGCCCTGCACCAACAGTCTAGATGCAAAATTCTGCTTCAGTGGGTCACACAATGTGCATTCACTGTGTTAACTATAAAACTCCAGTATGATATTTGGGCTAAGTCGACCATGGGTGCCAGCACAGGTGTATATACCCAATTGTATGCACAGAGCACAACTCCAAAGTCCCCATGGTCGAATGTAAAGATATCTAAGTCATACAGAAAGTAATAAGAACCAGGCAGAGGAAAGGAAATTAGGGCTAGTGGTGAGTTAACAAGATAAATCAAATCAATATGGCATGCTGGAGAAATAATTTCATAAATAGTCAAATCATGGAAATGACCAAATCATGAAAATGAGTACAAAGATAATCAAATCAACAATATGGCATGCTTGTAAACATGGAAACCGGTCCCCTATTAATTCATGTGTAATAACATTTGGTAGCTATGACTAATATCTTATGAGACACACAGGACAGGAACAAAGAATTTACTGAAGCAATAAATCAATGCATACATCCTATCATTCCTTAAGCAAATAGCTCTAGATCATTGCTTATGGCATTGTACATATGGTCCACAGTAGGACTGACAGTCATACAGAATTGTTATACCTGGATGGGCCTAGATAGCACAAATTGTGCCCACTAAAATACATCAAAAGTCTAATGAAACAAAAATTCATTAGGCTTGAATACCTCAAAAGACAGGAGCTCTCCAGATTGTGGGATGACACTACCCTAAAAAGATACTTAGAATGAAAACAAGTCCCTCACAGAGTCCAGGTATTTATTTTCCCAGCTTATGATGACTTGGACCCGGATCTGTTGGGGGAATCAGAACATCTAATTTTGTCATCCTCTGTCGCAATATTCAGTATTCTAATTATACTCACTGAAAGGAAAAGAGAAAAACTTCAATTAGAGATTGCTACACTGGAACAAGAAATTAAGAATCTAAATTTGCCAGAAGCCACTGACAAAAATTATAAGATTCTTAAGGAAGTAGACAATGTGCAACAATTACATATCAAAGACAGGAAGCTGAAAAAACTCTGATTATCACAAAGGTGTTTTCATATTTGCCTGGAAATTCAATGATGTCAAAATTACTTTTCAGTTCACCATATCTAAGGAGGGCAATACGAATATGCCTGCATGCAATTGCGTGACTGATGTTTCTAGTATTTCAAGTGAGGGTACTGACACTCCAGAGGAGGTGGCTTTGACCACAGTAACAACAACAAAAGGTACATGTTCTTCTTTTCTAGAAGAACTGGAATGGTACCTACAAAAAGTCCAACACAAATACCAGAAAACCAAGAGGTTTGGCAAAAACAGAACAAAGATCAAGGAACCTGAGAGCAAGTCCCATTACATTTGTTGTTTCTACTGTTGACCTCTACCTTGATGACGTACAGGTGGTTAACTTTTCTACTGTATCACAATCTACTGATCAAATAAATGTATTGAGCAAGGGTTTAGGCTTTTGTCCTAATTCCATGCCAGAATATACAGTGATATATTGAGATTTTTAAATTTGCATGTTGTTTGAAACTGAGGAAATGTTTCATGGATAAACAGTGTTAAAATACTTCTAAATTTACAAAATTAAATGCAACAGAACCATCAGGGACATGCAAGATATCCAATTACTCTTGTCTCTGGAACATGATTATTTACCTACACCATCCATGGAAGACTTATTGGCACATCTTGACAACAGACAGACCATGGGGATAGAGAGTGGACTTAAACATAAATCTTCTTTTAATCCAACTCTTTCCCCTGATAATCATATTGATGCATTCTACAAAGCTGTAACCACACATGACGTATTTCACATGGAAGACAAACGTCACAAACTGGATAGGCCACCAGGACAATCTCAGTGATAAATAACAGTCTGCTTTAAAATCATTAGCTAACAACAGGGACATTGTGATCAGAGAGCCAGATAAGGGGGGCAATGTTGTCATTATGAACAGGTTGGATTGCATTTCAGAAGTTAGCAGACAACTTCAGATGGACATGCGTATGAGCATCTTTCTAGCAGCTTTCTTGGGGATGTCACCTGAGTGGTTGGAAGGAGACTCTCCTACTGGAGAGACATCTGTCTCATCACTGATTATGACTATAAATACATGCATAACACTACACCATGGACATACTGGATCTACATATTGCCAGAGTTACATAAGGCAGGTTCCTCCCCTTCAGGAAGGCCCATCATTTCTGGGATTGGTGCACCAACTGAACACATTTCTGAATACATAGACACTTTTCTGCAGCCCTCTGTACATAATTTATTCTCTTATATTCAGGACACCAAAGATTTACTATGTAAACTAGAGGATGTTGAATGGACAGGGGATTGTGTGTTTGTCACCTTGGATGTAAACTCTTTGTAGACGTGTATTCTTTTAGAAAAGAGTTTGACTGCTTTGCCTTCTACACTTTCATGAAGAGATGCAATCTTATTTCAAAACACAGAGAAGTTAATAGACCTTTCTAAATTTGTTTTGCAACACAATAGGGCATATTTATACTCTGTTTGCTCTGCATTTACATGTGTTTTTTACGCAAATGCAGCAAACACTTGACTCCATATTCATATTTTGATGCTAGACACGTCTAGCGTCAAAATTCAAGTTAGTGCCATTTTTTAGAAGCTCCAACCCACCTTGCATCAATGAGATGCCATGTATGTGTTTCCATCCAAAAAATGACTCTATCCCCGAGCGTCATATTTATCCCCCCATGCTAAAATTACACAGGGGTGGGAGGGGGACCCAAATAATGGCGCTAAGCTTGCTTAGCACCAGTATTTACTGCCTGGGTCAGGCCAGGAGTTAAGGAACCTGTAGACCCATTTCCATGCTGTATATATGTTCACACGATGGGGAAATGCATAGACAGGCACAAGGATCACTATGGGGGCTAAAGTTTCACCTTCATATGCTTATCTCCATATGGGACACTTTGAGAAACATTATTTGTGGTATGACTGTCCACCTGACACTCTACAATGTATTCTGCACTGGGGAAGGTATCTAGTTGATATTCTAGTCATCTGGACTGACACACAGATTGACTTGGATATTCTGATCAATCATCTCAATAACAACAGTTACAATCTTTGTTTTACTCATCATGTTGGTATGAAACAGATTAAATTTCTGGATGTTGCTCTATATACTGAGTAGCAGAGTTGTGTCTGGAATATACAGGAAACCCACAGCCTTTAACTCAATTTTACATGCTCAAAGTGCACATCTAAGAACACAAATCAATACTATACCTTATGAGGAAATTACCAGAATGAGGCAGAATTGTACTGATGATATGGTCTTCTTACAAGAATCGGAGTTGTTAGGAAACCATTTTTTAAATAAAAGATATTCTGAACAGGTGATCTACCAAGTTAAAATCAGTATCACACGTATTGAACGCAAGTCCCTTTTAATGCACAAACCACGTAGCATAACAAGCGCCCAACGGGTCTCCATTATTTCTAGAAATAGTGCTTTCAACCCTGGACTGTATTACATTCTGATACGCCATTGACACTTTCTTTTACTGGATTCCAACTTTGGCAAGATATTCAGGTGTAGACCTTCCATTACCTGCAATAGGGGCACCACATTGAGATTTTATGTCCACTGTACAGGACAGCCCTAGGGCCTGGCTGCCCAGTAAACCTATGGGGTTTCATAAATGCTAAGGCTGCATAACTTGCTCATTTGCTTTAGAAAAGACTTTGAATTTTTCATGCAACTTTAATAAGGTTTAACACATACAGCAATTCATTACTTGTATTACTAAGGGCCAGATTTACAAGACCCTATCACCACTGGAGTGTTGCTTTTTGTGATGCTCCAGTGGCGCAATACATTGCACCATATTTACAAGGTGACGCTACGCCACTTATTGTGACTTAAAGCCACCTTGTAAATACGGCCCCTTCACACACAGCACTGTGCGTGGAAGGGATGAAAAGGTGACTTCCCACATAGTAAATTTATGACAGATCATTGGCAGAATGCTTAAAAAATTATTTATTCAGTTACAAAGAAATTTAGTTCAGAGAGCAAAATTGAAAATAAGGAATGCTTCACTAATCAGTAAGAATAATAATCCAGTCCGGAGAGTTGGAAAAGAGGTCAGGTAGAGTTGTGCGGTAGTATAAGTTAATTCAGTTACAAGAAAATTTGGTTCAAAAAGCGAAGTTGAAAATAAGGAGTGCTTCACTAATCAGCAAATTTGATAATCCAGTCCGGGGAGTTGGAAAAGAGGTCAAGTAGAGTTGTACGATGGTATAACAGCCAACACGTGTTTCGCCCCTTGAGCGAGTAAGCGAGGGCTTTCTCAAGGCTGAGGAAAATATATATAAACAAGGTAAGTCAAACAGTAAGGCAAATGCTGTCAAATGTGATAGCATGCTTTCAGTGTAGATTGTGCAGAGCATTTTGTGCTCCCTTTAGGGGAACCCGTGAATTTAAAAGAAAAACCCATACCATAATCTCAAGTGAGATCCACTAACTGAAGTGAAAAAACCAAGTGCTTATAATCTACTACTTATTAATATTCTGGTACGCAAAAGTATATTAGTAATGCTCTACTAATTAGAAAATAGAGCTAAGAGTAAGTCCAAATGGATGTGTGCTGGCACTCACATGCTGTTAATATATATTAGAAAAATACACGTGACGAAAAAATAATAACTAAGGACATTCTGTGATAGGTATTAATAAGAAGAAAACTTAGGAGAATGGAAAAAACACACATACCCAATTCGGAACAATATGCAAAAAACCTCTGACATTAAATTGTCACAATTGAGGATAGAAATCTAGGCATGGAATTATATACAATAAATTATACAAAATATCAAGTAAAACCAATATATATCAAAGACACAGATGAAGAACATGCAAAAGTGTTTGAAAAGCTCAGGTTTACTGTCTAACGACAAATCTCTAAACAGAAATCTATAGTAATTGAGATACATTTTAAACAACAGAGAAAAGACAAAGATATCTTAGTATAACAAAGAAAGTCTGATTGTGGAACGACAGGCTCAAATTGAACTTCAAAGTAACGTGCCTTGTCTAGCGAGCATGTATTAACGTTCAAACTGCGAGCATATTTAACATCGTAGCACTGTAACTAAAATCCAGCCTCCCTGTGAGGGGAGACGCATGAAGTACAGCAAAGCGGAATGAATTTTTACCTTGTTCGGTGTTTAAAGTTAATGAAAATGTGCCGGCGTCCCGCGGTAAATCGCGTTTGCTCCGACGGGCTGCTGAGCATGATTTACATAGGTACGCGTCCCTTCTCTGCCTCGCGAAAACGAAACAGAGAAGGGACACTCCATACAGCAAGACAAGTGAAAAGGGGGGAATAATGACGGCCATATTTGAACAGGTAGAAGCCCTACCTGGCAATAGTAAGGCTCAAAAGGAAAATACGAACTGCAGACCTAAACAATTCAATGGTGAGAAAAATTAACCTCTGGTGCAATCAACAAAGGAGAGAGATGTGAGATGAGAGGTACAAAAATAATAAAGATTATGAAGACATTTGAAAGAAAAGAGAAAGAACAGGGAGATTGTCTACAAAAATAATTGTTATGAAAATGATGAGTAGGTGATCAAAAAGGGAAATATGCCCAATATAGATCTTGATTTAGATCATGCAGGGTTGGCATAAGATAATATGATAAAAGAAGACTCATTAGTAAAGAAAATTATCAGTAGAAACGGGGAAATTGTAAGAAAGAAAAGAAAGACAAATTAAAGAGTTATAGTGTAAACCATCAGATAGAACAGATGAAGGAGAAAACGTGGCTCGAATAGAGCGTTATGAACTGTCAGCCAACAAAAATTGTATTAACAGTACATCATTTACAATAGCCAATAGTGCCATTCATGATCCTGGTTCAAACCATTGTTCACTGTATCATATTGAATAATCATCCTGCTTTCTTGTTGACGTAAACGTAAGTGTAAGTTACCACCCCGTGGAGACGGAGTGATGCGGTCAATTCCAATAAATTTAAAGGAGCGTGCATTATGATGGAAAGTTTTATAGTGCTCCACTAAAGGTGCCTTGGTCTCCAGTTTCAAAATGTTCCGGAAATGTTCTTGGATTCGAAGTTTTAGGGGGCGGATCGTGCTGCCAATATAAGCCTTTTGACATGGACAGAATATCAAATACACCACGTTTCTGCTTTCACAATTAATAAAGTCCTTGATTGGAAGTTCTTGATCATTAATGTGCAATGAGGTGGTTCGATTGAGACCCAATTTACATATTGAACACTTTGTACAAGTAAAAAATCCCTTTGGTTTGGGAAAGTAAGGTTCCGAAACTGTTTGTTGAAAAAAGGAAGGACAGAGTTTATCACGAAGGTTAGGGGCCCGTCGGAACCCTATTTGTGGATATTGAGTAATAAATGGTTGAATAGAGGGATTATTACTAATAAGATGCCAGTGTTTATGAAGGTGTTTTCGTATTGAATAATGTCCATTGTGAAATTGGGTGATAAATCGAATAGTGGTGTCTGCTTGACGACGTCGTGTTGAGTTAATCATCTTGTTACGGTCCATTTTACCCATGTTGTTATGGGAAGTAGTCAATGAGAATTGTTTGTAGCCCCTAATCAAAAGTCTCTCAGTAATTTGTGAAGAGAACAGGTCATAGTCGCTGGGTTTTGAACAGTTAAGTTTGGCTCTTCTGTACTCGCCTTGTGGGATGTTTTTGATTATAGTTGGGGGGTGACAGCTCGAAGCATGCAAAATAGAATTAGCAGCTGTGGATTTTCTGTAGAATTTAGTCTGTAATTTGTAGTTTTCCACATGTTACAATTTTGCTTGGAGAATAATTATTTTCTCTTTGACGGACAGTTCTATTTACAGCTTCAGGGTGCGGCGATGGGGGCCAAATTTGCGCCTTCTTATGCTTGTATACTCATGGGAGCGGTAGAACGGGAGTGGCTGTGGAGTGACCACAATGAAGAGTTTTCTCACAATATCATTTTTTGGGGACGCTATATCGTTGATATCCTGTTGATCTGGCAAGGAAATAGAACATTACTAACTCTTTTTCTTCAGTCCCTAGTACCAAACAAAGGGGACATTGACATCACATATAATATTTCAGATACACAGGTAGAGTATCTTGACCTGTTGATCTATGTGGAAAACTACAAATTACAGACTAAATTCTACAGAAAATCCACAGCTGCTAATTCTATTTTGCATGCTTCGAGCTGTCACCCCCCAACTATAATCAAAAACATCCCACAAGGCGAGTACAGAAGAGCCAAACTTAACTGTTCAAAACCCAGCGACTATGACCTGTTCTCTTCACAAATTACTGAGAGACTTTTGATTAGGGGCTACAAACAATTCTCATTGACTACTTCCCATAACAACATGGGTAAAATGGACCGTAACAGGATGATTAACTCAACACGACGTCGTCAAGCAGACACCACTATTCGATTTATCACCCAATTTCACAATGGACATTATTCAATACGAAAACACCTTCGTAAACACTGGCATCTTATTAGTAATAATCCCTCTATTCAACCATTTATTACTCAATATCCACAAATAGGGTTCCGACGGGCCCCTAACCTTCGTGATAAACTCTGTCCTTCCTTTTTTCAACAAACAGTTTCGGAACCTTACTTTCCCAAACCAAAGGGATTTTTTACTTGTACAAAGTGTTCAATATGTAAATTGGGTCTCAATCGAACCACCTCATTGCACATTAATGATCAAGAACTTCTAATCAAGGACTTTATTAATTGTAAAAGCAGAAACGTGGTGTATTTGATATTCTGTCCATGTCAAAAGGCTTATATTGGCAGCACGATCCGCCCCCTAAAACTTCGAATCCAAGAACATTTCCGGAACATTTTGAAACTGGAGACCAAGGCACCTTTAGTGGAGCACTATAAAACTTTCCATCATAATGCACGCTCCTTTAAATTTATTGGAATTGACCGCATCACTCCGTCTCCACGGGGTGGTAACTTACACTTACGTTTACGTCAACAAGAAAGCAGGATGATTATTCAATATGATACAGTGAACAATGGTTTGAACAGGATCATGAATGGCACTATTGGCTATTGTAAATGATGTACTGTTAATACAATTTTTGTTGGCTGACAGTTCATAACGCTCTATTCGAGCCACGTTTTCTCCTTCATCTGTTCTATCTGATGGTTTACACTATAACTCTTTAATTTGTCTTTCTTTTCTTTCTTACAATTTCCCCGTTTCTACTGATAATTTTCTTTACTAATGAGTCTTCTTTTATCATATTATCTTATGCCAACCCTGCATGATCTAAATCAAGATCTATATTGGGCATATTTCCCTTTTTGATCACCTACTCATCATTTTCATAACAATTATTTTTGTAGACAATCTCCCTGTTCTTTCTCTTTTCTTTCAAATGTCTTCATAATCTTTATTATTTTTGTACCTCTCATCTCACATCTCTCTCCTTTGTTGATTGCACCAGAGGTTAATTTTTCTCACCATTGAATTGTTTAGGTCTGCAGTTCGTATTTTCCTTTTGAGCCTTACTATTACCAGGTAGGGCTTCTACCTGTTCAAATATGGCCGTCATTATTCCCACTTTTCACTTGTCTTGCTGTATGGAGTGTCCCTTCTCTGTTTCGTTTTCGCGAGGCAGAGAAGGGACGCGTACCTATGTAAATCAAGCTCAGCAGCCCGTCGGAGCAAACGCGATTTACCGCGGGACGCCGGCACATTTTCATTAACTTTAAACACTGAACAATGTAAAAATTCATTCCGCTTTGCTGTACTTCATGCGTCTCCCCTCACAGGGAGGCTGGATTTTAGTTACAGTGCTACGATGTTAAATATGCTCGCAGTTTGAACGTTAATACATGCTCGCTAGACAAGGCACGTTACTTTGAAGTTCAATTTGAGCCTGTCGTTCCACAATCAGACTTTCTTTGTTATACTAAGATATCTTTGTCTTTTCTCTGTTGTTTAAAATGTATCTCAATTACTATAGATTTCTGTTTAGAGATTTGTCGTTAGACGGTAAACCTGAGCTTTTCAAACACTTTTGCATGTTCTTCATCTGTGTCTTTGATATATATTGGTTTTACTTGATATTTTGTATAATTTATTGTATATAATTCCATGCCTAGATTTCTATCCTCAATTGTGACAATTTAATGTCAGAAGTTTTTTGCATATTGTTCCGAATTGGGTATGTGTGTTTTTTCCATTCTCCTAAGTTTTCTTCTTATTAATACCTATTACAGAATGTCCTTAGTTATTATTTTTTCGTCACGTGTATTTTTCTAATATATATTAACAGCATGTGAGTGCCAGCACACATCCATTTGGACTTACTCTTAGCTCTATTTTCTAATTAGTAGAGCATTACTAATATACTTTTGCGTACCAGAATATTAATAAGTAGTAGATTATAAGCACTTGTTTTTTTCACTTCAGTTAGTGGATCTCACTTGAGATTATGGTATGGGTTTTTCTTTTAAATTCACGGGTTCCCCTAAAGGGAGCACAAAATGCTCTGCACAATCTACACTGAAAGCATGCTATCACATTTGACAGCATTTGCCTGACTGTTTGACTTACCTTGTTTATATATATTTTCCTCAGCCTTGAGAAAGCCCTCGCTTACTCGCTCAAGGGGCGAAACACGTGTTGGCTGTTATACCATCGTACAACTCTACTTGACCTCTTTTCCAAATCTCCGGACTGGATTATCAAATTTGCTGATTAGTGAAGCACTCCTTATTTTCAACTTCGCTTTTTGAACCAAATTTTCTTGTAACTGAATTAACTGTTATACTACCGCACAACTCTACCTGACCTCTTTTCCAACTCTCCGGACTGGATTATTATTCTTACTGATTAGTGAAGCATTCCTTATTTTCAATTTTGCTCTCTGAACTAAATTTCTTTGTAACTGAATAAATAATTTTTGAAGCATTCTGCCAATGATCTGTCATAAATTTACTATGTGGGAAGTCACCTTTTCATTAATTCAGGACTGCAACCTTTGGGAGGCTTAGGGTCCAGGCCTCCTGAATTTCCCACATCTCGTTTTATCAATTCAGCAATATAAAACAGGCATTTTAAGGAAGTCGTCAAGCTGGACTCTTCTTCTTCTCTGGTATAACTAGTTGTAACGTACAGACTTCCTGCTTAAGCCTTGCTTCATGGTGTCCTTCACTCTTAATAGAAGGGAACAACGAAATGTCAAACTGGATCAAGTTTTTAATACATCGGATGTTGGCACTCTCAACTCGGGCAATACCAATTTGGCATCGGCAAGAAGTACCTTTCTAGCCTTGGAAAAGGCACTTAAAAAAGAAACAGCCAAAGGGTGGGAGGTGGCTTCTCTCAAGAAATATTTGGAACACAATCGTATTCCTCGGGGGCTACGTATTTTGATCTTTCCACCGACAGATACCACCTCCCAAGAGAGCCTTCAGAAATGGGAATCTAATTTAAAAATGGCTTCAATGAATATGATTCATCAACTCATTGATATATCCCAGGAACAGTATGAGCATCATAAACAAGAAGTTGATCAACTTACCCAAAGAATTGATGAGGCTAACTGGGGTGACATCTCAACAAAAAACTATGCAATTCTTAACAATATAATAGATAATTATGAGGCCGATATCATCCAGCGTAAAAACCGGAAATTCAGACGAGACCTTCGTGATTATCAGCAGGGGAGAGTATATACCTTCAGTAAGAAATATGATCATGTTCAGGACTCTAATCTCCCTATAGATACACATAGCTGCCCAGACACTATTCCCTCTTCTGAAGTAGAAACATCTGATGACTCTGATAAGGATTCTTCTACCAGGCCTAGGGTAAATTTTTTAGAGGAAGCCCGGCGATTCCGCCTAGGATCTTTACAAGAAATTCGCACAAAATTACCAGATACATTAACGGTCACTCCGGGCACCTCAGGTATACAAACACGGGCCCGCAGCAAGAATCTTCGGCCTCTAAATACAATGACCAACTAGTAGTTAACCTTTCAGATTATTCTCTTTCTTCATCTGAACTATACATCCTAAACAAAGGTCTGTCCTACTGCCCTACAAACATGTGGAATATAACTCAAACCAAAATTGACTTTTTCAAATTTATACGTCAACTCAAACTAAAGTCATTTTTCTCTACATTTTCTTCTCCTTCCTCCCAGCCTTCGCTCTCATTACCCTCCCAAGATCTTTCTGTTCGGGACCTGGAAGACATTGGACTTCTTTGCAACTTAGCAAATACTACTGAACCAGATCTCCCCCTTAGCACATTAGCCGAACAACTCGAGCTTAATACTAACCAGTATCATCCCTCGGGAATGAGACCAAAATCTACTTTTACTCCTTCCCTTCCAGCAGGGAATTCTATAGATCTTTTCGCCTGCACAGTTTTAAAAGACCTTGATAAGGAGTATAAACGTTACTGTGACAAACGCAAATTTCTTCCCTCAAATGTTACTCGTCAACAAAGATTAGCTTTGTCCAATCTAAGAATGAATCCCAATATTATTATCAAGGAAGCAGATAAGGGAGGTAATATCGTTATTCTAAACACCTCAGATTACCTCAAGGAGGCTTATCGTCAATTACACAATACTAAGTGCTATAAACGCTTAGATTCTAATCCCACAGCACATATTCAACAACAACTTTCAGAACTTCTCGATTATTGGTTTTCACGACAAGTCATCTCACATCAAGAAAGAACTGCTTTATTTCTCTCTCATCCAACCGTGCCAACATTGTATCTTCTTCCTAAAATTCATAAAAAAGATTTTCCTCCCAAAGGCAGGCCCATAATATCGGGTGTAAATTCTATCTGCTCCAAATTAGGGACTTTAATTGACCAAGTACTTCAGCCCCGAATGACTAATCTACCTTCCTTTGTGAGGGATACAAAAGACATCATTCGTAAACTCAAAGAAATAGATTGGCAGCCTGATTATCTCTTAGTGACCATTGATATAGTCAGCCTCTATACCTCCATTAAACACCAGGATGGTCTAGAGGCTGTTAGATTAGCACTCTCGACCAAATCAGTGTCTTTCTCTACTCACAATAGTATGATATTGCACATGTTACAATTTTGCTTGGAGAATAATTATTTTCTCTTTGACGGACAGTTCTATTTACAGCTTCAGGGTACGGCGATGGGGGCCAAATTTGCGCCTTCTTATGCTTGTATACTCATGGGAGCGGTAGAACGGGAGTGGCTGTGGAGTGACCACAATGAAGAGTTTTCTCACAATATCATTTTTTGGGAACGCTATATCGATGATATCCTGTTGATCTGGCAAGGAAATAGAACATAACTAACTCTTTTTCTTCAGTCCCTAGTACCAAACAAATGGGACATTGACATCACATATAATATTTCAGATACACAGGTAGAGTATCTTGACCTGTTGATCTATGTGGAAAACTACAAATTACAGACTAAATTCTACAGAAAATCCACAGCTGCTAATTCTATTTTGCATACTTCGAGCTGTCACCCCCCAACTATAATCAAAAACATCCCACAAGGCGAGTACAAAAGAGCCAAACTTAACTGTTCAAAACCCAGCGACTATGACCTGTTCTCTTCACAAATTACTGAGAGACTTTTGATTAGGGGCTACAAACAATTCTCATTGACTACTTCCCATAACAACATGGGTAAAATGGACCGTAACAAGATGATTAACTCAACACGACGTCGTCAAGCAGACACCACTATTCGATTTATCACCCAATTTCACAATGGACATTATTCAATACGAAAACACCTTCGTAAACACTGGCATCTTATTAGTAATAATCCCTCTATTCAACCATTTATTACTCAATATCCACAAATAGGGTTCCGACGGGCCCCTAACCTTCGTGATAAACTCTGTCCTTCCTTTTTTCAACAAACAGTTTCGGAACCTTACTTTCCCAAACCAAAGGGATTTTTTACTTGTACAAAGTGTTCAATATGTAAATTGGGTCTCAATCGAACCACCTCATTGCACATTAATGATCAAGAACTTCTAATCAAGGACTTTATTAATTGTGAAAGCAGAAACGTGGTGTATTTGATATTCTGTCCATGTCAAAAGGCTTATATTGGCAGCACGATCCGCCCCCTAAAACTTCGAATCCAAGAACATTTCCGGAACATTTTGAAACTGGAGACCAAGGCACCTTTAGTGGAGCACTATAAAACTTTCCATCATAATGCACGCTCCTTTAAATTTATTGGAATTGACCGCATCACTCCGTCTCCACGGGGTGGTAACTTACACTTACGTTTACGTCAACAAGAAAGCAGGATGATTATTCAATATGATACAGTGAACAATGGTTTGAACCAGGATCATGAATGGCACTATTGGCTATTGTAAATGATGTACTGTTAATACAATTTTTGTTGGCTGACAGTTCATAACGCTCTATTCGAGCCACGTTTTCTCCTTCATCTGTTCTATCTGATGGTTTACACTATAACTCTTTAATTTGTCTTTCTTTTCTTTCTTACAATTTCCCCGTTTCTACTGATAATTTTCTTTACTAATGAGTCTTCTTTTATCATATTATCTTATGCCAACCCTGCATGATCTAAATCAAGATCTATATTGGGCATATTTCCCTTTTTGATCACCTACTCATCATTTTCATAACAATTATTTTTGTAGACAATCTCCCTGTTCTTTCTCTTTTCTTTCAAATGTCTTCATAATCTTTATTATTTTTGTACCTCTCATCTCACATCTCTCTCCTTTGTTGATTGCACCAGAGGTTAATTTTTCTCACCATTGAATTGTTTAGGTCTGCAGTTCGTATTTTCCTTTTGAGCCTTACTATTACCAGGTAGGGCTTCTACCTGTTCAAATATGGCCGTCATTATTCCCCCTTTTCACTTGTCTTGCTGTATGGAGTGTCCCTTCTCTGTTTCGTTTTCGCGAGGCAGAGAAGGGACGCGTACCTATGTAAATCATGCTCAGCAGCCCGTCGGAGCAAACGCGATTTACCACGGGACGCCGGCACATTTTCATTAACTTTAAACACCGAACAAGGTAAAAATTAATTCCGCTTTGCTGTACTTCATGCGTCTCCCCTCACAGGGAGGCTGGATTTTAGTTACAGTGCTACGATGTTAAATATGCTCGCAGTTTGAACGTTAATACATGCTCGCTAGACAAGGCACGTTACTTTGAAGTTCAATTTGAGCCTGTCGTTCCACAATCAGACTTTCTTTGTTATACTAAGATATCTTTGTCTTTTCTCTGTTGTTTAAAATGTATCTCAATTACTATAGATTTCTGTTTAGAGATTTGTCGTTAGACGGTAAACCTGAGCTTTTCAAACACTTTTGCATGTTCTTCATCTGTGTCTTTGATATATATTGGTTTTACTTGATATTTTGTATAATTTATTGTATATAATTCCATGCCTAGATTTCTATCCTCAATTGTGACAATTTAATGTCAGAAGTTTTTTGCATATTGTTCCGAATTGGGTATGTGTGTTTTTTCCATTCTCCTAAGTTTTCTTCTTATTAATACCTATCACAGAATGTCCTTAGTTATTATTTTTTCGTCACGTGTATTTTTCTAATATATATTAACAGCATGTGAGTGCCAGCACACATCCATTTGGACTTACTCTTAGCTCTATTTTCTAATTAGTAGAGCATTACTAATATACTTTTGCGTACCAGAATATTAATAAGTAGTAGATTATAAGCACTTGGTTTTTTCACTTCAGTTAGTGGATCTCACTTGAGATTATGGTATGGGTTTTTCTTTTAAATTCACGGGTTCCCCTAAAGGGAGCACAAAATGCTCTGCACAATCTACACTGAAAGCATGCTATCACATTTGACAGCATTTGCCTGACTGTTTGACTTACCTTGTTTATATATATTTTCCTCAGCCTTGAGAAAGCCCTCGCTTACTCGCTCAAGGGGCGAAACACGTGTTGGCTGTTATACCATCGTACAACTCTACTTGACCTCTTTTCCAACTCTCCTGACTGGATTATCAAATTTGCTGATTAGTGAAGCACTCCTTATTTTCAACTTCGCTTTTTGAACCAAATTTTCTTGTAACTGAATTAACTGTTATACTACCGCACAACTCTACCTGACCTCTTTTCCAACTCTCCGGACTGGATTATTATTCTTACTGATTAGTGAAGCATTCCTTATTTTCAATTTTGCTCTCTGAACTAAATTTCTTTGTAACTGAATAAATAATTTTTGAAGCATTCTGCCAATGATCTGTCATAAATTTACTATGTGGGAAGTCACCTTTTCATTAATTCAGGACTGCAACCTTTGGGAGGCTTAGGGTCCAGGCCTCCTGAATTTCCCACATCTCGTTTTATCAATTCAGCAATATAAAACAGGCATTTTAAGGAAGTCGTCAAGCTGGACTCTTCTTCTTCTCTGGTATAACTGTGCATGGAAGGGGCATGCAATTGGTGTTGTTCTCATTGCATTTTTATGCTGCCTCAGATTTACGAGTTTTCATAAACCTGAGGCAGCGCCAAAATCTAACGCCACCCCAGGTGTGGTGTTAGAGTGGCGCAGCAAGGAGAGATGCTTTAATTTCTCCTTATTTTTTGCTCTTTCTACAGCACATATAGAAAGAGCAAATTGCCTTTTGCGATTGTTTTTGTGCAGGAAGGTGTCCCTTTCTGCACAAAAACTATCTCCTCCTCAATGCAGCTATCCTTCTACCATAGCGCAAGGGTGGCTGCGTTGACGAACTGCAGGAAATTTAGCACTGGCACAGGGGAAAACACAGAGTTGCACCGTATACTAGTAAATACAGTGCATCCCTGCGTTTTGAAAATGACAGTGCACAGTGCTGCCAAATTTGGCACAGTGCTGCGCTCCATCATTTTCTAATAAATCTGGCCCTCAATTCACTGTAACTGCGGAAATGGCTAATAAATAAAACCCATGGAGAAAGAGGAAAACTTAGGGAAGTCCTTGGGAAGTATATAGTGGCCATTAAGTTAGCAAAATCCTCACACTTTTCTGAAGTAATTAGAGGGGCTTTGAACTCCTCTAAAGAACTGTTTAATACTGTTCGTGCCCTGACGTCTTCCACGACAAGAATTTCCCGGCAGTCTGAAAACAGGCCACAGTGATTCCTCTCACTAAAAAACCAGGAAAAGATGCTGCTTACCTTTCAAATCTGCGCCCGATCTCGCTCCTGCCGTGCTTGGGCAAAATGTTAGAAAAACATCTAAATTATGAGTTATCTGCCTTTCTTCAAGAGAATGGCAAACTGGACCCGTCACAGCACGGCTTTCGCTGTGCTCACAGCACGGAAACAGCACTGATCTCTACTTCCGATATTATTAGTCAAAGAGGCGATTTGGGAGAGGGTACGATTCTGGTCCTGTTGGACTTGTCAGCAGCTTTTGACACTTTGGGGGTCATTCCGACCCTGGCGGTCCATGACCGCCAGGGCCGGGGACCGCGGAAGCACCGCCAACAGGCTGGCGGTGCTTCCAGGGCTATTCTGACCGCGGCAGTAAAGCCGTGGTCAGAAAAGGGGAACCGGCGGTTTCCCGGCGGTTTTCCCCTGGCCCAGGGAATCCTCCATGGCGGCGCTGCTTGCAGCACCGCCATGGGGATTCCGACCCTCTTCCCGCCACCCTGTTTCTGGCGGTTCTTACTGCCAGGAACAGGATGGCGGGAACGGGTGTCGTGGGGCCCCTGGGGGCCCCTGCACTGCCCATGCCACTGGCATGGGCAGTGCAGGGGCCCCCTAACAGGGCCCCATACAGATTTTCACTGTCTGCTTGGCAGACAGTGAAAATCGTGACGGGTGCCACTGCACCCGTCGCACCCGTGCAACTCCGCCGGCTCCATTCGGAGCCGGCATCCTTGTTGCAGGGGCTTTCCCGCTGGGCCGGCGGGTGGCCTTTTGGCGGTTGCCCGCCAGCCCAGCGGGAAAGCCAGAATGGCCGCCGCGGTCTCCTGACCGCAGAGCGGTCATTCGGCGGTAACCGCATGGCGCCTATTTCTCCTACCATCCTGCTTAATCGTTTGTCCCAGGTCGGAGTGAGAGGGAAGGCCTGGAAGTTACTCTGCGCCTTTCTCACGGATAGAACGATCACGGTGGCTTGTGGAGACCATCGAGCCTCCCCTTTCCATCTTCCGTGTGGAGTTCCGCAGGGGTCCTCCCTCAGCCCTACGCTTTTTAATGTATATATGGCGCCCCTGGCAAACCTGGTTCACTCTTTCGGCTTCCAGATTGTTCCTACGCAGATGGCAGGCAGGTGATTGTGCCAGTTTCGTGTAATTGGGAGGACACAAAGGAGAAATTCCAATGTGGCATGACAGCAATTAACAATTGGATGGCCAGCAATTGGCTAAAACTTAACGGGGACAAGACGGTGATTATTGTCCCTTGGGAAAATAGTTGGTGGCCTCCAGCTTGTGGGGGTTGTCCGTCACCTGTGCCCTTCGCTAAAAACCTAGGCATAATTTTTTACAAGCTACAGATTAATCATATAGTCAAGATCTGCTTTTGGATATTAAAAACACGTAAACATTTTTTACATCTTTTAGAGGACGATTTAAGGCAGCCGGTTGTGCTGGCGTTAGTCATCTCAAGACTTGACTATTGTAACGCATTGCTGCTCAATGTGAATAAATCATCTTTAGACAAATTACAGTCTATTCAGAACACAGGCAGCACGCTTAACTTTGAATCTCCCTCAGTCTATATCTGCTATCAGATGTTTGACATCCCTACATTGGTTACCGATTAAGAAGAGGATTACTTTTAAAACACTCTGGGGGTTATTACAACTTTGGAGGAGGTGTTAATCCGTCCCAAAAGTGACGGTAAAGTGACGGATATACCACCAGCCGTATTACGAGTCCATTATATCCTATGGAACTCGTAATACAGCTGGTGGTATATCCGTCACTTTTGGGACGGATTAACACCTCCTCCAAAGTTGTAATAACCCCCTATGTCTCACTCACAAAGCATTACAGTCGGAGTGTTGTGACTATTTGAATTCTACTCTGCAATCTTATCAACCAACGAGACATCTGAGATCCTCTTTCAAATATATGATCAAGGTGCCTCGCTGCAACAAGGCTAGGTGGGGAAACCGTGCTTTTACAGTGGAAGTGGCTAGGCTCTGGAATGCCCTGCCTCTTACGCTTCGTCAAATGGCAACTCATTTTTCCTTCAGGAAAAGCCTTAAAACCTGGCCTTTTGTAATTTAGGTTTTCTTGTGGGTGGCTTGTGCTCTTTCCCTCTGTCCTCGGTTTGATTAGCGCTTCAATGCTTTTGCCGGGATGCGCTTTATAAATGAACCAATACAATACAATACAACACAATACAATACTGTAGCATCTGCAAATGTGGAAACATTTTTATGGGAAGTAGCATTCAACCTCTCAAAGAGCACTTTCAAGAACACATAAGAGCCATCAGGAACTACAATACTGGTTACCCTATGGCCTTACACTATAATTCTTCACACAGGGGTTCAGAGGTACTGAATATTAAGTTTCATAGAATTACCCAAATTTTGAGCCACCCTAGAGGAAGTGACAGAAATGGGGCACTCAGAAAATGTGAAGCCAAATGGATCATCAAATTGCGGGCTGTGGAATGCGGGCTTAATACTTATAGAGAACTACATGGACTTCTGGGCTAATTCCCTTGGTTTGTGTTGCATTGTTAGCCTTTGCCTATAGAATGTCTTTGCACTTACAATAGTAATGTAATGTTTGCCATTATTATCTGTGTTAGATGCCATATATTTTGATGAACATAAATTGTTCTATCTAGGCCCATCCAGGTATAGCATTTGAGTATGATTGTCAGTCCTAGTTTGGACAATGTGTATAATGCTATTATCAACGATCTACAGCTGTTTGCTTGTGGAATGCTAGGATTTATGCATAGATTTATCGCTTTGGGTTCTTCGTTGTTCTGGTCCTATGTGTCGCATATGTTGTTACTCATAGCTGCTAAATGTTTTGACATATGAAATAACAGGGGACCGGTTTCCATATTTACATGCATGCCACATTGTTAATTTGATTATCTTTGTGCCCCATTTTATGATTTATTCATTTCCATCATTTGACTATTTATGAAATTGTTTCTCCATCATGCTATATTGATGATTTCATTTATCTTGTTCACCTCACCACTAGCCCTCATTTCCTTTCCTTGGCCTGGTTCTTGTTACCTTCTGTATGCACTTGGGGGCATATTTATACCCCATTTGCACCTAATTTGAACTCCATATGTATATTTTTACGTTAGACCAGTCCAGAATATTGGAGTTTGCACCATTTTTTATATGTGTCAACTTACCTTGCACCAATGAAGTGCAAGGTAGGCGTTCCCATCTAAAAAATGGTGCTAACCCCATAACCCCATATTCATCCGCCCGTGCTACGATGACTCAAGGGTGGAAGGAGGGGCTAATTATTCAACACCTGGGTCAGGAAGGCGTTAAGGCATCTGTGGACCCATTTCCATGGTTAAACACCTCCTCAAGACCCAGGAACACCCCCACCCACACCAGAGGGACACCGGAGTACGGGGGACCCCATCCCAGGTAAGTAGGGTGAGTATAGGGATTTTTTTTTTTTTTTAATTAAATTGCCATCAGGGGCCCAACTTGGGACCCCTGCTGCATGGCACAGAGTGCATTGGCCATGCCCAGGGGACACTGGTCCCCTGTGCTGGCCATTGGAGTGGTGGGCATGACTTCTGTCTTTTCAAAGACAGAAGTCATGTGGTATGGATGGTTTTGCATCAGAAAATGACACTAGGCTGGTTAGAGTCATCTTTTTTTACTCTAACCAGCCTAACGTCATTTTTTGGTGCACAACCCCCTTCTTCCATACCGCCAGCCCCACCTGGCTAACGTCAATTTCTTTTACGCCAGCCCATCCTTTGCACCAGCTTGCGCTATTTGATAAGTATGGCGCCAGGCTAGTGCTCAGGAATAGTGCAAGCCAGTGATAATATTTTTGGTGCAAAACTGCCGTAGTGCGGTTTTGCACCAAAAAGTATAAATATGCTCCTTGGTATCTTTTTTACATGATCCCTTGGGGACTTCTGAGTCAGACTCTGTGCATGTACTTGGGTATAAACACCTGTGTTGGCACCCACTGTCGACTTAGGTCAAATATGATACTGGAGTATTATAGATAACTCAGTGGCTGCACATTATGTGACTCACTAGGGTGAGAATTCTGCGTCTAGACTGTTGTTCTGGGGCTATTTCCGGCATAATTGATCTTATCACTATTGATTCTTAAATATGGAAGCCACAGCTTTTGTCTTGGACAAGGGACCATTTACTTCCTAATCCTTTTTCGGTTTTCACAGTGAGCACTTATTTGCTTTTGGCCATTGCCTGCATCAGCTTAAGACACCCATGACATGGCTACAACGTTTGTCGTCCAGCTACACAGGTAAGTATCTCTCAGTGACTGGTGTACTTGTAGGCTTTGAAGCTGGATATCATTAGCGTAGTACATGTCTTTTGGTAAACAATGCTGTTCATTCAGTAATAAATGTACTTTGTATTGGGTTCTGCGTACTCATGACTGGTAAGGATCCATTGTGGACTATCTACGCAGGAGCCATGGCCGAGCTCCAGAAAAGACTGCAACGCATACAGAACGCCTCCGCAAGCCTCATCCTGGACATCCCCCGACACTGCCACATCACAGCCCACCTGAGAGACCTACAGTGGCTCCCGGTCAAAAAGAGAATCATGTTCAAACTCCTCACGCACGCTCACAAGGCACTGCACTACACAGGATCAGAATACCTGAACAGACGTCTCTCTTTTTATACCACGCCCCACACAGTGATAACAGAATGCCATTTTTTGTGTTAATTCTAGAGGAAAAGCTGAGGAACAAGAGGAGAAGAGATGGGAGAGACAAGACAAATGGGCTCGGAAAGAGAAATTGGGAGAGTGGCAGAAGAGAGAAAAGGAGGGAAAGGGAACGAGAGAGGGAAAGGATTGGCAATGAGAAGGAGAAGCTTACAATGGCAGCAGATGGAGCTCCATGATGGAGGAGAAACTCTACCTTCTACAAAAAAAGAGGAGGAAATGAGGAGAAATAAATATATGTCTACACGTTGTGTTGTGCCTCCCCTGGGTAGGCATACGTTTTTTACTCGCCAAGGTTTACGGGGTCTTATAAATCTGTGGATCCATCAAAATGAATGGGTGTTGCATGGGAAAACCCATTACAACCCCATGGAACGTCTCCCTGGCACAGAGGAAGGTAACTCACCAATTTGTGCTGCCTTACCCTTACTCCATAATTATGGGGCCATTCAAAGTCACATAAAGTGCCTTTGAATAGCCTCATAGAAATGGTTGAGAGGTTTGCACCGTCGCTCATAAATATGCCCCCAAGTGCTATTAGCAAATTAAGATGATTTCTAAACTTCAATTATTCAATTAGGGCATTTTTTTACCAAATGAAAGTTTGACACCACTTCTATATTACTTTGAAGAAACAAATAGTGCTGTTGAGGGTTGGCACAACTATTCAATAGCTAAAAGGCCATCCTAACTGCTATAATGTTTTGAAAATTTTGAAATAGGAGAAAATGTTCCAGGAAATTAGAGAAGACAATCTTTTTGCAAATAATCTGTAACATAGATTTAGTAAACATTTTTTTACAAAAATTAAGATATTAATGCATTTAATTACTGTTTCCTGCTCAATTTAAAAAATCTCCCCTAGGCTGGACCCCCAAACCCTTACATCCAACTCCTAAAAGTAACCCATAGAAGTTTAAATACATAAAATCGGTGGCATTTCAAAACTATACTACCAGCTTATAATCATTATCACAGTTTTTTAAATTTTCTATAGAGTTAAGATAATAACAAATTGAATTAGCATTTCCTGTTTAGCTTTAAAAATACTTCCACTCTGATCCCTTAAAGGTAAAATTAAAAATGTTTAATTACATGTAATTGATAGTATTAGTTGAAATATATAAATACTACCAGACTATTAGAGTACTTTTCTGTTTATTATAAGAAAACTGAAAATATTATTTAGAATAACTACTTTATCCAAGGTAAAGAACTTGATACCCTGGGCACCTAAATCTCTGGTATTCAACTCTTTAACAAAATGTAAAACCTAATATTCTTATTAGTATTAGAAGTATTTTAAATAAGAATGCTATCAAAATATAAAATGTATTTAAACAAAAATACAAAAGCATTACAGAAAGTCTCAAAACGTACTGTTAAGCCTTTCCTTGAAATATTACATTAAAAGTCTAATAATGTCAAATATTTGCTTATGGGAGTTAGGGGGAACCCCTGCCATTTTACTAACATTTTAAAATAATAACACAATAATGCCAAAAGTTTTCTTTTGAGGGGTAAAGCCCATTAACCCCCATCCTTTCTTTTATATTTTGGTACACTACTCTGTGTAAAGTAGGCATGATTCATGAATGTAAATACATGTATGAGATATGTGTTAATCCTTAGCTTAGACATTTGTAACCTTGGAACACATACTTTTTTTTACCTCCTTTAATACGTCCATGAAAGTTGTGTGTCAAACCAAGGGTTATGGAAATTTAAAAAATGTGGTAACCATACACAAAGGCATATTAGTGTGTACAAAAGGCAGTCCCGCTCTTTTCAGCACACCAGGTTAAGCTTGAAACCCCTATGTGTAGGTGCAGTTGAACATGTGAAAATGTACACCAGTTACGCAAGGTTTCTCAAGCAAAGTTTTCAGGAAGAAGAGAAAATATCATGGAAGAGGTATTAAAATGACAAAATGTTTCAAAAGTTAAAATATAAGTGTTTCAAGTTCTTTAAACATGAACATTCCTCATTTTAGAGACTGGCCAATGGGTGTATTAATACAGTGAATACAACAATGTGTTTATATTCTTAAATACCATTACCATACATCTTTTTCGTAGACAGGTGTAAGCGACGAATACTTAAATAGAAAAGTGTAGTGAATGATACAAATATTTGAATAATACAATCTTGTTAATGCTATAGTTGTTGAGCAAATATAGCACTTTCCCTGCATTACTTCACTCCAACAGGCATACAGGTGTATGTATGTTTGGATGAAAAGTATTTTCATTGCAGCAGTCTATATACTCAAGGGCATGTTGAATAGGAGCAATCATACTGTACTCCAGTTGTACTGTTTAGGAAAAGTGGAATCCTAATCAAGAGGTTGGACAATGAGAAATACGTGTAAACATACACTCTAGATTAGGAATTTATTGCACAAGCTTGTTGTAAATAGTAAGGCATTTCGTGCAGTGCTTGCTAGTGGGCTGCTTGTGTGTAATTAACATTGATGAAGATCAAAGATGTGATGTAATCATGGTACCACACATCTTTCTTAGAATAAGTCATTGAAGAGCACATATTATATATCTGTGCATTCACCAATAGACATAGGAATGTCCTTTCTGTGGAACCCAGATGAGATCAGTTATGAGCTACTTCATAAAATGAACATGGCCATGCTTACCCTTGTGCTCCTAGAGCACGGTGAAGATGTAGGAAATTCCATATTTTGCCAAACACTTCATGGTCAAGAGAATTAATTATCCAAGCAGGAAAAATGTTTCAAAGATTCTGTGGTCTTGACAGACAATGTTGATCTGCCAACTGGAGATTTTTTGCACTTTGGGATTTAATTTTTAAATCACATCTTTTTGAAGGGAGATTTTGTCTATGGCGATATATGCAAAACTTTGACAGGAGGAAGGAGGTTCAGGTTTGGTCTTATGTACAATGTGTCTCTGCAGCAGATGCAGGCATCTTGCTGTAGTGTACTGCACCAGTTGTAGCACGTGAAGCAGATAGTCTGGTGAATCATTTTACATGTGGTTACAGGGGTCCGTATACTAGGAAATGAGTGTCTTGGACTCATTGAGGGAAACCTAAGAAACATAAGGTTCCTTTTATTGTTCTCAGCAGATGCAAGACATTCAAGGTTACTCCAGGGGTCTTCATTGCAGGTGTTCCATAGCCTATAGTGCCTAGCACATTTCCTCATCCTACATTTTTCAGTGTAGGATAGGGTAGGATGGCAAGTCCTGCAATTCAAAAGTCTACAGAATTTCTATGAGTCCATGATCTGCACATAAAAATTTCTGTCTTTCAGGCTATCAGTTTCAGCTGGTGTCCAAAGGGTGGAGAAGCATGACCTTAGTACAGTGGAGTTGGTATCTGAATAGGGTTTAGTTTCAGTATGATGTGTGGGGTTTTCTGCATGGCTTTCCAATGAATAAACTAAAAGAATAAGAGAGGGTAATGGCCTGCAGTAAATATTGAACAATATTGCAACAACAATGGAGCCCTGAAGTAAAGATCTGATTGGCGTCTGGAGGAGACAAGTTGCAGGAACCTATTGGCAGATACCTGGCAAAAGTAGCTGTATGCACTAAAGGCCAGAGGCGAAGAGGGAGCCCAGGCATGGGGCTTGTAATGCCCGGTCTATGCAGTATTTTTCACGGTAAAATTTATGATCAATAGCTTTCTTGCCAAAATGGTCACCCATCTTATTGGAGAATTCTTGAGATGCAGCAAATTCATTGGTGTTGCTTCTGGGGTGTTGAACTCAGAAAAAATGTAAAACAAACTTTTGTTGTGGCTTTCGCAATCATAAAAAAATAAGTTGGTGGCACAATATTTCTCTTTAACATTCACAATATAGCCTTAGTTGTTGATAGCATATTCGTTTGTATGAAGGTTCGGGGTTGCTCTACCATCTTTATTCCATAATGTAATGCATTGATAATGATGCAAGCATTTTAGAGGGTGTATTATGCATGTATTGGATGCACTTGTTTCAGGAACTCACAGAATTATTAATGTCATGAATTCCAATTTAAAATCAATTCATAAACCTTCACATTCAAAGAATTGATGAGTTATTGCACACCTCAGAGCTTTTTTTTAATAAGATAGCATTTGGATACGCAGTCCTATAAGTCTTTGTATATATTTATATGATAATGTAAAAAGACACAATCTCAACTATGTTTTGTTATTAACGTACATTAAAATATTGATAATGTATTCAAGACATTATAAAGCAGTGAAAAAACAATGATTCATTGTTTTGATTTATTGGCATTTTTCAGCTACTACCATGGTGAATGGATGATTTTGTTCAACACAAGGATTAGAAAGACGATGCAGTTAAGTTAGCTTTATCTTATCATTTTTCTGTCACACAAATTGGCTGGCCTATCTATAGGTCTGCTTGAACTTTGCAGACATTCAAACACTGGTTAAAGCGATTACACTTCTTTGGTAAATTATGTTTAATGATCTTTCGATGAGCTAATAAGTTCTTGTAATTTGAAAACTGTGGTGGTATTAAAAAGAAGCACTAGATTTAAACCGCATGGTTCTACGTTTAACAGAATGCACTATGGTACAACAATTGGTAAAGTGGTCCTCTTCAATGCCGACATAACAATTGATATTTCAAACTTGACCATGCATTTTAAAGGAATATATAAATTACTAGTAACACATGAGTTTCGAAGTTTCTGTAAAAAATATCTTAGCACTTTTTCATTTATTTTTGATGTTCTCTATTGGAAATTACCATCTTTTGCATAGAATAGTATTCGCCCAGATTGTTGCCTTCTATAGCTGAACCCGTTCTTATTGGCCATGGGACCCTCCTCACATTACTCCTGCTAACCAGCAGTAAAGTGCATGCCCTCTCTCTTTTTAAAACAATCACATCGGCACATACCTAATTGGCTCATTTAATTAGCATTTAAGTCCCAAGTATATGGTACAACATGTAACAAGGGCCTTTAAATTAAATGCTACTAGTGGACTACTGCATTCATCAAGCCACTCACTGAAGTAGCACTTTAAAACCATTGCAGCACAGCTTGGGCAGTTTTAAACTGCCATTTCGACATGGCAAAATAAAACATTTTGCCAGGCCTAAACACTCCATTTTAATATTTCTTTGGCCACCCTAAGGTAGGCTCTAAATCACCATAGGGAAGGGTGTAAGGTATTTAAAAAGTATATGTATTTTTAAATTGTTGCATGTCCTGGCCCTAAAAACTCTAAAATCAGTTTTCAAAGTAGCAAGGCTAGCTCTTCCATAGGGAAACTTTGGGTTCGTAATGTTTATTTCAGTTTGGAATCCGCTAGCAAGGTGATTCAATGTCTTTTTTTAATAGTAATGTAGATCCATCCCAAGGGTAAGGTCACCTTTCAAATTACTATTTTGAAAAACACTTTTTGAAAGTTGTAATTTTCCTGCCTAGGCCAGATGTGCCTTTCTGCAGTGCATAGTGTTGCCTAGGTTGAATTAACAATGGCCCTCATTACAACCCTGGCGGTCTTGGACCGCCAGGGTTGATAAATCCACAGTATTAAGGTCCACATTGGTCCCGGCAGATTTAATTCACCAGGGCAGCCCTGCTAGCAGCGCTGCCCAGGAGATTACGAGTCCCCCTACCGCCAGACTTTTCCTGGCGGTTTGAACCACCAGGGAAAGGCTGGCGGTATGGGCAGTGCAGGGGCCCCCCGACACGGCCCTGTGCAGCTTTTCACTGTCTGCTATGCAGACAGTGAAAAGCACGACGGGTGCAACTGCACCCGTCGCACGGCCACAACACCCCCGCTCCATTTGGAGCCAGCTCCTGTGCTGCAGCCGAGATCCCCACTGGGCCGGCGGGCGGAAACCAGGTTTCCGCCCGACAGCCCAATGGGGAGCTCCTGATGGCCTCGGCGGGAGTGCAGCCACATTGGCGACCGTCCGCCAAGGTCGTAATGAGGGCCAATATTTGAAAGGGGAGTTAAGGACAATCAAAAGGGGTTACCTAGACAGGTTAAATTTGCATTTAAAACCTGCATCAATGTTCTGCACATGGCAGGTAGCCATTTTGGTCCTGTCACTTCATTTGGTGGTATAATGTGTGTCTCAGCCCACTGGTGACATGCTGTGGGCACACTTTAGGTACCATATACCAGAGAATTATGGATACATTCAAGATTCCAGTTAGTGGTATACCAATTCAATCATGTTGAAAGGGGGAGCACCGGCACTTTACCACTGGTCTTCAAGAGTAAAGTGCACAGAGTTCTACAGCCAACAAAAACAGTCAAGACAACAATCTGGGGGTACATAACACAAAAGATTACCTTTAACAACAATAATTCAGTGAAAAGAATCATGACTTGCTTTGCCTTTCAGGTGTTTCATATGACGTGCCATGGTAAAACACTTGAGCTTAAATTGTGAAATTCCAAATTTGGAGACAGAACGGAGTAATGGTTCCATGTGCAGGGATATAAACAAACTCAACTAATGGCAAAAATATTTGTTTTCTGACTTACAGTTTGAAAAAGGAAAGCAAAACCCATTATATATTTTGGAATATACAAAGAAGTAATGGTTTCTTGGAGGTCATAATAATCTTGGTCCCAGTTCAACAACATTGTTATAATCTGGTATTGTTATTTTTCTCAATAGTTCTGACAAATTAAGCAAAACATCAACCATTCTGCTCCTTCACCAGCACTAATCAAAACATAAAGCAAAATTGACACTTAGCAGTGTATGAGTTTACACTGGTTTTGACAGTAAGGGCCTCATTTATGAAAAGTTAGGGCCACCTTTGCTTCATTTTGTGATGCAAAAGGTGCGCAAACTCACAAAATATAATTCGATTTTGTAAGTTTATACTGCTTTTGCATCAAAAAATGATGCAAAGGAGGTGCTAACTTTTCATAAATCAGGCCCCAAGTATCAAAAATATTGTCCCTGTCCATACAAAGTCAATACCACAAGGAAACACTTACAGTTGAAAAGTCACCAATCTCAGCCTACTGGTCATTGTGCCACTTATTAACCCCTTGGGTCTTTCGTTGGCAGTCAGGTTACCCCCTGTCCAAGCAAGGACCCGCAATCTAGTCAGGGTACAGGAGAATCAACCACAGATAACCCCCACTCACCCCCTTCATAGCTTGGCATGAGCAGGCAGGCTTAACTTCAGAGTGCTAGGTGTAAAGTATTTGTCCCAACACACACAGTAACTTAATGAAAACACTACAAAATGACACAACACAGGTTTAGACAAACAGAAAATATTTATCTAAACAAAACAAGACCAAAATGACAAAAACCCATCGTACACAAGTCAAGTTATGAATTAAAAATCAAAATGAGTATGAATTCCTTAGGTAAACAGTAAAAACACTGTTAGCATTGAAAAGTACCTGGTTAGTGTCAAAATAACACGCACGGGTGAGTTTGTATCAAAAAAGGTAAGCGGTGCATCGATTTCTCACCTGCAAGTGAAAATGTGCCTTGTTTTTCCTTCTCCAGTTGGGTTGGCATGGGTCATTTTTCCTCCTTGCAGGGGAGCGATGCATTGATCTAGGCAGCACTCGAGTCTGGGCAATCGTTGAGTCGTTTTTCTGCACCCAGCAAGGTTTGTGTCAAAAATCCTGCCGCACGGTATCAGCAAAACCACGCAATGTGGGTTGCGACGTTACCAGCCTCTGTCAGCGGATGTTGTGTGTCATTCTTCCAGCTCCGTGCGCCGATATTTCCAGCCACGATGCCGGTGAAGCGTCGATTACTGCTGTGAAGCTGGCGACGCATCGTTTTTCAGCCACGTTTTGGGAGGTGCGTCAAATTTTCCCTGCACGGCAGTCTGTGCGTGGTGTTTCAGTCTCGGTCTGCCAGCTTCACCTTCCAAGGCCCCAGGAACTGGATAACTGGATAAGAGAAGTCTTTGATGTCCCTGAGACTTCAGCAACAGGAGGCAAGCTCAGGACATGACTTTGGAGATTTCTTCACAAGCAGGAAGGCACACAAAGTCCAGCCTTTTTCCTCTTGCACAAGCAGAAGCAGCAACTACAGGGTAACTCCAAAATGCACAGTCTCAGGCAGGGCAGCACTTCTCCTCAGCTCTTCTCTAGGCAGAGGTTCCCCTTGATGTCCAGAAGTGATCTAAAGTCTGTGGTTTTGGGTGTCCTTCTTATACCCATGTTGCCCTTTGAAGTAGTCTTACTTCAAAGGAAAGTCTCCCTTGTTTGTGAAATCCTTTCTTGCCCAGGCAAGGACCCAGACACACACCAAGGGATTGGAGACTGCATTGTGTGAGGGCAGGCACAGCCCTTTAAGGTGTAAGTGACCACTCCTCCCATCCCTCCTAGCACAGATGGCTCATCAGGATATGCAGGCTACACCCCAGCTCCCTTTGTGTCACTGTCTAGAGAGAGGTGCAAACAGCCCAATTGTCAAACTGACCCAGAAAGGGAATCCACAAACAGACAGAGTCACAGAATGGTTTACGCAACAAATGCCCACTTTCTAAAAGTGGCATTTTCAAACACACAATCTTAAAACCAACTTTACTAAAAGATGTATTTTTAAATTGTGAGCTCAGAGACCTCAAACTCCATATGACTATCTGCTCCCAAAGGCAATCTACGCTTTAATCATTTTTAAAGGCAGCCCCCATGTTAACCTCTGACAGAGATAGGCCTGCAACAGTGAAAACCACACTTGGCAGTATTTCACTGTCAGAACATATAAAAGACACTAGTATATGTCCTACCTTAAACATACACTGCACCCTGCCCATGGGGCTACCTAGGGTCTACCCTAGGGGTGTCTTACATGCAAGAAAAGGGAAGGTGTAGGCCTGGGAAGTGGGTACACTTGCCAAGTCAAATTGGCAGTTTAAAACTGCACACACAGACACTGCAGTGGCAGGTCTGAGCCATGTTTACAGAGCTACTAATGTGGTTGGCACAACCAGTGCTGCAGGCCCACTAGTAGCATTTGATTTACAGGCCTTGGGCACCTCTAGTGCACTGTACTAGTGACTTACCAGTAAATCAAATATGCCAATCATGGAAAGCCAATTACATACACATTTTACACAGGCGCACTTGCACTTTAGCACTGGATAGCAGTGGCAAAGTGCCCAGAGTAACAAAAACAGCACAAACAGAGTCCAGCAAACATCAACAGCCTGGGAAACAGAGGCAAAAAGTTAGGTTTAGAAAACGCCAAGGATGAAAAGTCTATCACACCTCATAATTGTTGAACCTCGAACAAAGTATTAGTGATCGTCAATCATAGCTTGGAACAACTGTGCATAGGCAAAACTCTCGAAGTGTTGGTAATATCAAATTATTTGGTACATCTTGAGAACAATAACCCTCTCAACAATTTTAAAAATGCAATTCAGCATGAGCGGACAGAACTCTCCTAAAATGACCAGCAATGCTTACTCATTTAATTATATTTCTAAATAGCAACAGCACCATTCCCCAAAGCATACAGATAAAAAAAACTGATCATCCAGCTAGGACAGCAGTATTTGGAGGGAGAGCCTCACAAATCTAGACCAAACAAGTCAACTGAAGACTTTTCCATGTCTAACTTTGCAGCCTAATCTGTAAAGTGGCACTTCAACCACCCATACTGTCAAACCTTTTAACTATTGCATGACCCCACTATCAGACCAATGAAAATGCAACATTAACTTTCATATGTGCGCAGATAATATTTATTTTGTTTACAGGTTAAGTAAGGGTTTATGAGACAGAAACTGAATCAGAATTTTGCGGAAGAAAATCCAGAACTGTATGTGTTAAAGTCGGCTTTTCATAAAGATTTATATCTAGATTCTATTAAAGGCTTGTCAGCCCTAAACATCGACAGGTTGATCATTTTGGGAATTCGACCAATAAACATCTAAAAAGCAGAAACTAGAGTGAGAATTTTAAAATTACTTCTAAATGTTATTTGTTTGCCGGTCACATGAATGACTATCACCTCTATAAACAACAAAGAAATTCAACAGATTCAGAAATTAACATGGTCTGGCTATAAGAAACACTTTATACCCACACTGAGTACTCTTGACTTGTTCCCAGTATGTCATTGCAAGCGATTTGTTTTGTGTGTGGTGGTGGGAAATTTATTGTGCTGAGAGTTCTCCACAAAGGCCACAGCAATAATTTCCAAAGTGACTGAAACCATTTTCAGATGAGCCTCATGAGACTTGAAAACCAACCTCCAGGCAAAACATGTTTCAGTTAACATTGTAGATTGTGGAATTTCATCCATGAAATATGAGTAATGAAAACATGTATGCAAAACAGAGAGCCCACAGAAATAGACTTCTTAACATACTACAGTAGCTTACAGCAAGCTGGGTACACTCAACGTACCTTTATGTGAAAGTCCACCCCTTTCCACAAAGTCCTTTAATTGAAATTCAAGTAGTTTGATGTTCTGAATGGCATCCAATGTAGATAATGTATTCATAATCCTTTCTCGAATAATTACTTCTGAAATGTAGTAAATCGGATGGCACAGACAGTAGGAATCCTGTGTCGTGTTGTCCATTCATTTCATATCTTTAAATAAGGTGGGCATGCCACAAAAGGTTTGGACAGAAAATCTATTGATCCATAGCAATTCTTCTATTGCTATCCTCTTCTAAATCATGTGACATATGCATAGATCATAATTTACCATATTGCTATTACATGTGATGACAGGCCACTGAAACCGGCCCACAATATTAGGTTTGCCACTATTAACATCAGCTCTGTCACAAAATCAGATACAAAAGTGTTTGAGGTTGCTACATAAACAAATACTACATTAGTAGCAACTTGACTTTTCAAAATAGTCTAACTGCAGGGCCATTATCACACTAAGTGAATGTTTCCATCCCTGTGTTACTCACTTTGTCATTTTGAAGCCTTTTGATGTGGCTGTACAGTTCTAAAGAGTGCTTTAAAAAATATTTTGAAAAGTTATAAACATAAACCAAAGTGGTGTCATTTGATCAAGTAAAGAGCACTTTATTAATAAAGAATCACATGACTCACTCAGAAGATAATGTACAAGAAAGGATCAAGTAAACAGAAATGTTCACTATATTTTGCTAGTATTTTGAAAAAAAAGACCCAGGCTGTTAGAAATTGGGTTTCTAGTTGGCAGAGGTATACAGCCTTGTTGAAGTAGGAACCTAGACAGGTCACAACACACCCAAAATCACCCTCTGGTAATTTGACACAGAGCAGGCAGGCTTAATTTAGAAGGCAATTTATAAAGTATTTGAGCAATAACTCATACAGTTAAACAGTGAACACACCACAAAAGTACACCACACAGGTCTGGAAAACTAGATAATATTTATCTGAATAAAAAAGGTCACGATAATCCAGGTCCAATGTACATAAGCAAAGTTATCACTTTTAAAAGGTTGCAAATAGTTTTAATTCACAAAAACCTGTGAATGTGTTGAATTTATCACAAAGTACCTGTGTGCATAAAAAATAATGATGCAGAGGGCCGCAGAAGAAGAGGAGCAACAAAAAGTAAAGCAATGCGTGGATTTTTCCGGCACAGGCAAATCGATGCGTTGTTTCTTTGCAAGAGTCCCGGAGATGCATTGATTCATTTCATGCAACAAGGTGCTGCATCAATTTTCCATCACGCAGCCTTGATCCTCACTGCGATGCAGGAATTATGTGACACCCAGGGATGATGCAGCAGAAATCCGGAGCGCTGGGTAGATCAGGCAGGCATTGCATCAATTGGTTAGGCGGTGCGGTGATGTTCCAGTCAAGAGACTGGCACTGCATGGATTTTGGCAAGCAGTGTGTCGAATTTTGCAGGCGTTGCCTCACTTTTCCGACGCATGGGATCTCTTTGAAGAGGTGAAGTCTTTTTTGGCCCTGAGACTTCAGGAACAGATGGCAAGCCCAATCCAAGCCCTTAGAGAGCACCTTAGGAGGATGGCAGATTCCTTCCAGCAGAGTCAGGAGCAGCTGGCAGCGGGACAAAAAGCACAAAGGCAATTCTTCAGCAAAGCAGCCAAATGTATCCTTTGGCTGACACAGCAGAGCTTCTGACAGAGTCCAGTTGCAGGCCCAGAAGTGTCTGATTTGGTGGAGTCTGAGACCCAGTATATATACACCCAAAAAATGCCTTTGAAGTAGGAAAAACTTCAAAGAGTGGTTTTGAAGTGCACAAGTTCCCCTTTCAGCCCAGTCATGTCTGCCAGGATCCCTGTGGGGGTTATCAGTCCTTTGTGTGAGGGCAGGCCACTGGCCTTTGAAGTGTTACAGGGAGCCCTCCCACCCTTCCTGCCCAGGGAGACCCATTCGGTATGCAGATGAATGCAGATCTGACTGAGTGACCTGTGTTTATGGCTTTCTGGGTGGAATGTACAAGGGGAGCTGTCAACCAGCACAAACCAGACATGGATTGGAGATAGGGCTGTAAGGCACAGAAGGCAGTAACTGCAGAGAAATGTCCACTCTCTATAAGTGGCATTTCTAAAATAGTAATATTAAATCCATCTTCACCAGTAAGCAGGGTTTTCTATTACCATTCTGGTAATACTAAATATGACAGGGCTGCTCCTTCCAGATCAGAATATACCACTTAACAGTATATGAGGGCAATTCCAATGGTAGTCTATGAGAACAACATACCTCACAGTAGCGGAAAACTAATTGGTGAGTTTTTCACTACCAGGACATGTCCCACCTTTTATTTACATAGCACCCTACCCTATGGGGTACCCAGAGCCTACTTTAGGGGTGACCTCTATGTAGAAAAAAGGGGTTTTAAGGCTTGGCAAGTCATTTTAAATACTAAGTCGAAGTGGCATTGAAACTGCACACACAGGCCTTGCAATGGCAGGCATGAGACATGGTTAAGGAGCTACTTATGTGGGTGGCACAATCAGGCCCAGTAGTAGCATTTAATTTACAGGACCTGGGCACAGGTAGTACACTTTACTAGGGATGCACAGGCAAATTAAATATGGCATTTTAGTGGGAATCAATGTTACCATGTCTAGGTGAGAAAGCACATGCACATTATCACTGGTCAGCAATGGAAAAGTGTGCAGAGTCCTAAAACCTGTAAAAACAAGGTCAGAAAAATAGAGGTAGGCAGGCAAAAATTTGGAGGATCGCCACCCTAAGGGGGTTATTCTAACTTTGGAGGAGTGTTAATCCGTCCCAAAAGTGACGGTAAAGTGACGGATATACCACCAGCCGTATTACGAGTTCCATAGGATATAATGGACTCGTAATACGGCTGGTGGTAAATCCGTCACTTTTCCGTCACTTTTGGGACGGATTAACACCTCCTCCAAAGTTAGAATAACCCCCTAAGTCTGTAACGTCTAGCACAGGCATTAAACAACCATGCATTTATGAAATTGTCCCATTGCTATCTTTTGAAAGTAACAAGGTTAAAAGCTTATGCTGGTGTAAGTGAAGATATAAATCAATGAGTCATAGACAGTCCAGAAAGCCCCCTTGGTTAGACGGAATATTTGTGTAATGTAGAAATACATTTGAAAGTGGTCAGAAAGCTTTCCTTAGCACTTTCCATGCATCCAACTCTGTGAAAGTAGCAGGCCAGTTTTCTGGGACTTTTTACCAGAGAGTCAGACACCTGTGCACCATCTGAGGCCAGAACAACTACTATCAGGTTGCCAATTTCAAAGGGAGACACTACAAGGGAGAAGCCTGTGGATTACTTTGTACCATCACCACTCCATATGTTACCTAATGTTCTCTCAAGTTCTTTGAATCTTGAATCTTCATTGCCTCCAGGGATGCTAGACTGGCTGCCATCATTCCTTCAACACACATACACTCACACCACAGTGGTGGGAAAATCAAAATTTTGATTCAGGCAGAAATGATGTTTGTATCATACTTCCATTTCTGATATGTGTAAAATTACAGTACTTTTGAGGTTTTCCTCAACTGAGTATCTCCCGGTATTACCTGCAGTGATCTGTGGAGGATAAAAATATAGGAATGAGAAAAAATATAGGGCATTTCTGTGCAACAAATCTGAGGTGAACACTTAGGGCCAGATGTAGCAACAGAAAATTTAGCGAGTTGCAAATTGCGAGTCATACCGACTCGCAATTTGCAACTCGCAAAATTGTATGCAGAAAGGTGTCTCAGACACCTTCTGCGACTCGCTATGGGGTCGCAAAGACCCACCTCATGAATATTAATGAGGTGGGTATCAAATTGTGACCCCATAGTGAGTCCCTGCACTCACAGGGATGGTGGCCTGCTGGAGACAGCAGACCTCCATGTCTGTGACTGCTTTTTTAATAAAGCAGTTTTTGTTTTTGTGGAATTGCAGCCCGTTTTCCTTAAAGGAAAACGAGTTGCAATTCAAAAAAATAATGAAACTATTTGGTTTCATTTTTTCAGAGTAGGCAGTGGTCCATTGGACCACTGCCTGCTCTGAAAAAATATTTTCAGCGACATTCACAAAGGGGAAGGGGTCCCATGGGGACCCCTTCCCGTTTGCGAATGAGTTACCACCCACTTCAAGTGGGTGTTAACTGCGAATTGCTTTGCGACTGCTTTCGCTGTCACAAAGCAATTCTGCATCGCAGTGCGAGTCGCAAATAGGAAAGGAACACCCCTTCCTATTTGCGAGTCGGATTCACATTTTGCGAGTCGGTACCGACTCGCAAAATGTGAATCAGCATTGCGATGGCCGTTTTGCATGTCGCAAACTGCATTTTTCACAGTTTGCGACATGCAAACCGGTTCCTACATCTGGCCCTTACTTCTGGTTCATTAAGGGTGCTGTTTCCAGTCATGAACGTTTGCATGACAACTAATGCATTCAGGCTATTTGTAGTCTTGCTTTGCTACCCACTGAACTAAATAGACAAACACATGTGAAAATAATGATTTGTAAGTAAAATTTGTGGACTGGAAACAATGTCCAAAATTACCTTAAGTGAGACAGTCACTGTAAATGAAACAGATTCCTCATGTTATCTTTCACTAGTACCTGAAAATCCTGAAACAAGTGGTAAAATATCCAAAGGATGAATTTTAAAGTGAGGTAATGGATTTACCCAATAGTTATACAGGTCCTCGCTAAATGCATCGGACAGAACAGGAGCATCAAAGGTGTGACAGTATCAGGGAGCAAAGGGAAAGGCAAAGTAAAGTGCTCCCTCTCTACCTGCATAATATCTTAGTTTTCTGTGTGGACGGGCACTGGAGAAGATGTACATTGAGGTGAAAAGGCATCTGGAGCAAATATCAAAGGTGCCAATTCACAAAGTCTGCTCTTTTGCTACTGCCCCCCACCTGAGACCTACTGTCATTCCCCAGCAAACAGGACATTCAGCAGATATTTTTTCTAGTTCAGAGGAAATAAAGGGTCAGAGAATACATGAGACAAGTGATTGGCAAAGAGGAAGCAGAAACTGGGACTCTGGAGACTTAGGAAATGATGATCAAGTGGAAGACACTAGTCCTGTGCAGCGAGAACCTGCAGATGTTCTAGGACATTGGGCAGGTATGGTTAGTGCAGTCAAAAACAGAAAAGGCCATCCTGAAGATGATCCTCTACATCAGCTGGAACTCCATGATGAACAGAATGAAGGGAGAGGTGATATTCAAGACCCAAAATAAGGGAGGCAAAGGAGTGCCTGAAAATGAGTGCCTGACATTATCATAATCCAGAGGGCCATACGTTTGGAATGTGCATTACTGCAGACTCAGCAATTTATGGTCTGTTTCCTGGGATGCACACATGTGGAAACCTCCAGCACAGCTGTGGCACCTGTGCTGTTTTAAAGCTTTTCTCCAGTTTTCTAGAAACTATCTGGTGGTAGGGAACAAGGAGACACTGACTCTTGACTCTGGCCAGCAGCAAGAGGATCCACAGCCTCCTGCATGATGAAAAAAAGGCATCCACCCAAGGATTGCAATGCAATCCCAGATTCACAAAGGTTTCTAAAGCTTGGATTGTGACAAAATGGTGTGCCTTCAAGACCCAAGTGTCACAAGTGTCAAATATCTTTATTTCTCCTTGTTACTTCTTTTTTCTCTGTGTGATGAATTACACATCAGGCATAGAAAAAGGAAAATACCTTCAGGGATTGTTTTTTTGCAGGAAGGTGGCTGTTCTGCTTAGCTTCAAACTAAGAGGGAATGAAGCTAAAAATGCAAAGAAGGCAGTATTCTTAGTCTGAGTAATTAATTTATTGAGGTACTTCTCAAGTCTCAAACACAAACATACAAAAATATTAACATGAACATTTAACTTTAATGCATCAAAACACATGCAGATGCTAAAATGATCACAGCAGTTGAATAATAATAAGCAGAAAAAGTGAAATATATCAAATTCCAAAATGAATATGTATGCATTGAATATATATATATATATATATATATATATATATATATATATATATATATATACTTATGCATGCACACAGTAAAGCTAGATAATTAAGAATTAAAAATGCATCACCATGGGAATCGAATGTAACATCATCCTTGTCCTTGACAACGTCAAGCTGTGAACCCTGGACAGATGAGACAGGAGAAATGTTCCCCAATGGGACTCTGATTTTCAGAGAAATTCATCCACCCTCAGAAATGTGTTCCTTCTTCCTCAGCTCCAAGCACCCTACTTTATATACCTTAATCAAACTCAAAAGGAAGGTTCTGGTAACCTTCCCCCTCTCTTTGAGGGTGTCTTTAAATTGATATGGATGCCGATGCGCACCTGCCGCTGAGGAACGCCTCAGTTGCTTGGGGTCTGGGTGATGTGACAAGGATTTCAAATATAAGACAGGTTGCCACAGAGAGAAAGAACTGGTAAAAAGGAAATTACGGAAAAACCCGTTTGAAAAAATATGCTGAATGTAATTGATGCACGTATTCCTTTTAACATGATGTACGAATAATATTGGATTGAACTATCAATGACTATAATCAAATTATTGAATTAAGGAATCGTGTTAACAGCAATCACGTTTGAATATCTTACAGGTGAGAGACATGTGACTATTAATCCCAGAATGCAATATAAATAGTGTGATGGCAGATAGGAACAGACTATACCACTTGAGAAAGACATGGTTGTCGAAACGCGTCGTGGGGTCTGAAAATCTGTCTGAATAAATGAAGCTGTCATGGAGCCCCCAGGAGTGCAGTGCCTTTTTTCTGTGTGATGATTAATAAGGGTTATGGTCTAAAACCCTCCACGTGCACCAGCAGTTGAGTGCCTCGCTATTTTAGACCATTTGTGTTGGATATATATATATATATGTATATATGTATATATATATATATATATATATATATATATATATATTTATGCATGTACACAGTAAAGCTAGATAATTAAGAATTAAAAATGCATCACCATGGGAATCGAATGTAACATCATCCTTGTACTTGACAACGTCAAGCTGTGAACCCTGGACAGATGAGACAGGAGAAATGTTCCCCAATGGGACTCTGATTTTCAAAGCAATTCATCCACCCTCAGAAATGAATTCCTTCTTCCTCAGCGCCAAGCACCCCACTTTATATACCTTAATCAAACTCAAAAGGAAGGTTCTGGTAACCTTCCCCCTCTCTTTGAGTAAGTTGTGAAATTTAAGCACTGGCTGTACTTGGTCAGTGTTGAAAACACACAAAAGGATTGACCAGATCCCAATGTGCATTTCCAAAACAGAGCCGTACCCTTCTCTGCTTTAAACATTCTCATCCTTTTACACTCTTATAATTTTTGCATCCCCCATGTCATGTTCCATTTTCTGGTGAGAAGAGCAAAAACACGTTCAATGGAGAGAAGAAGCTGTGTGTGGAAAAATACCAGTCCCCCAAATGTGACGGCATTTGAAGCTAAGCTAAGCACAAAATGGAGTCAGTGGTCAAGATGGACTTAGTGGATAAATACAGATAGCATTACAGTAGCCCTTCCACACAAAAACAATCCTGCTTGTAATACAGATACCTTTTCAGCATGGCACAAGGGAGCCTTCATTGGAACTAGGATGCAAACAGAAGTAGATTTGATGAATTTATCCTTCCTTTGTTTTGCATAACATAGCAAAGCAGCTTTGCTTGCTGCCCTACATTGTGTGAAACCTTAGTAAATATTATCCTTATTTTATACCTTGTCCTTATGAGGATGGTCAGACGCATTGTAAGTCCACTTGAGGCTGGATTGGTGGTACACAAGCAAATGTGTTTGTGTGTTTAAAAAAAAAAAAAAAAAATCAGTCCACCAGCAGGACTCATGCTCGACCTCTAATACCCAGCCCACTGAAGGAAGCAATGTTGGACCAGCTCCTACACTAAAGGACGGCCACTGTACAGGGCCCCACAGCCCCCTTGGTTCTGGTGCAGGGGACAAAAGCTTAATAATTCTGCTGGGGCCATTGGTCCTCTCAGCAAATGCATTGTCACCACACATATTTTAATTTGTAGAAGCCTCTTCTCAGCTGTACCTAGAGAAAGAGCTGGATGAACCCAATTAAAGCTCCATATTTTCTTTCAAGAGAAGCCAATGGGGGGTCTGTGGTAGTGTGGCACTGAACAGCCCACCAGCATTAAGAGTGCACAAGCGTCATATCATGATCAGCTGTGCTGGCTCAGTGCAGAGCAGAATGTCTGTTTTATGCCCTTTTACTTTCCAAACTGCATTCATACAACTCAGTATTTTTGTGAATTTGTTCCTCATTTTCATACTGCCAAGCTTGTACAGAAAGAGGAAAACAAAGCTCACTGTTTCAAAACTGTGCCTTCTGAAAATCATGCTTTACATAACAGAAAAATCAGGGTAAATGAATACACCTCAAGCAGTGCAAGCACATAAAAAAAAGGTGCTGGGGTCCGAGCTGAGCCAGAGCACGTGATTATGATACAGCCACTTTTGATACTACTTTCTGTCCCTCAGTCTTCTCACTACTGCACACTAGTCATTCATATAATTGTGACTGTAATGGGTGTGTGATGTTCATACCCATCCCATGCAACATTGTTTTTCCATTTTTCACCGTTCTTTAGACTATATTTGTCCTGAGGTGTTAAAACACTAACCGGGGGTTAACTTTGTGGGAGAACAGGTATCTCTCTTCTATATGCAATAAAGAATTTCGAAGTGGGGAGAGAGAGAGAGGGATTCAGAAGTGGAACCTTAAGGCCTTAAATGAATGCTCTCATCTTACCTAAAAATAGTGCAGAAAATGGAGAGAGGATCATGGTCAGTGCATTTTTGTGATTCGTGGCACTTTGTGGATGTGGAGGAAATTTAATTTTTGCAGTGTTTAATGGAGCACTTTTGTAAAGGGGGCTCTTGTCAATGGTTGGGGAATGCATTAACGTCCTCTTAAAATATGTTGTCTAACAATATCCATGATAGCTTTTTTTTTTATCCAAGGGAGGTGGCAATATTTCCATCTATGAAGTAGGACTGTTGACTTGTGGTCTGTTTTCTCAGATATAAATCATATTTATATATGTTTATAAACAAACATGGATAAACATGATATAAACTTGCCATTGTCTATCCCTTTGATCAAGGAGGATATATGATACAACATGTTCCCAGAAGCAGTGATGGGATACTTGGAAACAATTCAGCTGGGTCTCAGAAAGGATACCTGGGTGCAAGATGACATTTTTTCAAAATACTGCAGTCATCTGCATGGAATATGAAAAGGAAATTGGCATTTTTGGGCAGTGTTTTGTGTTTGCTTTTTGGAGAGAAAGTTTTAAGCCCTTTTGATATTTAAATTTAATTTGTATCCAGTCCTGGAACAATCGTGAGATATTGGTTTTATTAGGTGAAGTGTAGGATTGCTGGGTGAAATTAGTTTTTCTATTCACTGCAAAGTTTGGAACTTTTAGTCACAGGAATTCAAGAGAATTCTCTTTTTGAAGCAGTGTCATGTTTGCAGGGCATTCTGAGTAAGAAAATATTAGTGGCATTCAGGCATGCCACACAAACATAGACTCATCTGAATCCTTACTTTTCAAAAAAATCTGGAGTTCTTAGGTTTACATGGGTGGTGCTTGATGCTAAATCCAAAAATATCAGCTACTCACAACCCAATAATTGGCACATTGTCCTGACCTGACAGTTTTACCTGCTTACCTCAAATTTTTGCTGAATTCTTTGTATTGGCCTTGGGACTCTGAACACTTTACCACTGCTTACCAGTGCACGTGCTCTCTCCCTAAAACATGGTTTGATTGATATATACCTGATTGGCATTTTTAATGTACTTAAAAGTCTATAGCAAAGCACTCCATATGTGCTCAGGGCCTGAAAATTGAATGCTACTAGGGGGCCTGAAGCACTGCTTGTGCCACCCACGTAAGTAGCACTTCAAAATATGTTCCATGACTGCCATTGCAGCCTGAATGCAGTGTTACACTGCCATGTCAACAGGCATTTAAAACCCCATCGCCAAGCCTTGAACTACCTTTCATTACAAATGTCAACCCTAAGATAGGCCCTGGGTAGATGATTGGGCAGGGTGCTATGTGATTAAAAGGCAGGACATATACATTTAAGTTTTACATGCCCTGGTAGTGAAAAACATTAATATTAATTATCACTAATGTGAGTCCTACTTCTCCCATATGGTAACATTGGGGATTCCTTATTACATTTAATATGCTGTAATTCCTAATTGTGAATAGGTAGACCTCTCATGTTTAGTACATACTGTAGGAGGCTGGCCTGGCTTATAGTGAGTACCTTGTGGTACTTACACCTTGTGCCAGGTCCAGTTATCCCTTATTAGTAGAATAGAGGTGTTTCTAGCAGCTTAGGCTGTTAGAGGTAGCTATGGCAAAGCAGCTTAGGCTGAACTAGGAGACATGCAAAGCTCCTCTATACCACTTATATCATATAGCACAATATCATAAGAAAACACAATACTCAGAGTTACTAAAAATAAAGGTACTTTATTTTAGTGACAATATGCCAAAAGTATCTCAGAGGATACCCTCACTTAGGAGGTAAGTAATATACACAAAATATATGTTCACAAACCAAAAACAGGTAAGCAACAGTAAGAAAAGTACTGCAAACAATGTAGAATCACATTAGGATGCAATAGGTAGACATAGGACTAGGGGCAACACAAACCATATTCTCCAAACATGGAATGCGAATCACAAATGGACCCCAGACCTATGGGAGGTTGTAGAGGGTCGCTGGGACTGTAAGAAAACAGTAAGGGTGTCCATGATACCCCACCCCAAGACCCTGAAAATTAGGAGTAAAGTTACCCTACTACCCCAGAAAGACAAAATAGTCATGATAGGGGATTCTGCAAGAACCACAAGCATCAGTAAAACACTGAAGACGGATTCCTGGACCTGAGGACCTGTAAAGGAAGGGGACCAAGTCCAAGAGTCATGCAAGAGTCCGGGGGAGGGCGGGGGCAGGAGCCCACTAAACCCCAGATGAATGTGCAAAAGTGCTGCCTTTGGGTGGAAGAAGCCAAAGATTCTGCAACAAAGGAAGGTGCCAGGAACTTCCCCTTTGGTGAGGAGATGTCCCACGGCGTGCTGGAGGTTGCAGAAGTGTTTCCACGCAGAAAGACCGCAAACAAGCCTTGCTAGCTGCAAGAGTCGCAGTTGAGGATTTTGGGTGCTGCTGGGGACTAGGAAGGACCAGGATGTCACCCCTTGGAGAAGGAGACAGAGGGGGCATTCAGCAACTCAGAGAGCCCCGCAAAAGCAGGCAGCATCCGCAGAAGTACTGGAACAGGCACTTAGAAGATCTGAGGACAGCTGTTGACTCAGAGTCACAAAGGAGGGTCCCACGATGTTGGCGTCCAACTCACCGAGTTGGGCAATGCAGGACAGAGTGCTGGGGACCCAGGCTAGGCTGCGCACAAAGGAATACTTGGAAACATGCACAGAAGCTGAAGCAGCTGCAGATCACACAGTACACATGATTACTATCTGGCGTGGGGAGGCAAGGACTTACCTCCACCAAATTTGGACAGAAGGGCCACTGGACTCTGGGAGACACTTTGACCCAGCTCCTGTGTTCTAGATACCACGCTTGTCAGGATGAGAGGGGACCCAGAGGACCGGTGATGCAGAAGTTTGGTGCCTGCGTTAGCAGGGGCAAGATTCTGTTGACCCATGGGAGATTTCTTCTTGGCTTCCAGTGCAGGGTGAAGGCAGACAGCACTCAGAGCATGCACCACCAGGAAACAGTTGAGAAAGCTGGCAGGATGAGGCGCTACAATGTTGCTGGTAGTCGTCTTGCTACTTTGTTGCGGTTTTGCAGGGGTCCTGGAGCAGTCAGCGGTTAATCCTTGGGAGAAGTCGAAGAGAGAAGTGCAGAGGAACTCTGTTGAGCTCTTACATTCGTTATCTAAAGAATAGCCCAGAGGAGAGACCCTAAATAGCCAGAAAAGGAGGTTTGGCTACTGAGAAAGGAGGATTGGCTACTGAAAGAGGTAAGCACCTATCAGGAGGGGTCTCTGGCTTCACCTGCTGGCACTGCCCACTCAGAGCAGTCCATTGTGCCCCAACACCTCTGAATCCAAGATGGCAGAGGTCTGGGACACATTGAAGGAGCTCTGGGAGGTACTGGTCAAGGGAGTGGTCACTCCCCTTCCCTTTGTCCAGTTTCTCACCAGAGCAGGGCTGGGGGATCCCTGAACCGGTGTAGACTGGCTTATGCAGAGATGGGCACCATCTGTGCCCATCAAAGCATTTCCAGAGGCTTGGGGAGGCTACTCCTCCCCAGCCCTTCACACCTATTTCCAAAGGGAGAGGGTGTAACACCGTCTCTCAGAGGAAATCCTTTGTTCTGCCTTCCTGGGACTGGGCTGCCCAGACCCCAGGGGGGCAGAAACCTGTCTGAGGGGTTGGCAGCAGCAGCAGCTGCAGTGGAAAACCCAGAAAGGCAGTTTGGCAGTACCCGGGTTCTGTGCTAGAGACCCAGTGATGCATGAAATTTTCCCCCCAATACCAGAATGGTATTGGGGTGACAATTCCATGATCCTAGACATGTTACATGGCCATGTTCGGAGTTACCTTTGTGACACTACATATAGGTAGTGACCTATGTGTATTGCACGCATGTAATGGTGTCCCCGCACTCACAAAGTCCGGGGAATTTGCCCTGAACAATGTGGGGGCACCTTGGCTAGTGCCAGGATCCCCACACACTAAGTAACTAGGCACCTAACCTTCACTAAGTGAGGGTTAGATATATAGGTGACTTATAAGTTACTTATGTGCAGTGAAAAATGGCTGTGAAATAACGTGAACGTTATTTCACTCAGGCTGCAGTGACAGTCCTGCGTAAGAATTGTCTGAGCTCCCTATGGGTGGCAAAAGAACCATATACAAGGGAATTATAAGGGTTTTCCAGTGTGCCAATGAGAATTGGTAAAATTAGTCACTAGCCTGCAGTGACAATTTTAGAAAGCAGAGAGAGCATAAACACTGAGGTTCTGGTTCGCAGAGCCTCAGTGATACAGTTAGGCCCCACACGGGAACACATACAGGGCATACATTATGAGCACTGGGGTCCTGCCTAGCAGGATCCCAGTGACACATGGGCAAAAACAAACATACATACAGTGAAAATGGGGGTAACATGCCAGGCAAGATGGTACTTTCCTACACATATGGAATTGAAATGATAAATACTCCTTTATGGCAAAGTCTGATCCATTGTTACAATTTTGTAACCACCACTTTTAGAAAGTGAAAAAAGAACAGTTGATGGATAGAATGCAGAACAAATCAAACATTCACCCTAGTCACAGATCTGGGTTTAATCCATCAGTTTTTTGGCTCACCATGCCATTCTAGTTTGGTCCCACCCTTTTGCAAATCAGTCTTGACCCTGTTCACCATGGGAACAGTCCAGCCCGAACTGCCAGACCAGGCCCTCCCTGGACCAGAAACAAGTATCCTGGGACCAGTTTTGGGGTATAACCCCTCTCTAGCCAGGCTAGTTTATATCTGGTGGCATAGTGAGCACAGGACCCACGTCTGGGCAGAGCCTTCCCACTTGGGGCAACAAATGCAAAAAGAACAGTTGATGGACGGAATGCAGAACAAATCAAACATTCACCCCCAGTCACAGATCTGGGCTTAATCCATCTTTTTTTTTTGCTCACCATGCCATTCCAGTTTGGACCCAGTCATATGCAAATCAGTCTTGACTCTGTTCCCCATGGGAACAGTCCAGCTCGAACTGCTAGACCAGGTCCTCTCTGGAGCAGAAACAAGCATTCTAGTCAGTTTTCGGGGTATCATCCCTCTTCAGCCAGGCTAGGTTGAATCTGGTGGCATAGTGAGCACGGGACCCACGCCTGTGCATACCCTTCCCCCTTGGGGTAACTTTGTGTTCCTTTTAGAAAGTTGGCGTTTTCGTACTCATAGCCTTGTGTGCCTGCAGCCTGTCTCTAATAAACGTCTGGATGGGGTGACAGCTGGACTTGTGCATTCCCTCTATGCAGCTACATACAAAGGAGCTTAAGTGTGACTGATGGAACCCCAACATCCGGATGGGTAATCCTGGTCAGGATGGGAGGGAGGAGCAGGCTACAGTCTCACACTTACAGCTGAATAGATTGTGTCCTGATGGGACACAAAGGACTGCTTAACCCTCTGTAGTGACTCTGGAGCCAAGGCAGAAAGGAAGGACCTCAGTAAACTTCAAAGACCTTCTTTGAAGTCTTCTCCACTTCAAAGGCACCACTGGTTATAAGAACTGGACTTCTTACCCTACCAAATCAGCACACGTCTATACCCATGGATACTCCAGGAAGAAGTACTGCTGTGCTCCTACAGGGACTGCTGCTCTGCTGGACTGCTGCTCTAGAAGACTGTTTTTTTGTTGTGCTGGTCTGCTGCATGCTGCCCTCGGTGTCTGGTTAAGGAGGACTAGAACCACAACACTTGACCTCAGAGCCAGAATGACACCAAGGGCTTGCTGGCTTGTCTCCTGTTCTTTTGAAGTCTCACAAATGCAAAGGAGTTCTACCTCATCACCTACAGCACCTGTACTCTGCTGCCATTTGTGAGTTTTGCCCAGCCAAGTGGTGCCCATTCAGCCATAGGCCCTTGGAACTGGTTATAAAGTCCTTCTGCAGTCCAAGATCCACACACCAACGCTGCTGTTCTGCTCTGAACCAGCGCATCTCCATCAACACCAATGCATTGCAGCTTCAACAAGGATTGAGGACACCGCATCACCATTGATGCCAGAGAATTGCTGCTGCAGCTAGGATTGGTAACACCACATTGCCAACTGTGCAACTCATTGCCTAAATCTTGGGGATTGATGCCAATGCACTGCATCCTTGGCTCCTCGCATCTTATCCCCAACGTCTGCACAACTCTGAACCAAGATACTGTTTCAATGTGCTGAGGCTGGTCCATTTGTCCAATCCATGTTCCATTGCTGCTGGCCTGAATTTTCGGATTTGACCCTGTCTAATACGACCAGATAGCCCAGTTGGCGCTTGATGCTTTTAGGCACTACAACTACGTTTATTCTTAAAAATGTATATCTCAACTTGTATTTACTGGATTTTTGACAATTTGGTTTTGTTTTGTTAATTAAATTAAGATCTATTTTTCTTAACATGTGATATAAATTGGGGCTCTTGTTGGCATGTTGGCAGTGGTTTGCACCGTGTCCAAGTAGGGACCCTAGCTCAGGTCAGCGTAAGGGAGTCACACAGCTAAGATAACCCCGGCTCACCCTCTTGGTAGCTTGACATGAGCAGTCAGGCTTACCTCAGAGGCAATGTGTAGAGTATTTGTACACCCACACAGTAACAAGGAGAAAACATAACAAAAGTACTGCACACCAGTTTAGAAAAATAGCCAACATTAATCTGAGTAAAACAGACCAAAACAACAGAATTCCAACATAAGTAAGAAAAGATATGAATTTACAAAATGTAAATCCTAGTAAAGAGCTAAGAAGCACAATAGACCCAAGTGGGGCTGTCACAGTGTTTTGACGGAGTAGCTTTCAACAGTTGGACACTAGTCGTGAGGGAATGAGGGCTAGTCATGGAGTCACACAGACCCCAGGTACAGTACCTTGGAGAACGATGAGGAAACAAATACGTTGCACAGAGTCGGGGAGGTGAGGTGTCGCTGGAGCCTGGGTGGCATTGATTCCTTACTGCTACTGGGGTGGTGCTGCATTTTGCAGCACACATAGAAAGAGAAAATCACCATTTAATATTGCTTTTGTGCAGGAAGGTGTATACAATTTACCCCCCAGGGGAGCGACCTTTGCCTAATGGGTCGCTCCCCATCTCTAAAAAAACAACCAAACAAAAAGAAAAACACAAAACAAAATTAGCCCTGCGCCTAGAAGTTTCTGCCCCCCCCTGGGGGCAGATCGGCATAATAACAATAGGCCGATCTGCGCCCGGGTGGGCAGAATTGGCCTAAAATAATTTTGCCCCCCCACACCCCCCCAGGAGCTACCCTTGCCTATGGGGTCGCTCCCCTTGCGTGACATTGGCGCAAAAAAAAACCCGGTGGGGCAGATTGACCTAAAATCGGCCCATCTGCCCCCAAAGGCGGCAGAAATGCAAATACAATTTCCCCCCAGGGGAGCGACCCTTGCCTAATGGGTCGCTCCCCATCTCTGAAAAAACAAACAAACATAAAAATAAAAACACAAAAAAAATTTGCCCTGGCGCCTAGAGGTTTCCTAAAATAAATTTGCTCCCCCACCCCCCAACCCCCTCAGGGAGCGACCCTTGCCTACGGGGTTGCTCCCCTTGGGTGACATGGGCGCAAAAAAAAAATCCCCTGTGCCTAGTGATTTCTGCCCCCCTTGGGGGCAGATTGACCTAAAATCGACCGATCTGCCCCAAAGGGGGGCAGAAATGGTCTAAATACAATTTGCCCCCCAGGGGAGCGACCCTTGCCTAATGGGTACCTCCCCATCTAAAAAAAAAAAAAAAAATTAGCCCTGGTGCCTAGAGGTTTCTGCCCCCCCCGGGGGCAGATCGGTCTAATAACAATAGTCCGATCTGCCCAATGGGGGGGCAAAAATGGCGTAAAATACATTTGTTCCCCCACCACCCCAATCCCCCCCGGGAGCGACCCTTGCCTACTGGGTCGCTCCCCTTGCGTGACATTGGCGCAAAAATAATATCCCCGGTGTCTAGTGGTTTCTGCCCCCTTTGGGGACAGATTGACCTAAAATCGGCCCATCTCCCCCCATAGGCGGAAGAAATGGTCTAAATACAATTTGCCCCCCAGGGGAGCGACCCTTGCCTAATGGGTCGCTCCCCATCTCTAAAAAAACAAACAAACAAAAAAAAACGATTTTTTTTTTTTTGCCCTGGCGCCTAGAGGTTTATAACAATAGGCTGATGTGCCCCCAGGGGGGCAGAAATGGCCTAAAATAAATTTGACCCCCAGACCCCCCGGGAGCGACCCTTGCCTACGGGGTCGCTCCCCTTGCGTGACATTGGCGCAAAAAAAAAAAATCCCCGGTGCCTAGTGGTTTCTGCCCCCCTTGGGGGCAGATCAGTCTAATTAAAATAGGCTAATCTGCCCCCCAGGTGGGCAGAAATGACCTTAAATAAATGAGCCCCCCAGGGGAACGGCCCTTGCCTAAGGGGTCGCTCCCCTTGCGTGAAATTCACGAAGAAAAAAAAAACTCCCTGGTGTCTAGTGGTTTCTGTCCCCCTTGGGGGCAGATTGGCCTCATAAAAATAGGCCAATCTGCCCCCAAGGGAGGCAGAAATGGCATAAATGTAATTTGCCCCCTAGGTGAGCGACCCTTGCCTAAGGGGTCTCTCCCCACCTCTATAAGAAAAAACTAAACAAAAACAAAACAAACAAAAAAAAAATGATCCCTGGTGCCTAGAGGTTTCTGCCCCCAAGGGAGGCAAAAAAGGCCTTCCAAAAAAATGCCCCTCCTGGGAGCGACCCTTGCCCAAGGGGTTGCTCGCTTATGCCAATTTCCATATAAAAATAAAATCCCTGGTGTCTAGTGGGCGTTTCAAAAGCCGGATTGCTTTGCAATCCGGCTTTTGAAACGCTGAGAGAGACTTCAAAGGGAAGGAAATACATTTCCTTCCCTTTGAAGCCTCTCTCGGCCTCCTCCACGTGATCGGAAGAGAAATGCTTTGCATTTCTCTTCCGAGCGTGCTGGAAGCTCAGCTTCCAGCGCGAAGGAGGAGGCCTCTGTGACAATCACAGGGGGGGGGGGCGGGGTGGAAGGGGAAGGGATTACACTTCCATCCACGAAAGGGGGGTGTGTGTGGGGGGCACATGGGGGAGCGCTAGTGTCCCCCCAGTTCCCGGGTGCAGGACGAGGTGATCTCGTCCAAGGCACCCGGGAACCAGTGCCTTGGACGAGATCACCCCGTCCAAGGCACCGCAGGGGTTAATATAAATGGCAAAGTTCTGTGGTTTTTTTTGTTCACTGACATACTCACATAACTATAACACCACTTAAGCTTTTGTTTTTTTCAATGAGTTTCTAAGGGTTTTTTAAACAAAAACAGATCTTTTTATCACATCTAACTATATTGTTACTTTAACCTTTGTTCTTTTTCAGTGAATTTATGTTTTTTTTTTAAGTAAAGTAATATTGTATTACCATGTATAAAGCTAACCCCTGCTATGCATGGTCTTTGGCCTTGGGCAGTGGAGGGTTGGCAACAGGGCCTGGCCTTCCCCCATAGACAGTCAACCCCACTCAGTGCATGCCCTTGCTCAGGCATTGTGTGGGGTTAGCCAGGCCTGTTTCCAGCTCCCTGCAGGCAGTCAATCCCACATTGTGCACAACCTTTGCCGTTCACAATGTAGTGTTGGGATTTGGGCTCTGGGGACCCCATTCCCTGGGACCCCACAACCTGGGCACTCAAAAAACATATATTAAGGGGAGGTGGGGTGTGCAGCCTCCACCATGACCCTTATTCAGCCGGAGGCCCCATCCCTCCATAGTCAAATACAATTAAATAGGGGAGAAGGGAGTGAAACTGCCATTCCCAAGTCTTCTCAGGTCCCTCAGGGCCAAAACCTAAGGGGATGGCTCATGCAGCCTCCCACCCTGAATCTTCAATCAATATCAATCGATCAATACATTTTGTAGAGCGCACTACCCACTGTGAGGGTCTCAAGGCGCTGAGTGGCAGGGGGGTGCTGCTACTGCTTGAATAACCAGGTTTTGAGGTGCTTCCTGAAAGTCAGCAGGTCTTCGGTCTGTCCTAGGAGCAATGGAAGGGTGTTCTAGATCTTGACGATGAGGTGGGAGAAGGACCTGTCTCAGGTGGTCGCTCTTTGGATGCGAGGGATGGTGGTGAGAGCGAGGTCGGCTGAGCGGAGTTGGCGGGACGGGATGCATAAGGTGAGTCGTCTGTTGAGGTCGGCTGGACTGGTGTTGTGGAGCGCCTTGTGTGCATGGGTGAGGAGCTTGAAAGTTATCCTTTTGTTGATGGGGAGCCAGTGTAGGTCTCTCAGGTGGGGAGTGATGTGGCTGCAGCGGGGTGCGTCGAGGATCAGGCGTGTGGAGGCGTTTTGAATGCATTGCTGTTGTTTGAGGAGTTTGGCCGGGGCTCCTGCATAGAGAATCTTATTAGGTCCCGGGGACCCCTTCGCCCAGGGCTAAAATAACAAAAAGGGGGGGGAGGGGGGCTTGGCATCCCTATCCACAAGCCTTATTAGGTCACAGGGATCCCCTTCCCTGGAGCCAAACCCCTAAAAAAGGTGAAGGGGGCATATAGCCCCCTTTACTGAGCCTCATTAAGTCCTGGGGATCCCGCCCCGAGGGCCTTCTGTATTTTAAAGAGGAGGGGGCCATGAGGTGCAGCATTTAATCCTAGCCTCCCATTTGGCCAAATTGTGTGCCCTTGGGGAATCTCTTTTCTGAACTTATTACTCTGTTGGTCCCTTTTTGGTAAAATTGGTAATATTTCGAGTCAATATAAAAGTGCTAGTTAGTGTTATTCAAAAAATGGACTGACTATTACCTGAAAGGAGAGAAATGTCCACTCACATTATATATTCTCTTAAATTCAGTACAGTAGTAGATATATAATCTTTGCACCAAGTAGCAGTGCACTGCGGTCCTGGGTCTACTAATCTAACCAGCTGTTTGATCCTGGGCAAACAATATTCTCCCTGTGGTCCGTCTACTGATCTCACAGTATGACAGTATTTTAAAGCAAGCTTAATATACCAGACAGACCTCAAGGGCATACTCCCTAAATGTTCCTGAGTATAGGTAGAGGAGGGGAGAAGATGTTGAGAGGAACAGGGGAATCACTTAATCTCCCCATGCCTAAAAAAGGAACATGTCTTTGTGTAATGTAACTGGTGCTATTGTACTCCAATACCTTCAGGTTAAGTTTGTGCTGTGTTGGAAAATGGCCTTCTCTTGGCTCATCAAAACATTTTGCCTTCCTCCTCCTCTTTTCCTGAGCTCAAACATGTTGGATCTGGGAGTCTGGGCACTTTACCTCTGCCAACCAGTGCTAAAGTGCATATGCTCTCTCCCCTAAACATGGTATCATTGGTTCCTACCCAATTAGCATATTTAATTTACCTGTACGTTCCTAGTAAAGTGCACTTCATGTGCCCAAGCCCTGTATATTAAATGCTACTAGTGGGCCTGCAACACTAATTATGCCACCCACAAAAGTATCTCCTTAACCATGTCTCAGGCCTGCCATTTCAAGGGATGTGTGTGCAGTTTCACTGCCACTCGGACTTGGTAATTAAAATGACTTGGCAAGCCTTACACTCCCCTTTTTCTACATATTAGTCACAGCTAAGTTGGGCCTAGGTAACCCATAGAGCAGGGTGCTATGTAGGTAAAAGGCAGGACATGTATCTATGTTTTTTACATGTCCTGGTAGTAAAAAAATGTGTTTTCCCCTATTTTGAGGCCAGCTACACTCATAGACTAGCATTATAACTGCCCTCATATACTTTTAAGTGGTAGATTCTGATTTGGAAGGAGTAGCCCTGTCATGTTTGCTATTTTAGAAAGTGGGCATTTCTCTGCACTTACTGCCATCTGTACCTTACAGCACTGTCTTGAATCCACGTCTGGTGTTTGATGGTTAACAACTCCCCTTGTGAATTCCATCCAGACAACCATAAACACAGGACAATGTGTCACATCTGCATACCGAATGGGTCTCCCTGGGCAGGAAGGTTGGAGGGGCTCTCTCTTACACTTCAAAGGCCAGTGGCCTGCCCTCACACAAAGGACTAATAACCCCCCACAGGGATCCTGGCAGACAGGACTAGGCTGAAAGGGGAACTTGTGCATTTCAAAACCACTCTTTGAAGTTTCCCCCACTTCAAAGACATTTTGGAGTATATAAACTGGGTCTCTGACCCCACAAAATCAGACACTTCTGGACCTACACATGGACTCCTGTCAGAGAGACTGCCTGGCTGCCCAAATGACTCATCTAAACTGCTTTACTGAAGGACTGCTTTACTGCTTGTTGCCCTGCTGCCTAGTATGCCTGAATCTGCTGGATGGACTCTTTCCAAACTGCTCTCCAAAGGCTTGGATTGAGGTTGTCTCCTGTTTCTGAAGTCTGAGGGCCAACGAAGACTTCACCTCTTCAAGAAATCCTCGTGCATCGGAAAATCGATGCAACACTTGCAGAAATTGCTGCAGCACCTGCATCATGGCTGAAAAATCACCACACCACAGACCAGAACGACACAGCACCAGCTTCACAACTGGCAATCCTATGCAGCGCCTGCCTAACAGCTGAAATTTCACTGCATCGCTGATCAGATCGATGCAGCACCTACTCCTTCTTCCAGCGTGTCAAGGATTTTCAGCGCATTGACCATGTGTGTCACAGTATCGACGCTTCGCAGTAAAGAACCAAGGCTGCGCTCCTAGAAATTGACGCATCACCTTGCAACGTGGAAAGAAATTACACATTGTGTATGCCATGGCGGAAAATTTGATGCAACACCTTTTTTTCCATGCATCTCCACCTCTGCTGTCTCCGTGCATTGTTATTTTTGACGCATCCCAGTTACTGTGTGTTACAAAGAAACAACAACTGATTCTTAAGGATTGAGACTCTTTTCAATCTTTAAAAAGTGAAATTTCCACTTACGCTTATGGGATTATTGTCGTTTTGACCTTGTTTTTTCATATATATATTATTATATATTTGTCTTAACCTGTGTGATGTATTTTTGTTGTGTTTTCACTGTGTTACTGTATGAGTCATTGCACAAATACTTTACACATGGCCTTCTATTTTAAGCCTGCCTCCTCTGTGCCAAGCTACTAGAGGATAAGCACAGGATAGTTTAGGTTGTGTTGTGTCTTACCCTGACTAGGTTTGTGGTCCCTAATTGGACAAGGGTGAATACCCAGGCCAACTAGAGACACCAATTTCTAACATGCTATATAAAAGAGCAAAAAATGATTTTTCATTCACTCATTCAAGGCTATTTGCAACTTAATAGATGTGGGTGCTCCAGAACCAGCAAGGTGCAGGACCCTTTTTTTGCACCTCCCTTACTGTCACTTACAAGTTTCTCATCAACAGCTGAAAGTGAAAGAGTTTCTTGCCCTTTCAAATTGCTAAAACTGCCAGATACCAAAATGCAGGATAGTGTGCATCAGGTAATGTAATTGAGTGGGCAGCCTGAGAATACCCTAATCGAAGGCTAAACCCAAATTTTCCAAATGCAGATGGGCATTGCAGCTATTGTTCAGTGCTCCGTGGCCCAGGGGAGGTGAGCGTCTTTCTCTATTCCTGGCAGTGCTTCACATACCTGCAAAGCCCAGAAGAGAGGGGCCCCTCCCCTGTGCCTCACAGTGCTGCACTGTTGATGCAAGGCCCAGGACAAGAGGGAATACTGGTGTGTGGCCCCAGGTCGTGGACTAAGTGTAGCGCCCTGAGCAGCTGCCCATGGTGCCCATATCTAGACACGGCCCTGCTGGCATCTTTGTCACACTTGGACTTACCTTCTCAGAAACAGCAAGGTCTGGGTTTGTGTGCCTATTGTAGTCATTGCTGCATGGAGTGAGCTCTAGTGGGTGTTCCTGTGCTCTAAGAGAGGGACAGGTATGGACCCTGAAATCCTTCCTCCAGGGATTGTGCCTGGCTGTTGTAAAATTCCTGGCAAGTTATGAATTCCTTCCTCTATGTTTTAGTGAGCTGATGATGTTTCTATGTCTTTTTATGTGCACTTTTATGTGGACTGGAATAAAGTTTTTTGATCATGAATAAATCCTACCTCTTCTGCAGCACTTCTACGGGAAGGTTGCAGCACCGTTTGCCAAGAGTGCATAGGTGAATATGGACACATTCTGCTACAACCCTTACATTGTTTACACATCAATGATCCATATTGAAATGTACAGCCAATGAGCACTTTGAAGTTCTTTGCAATGCACTAGAATTGACTAAGATGTATGTCTACAACAATCCAGTCCGAGGTCACATTACAGATTTCTATAACTCTCACTTTCTGATAACTGCCAAAATAAGTTCTTGTAGGGGATTGGTTGTTGCGAAATTTACAGACACTCTCTGTGTTTGTTTTATGACCATCATTACGTAAAAAAGGAATAACTTATTGACCAATAGCAGTGCAATATGATGAAGGGCCTCATTAACATATTTTGATGCCGGAATCATCATTAGTGGAAAGAAGCATTAAGGAAGCCAATAGAAGTGTAGCAGGCACATAGTTGTTGCGTGCAAATAAATTATGCTCAATAAAACCTGTGCACAGGTCATATAACGTGGGCTAACGAAAAGCAGGTGCTATTTCTTAGGTCGGTTTTTGTGATGATGACATAAGGTCATCAACAGCTGCGTTATCAGGCCAGACCTAAAGCTGAACTAGCCATCAGGTATTTCGTCGATCTGTTTAGTTTTCAGATATACAAGATATTATATTCTAAGGTAACTTACCTCTTCTAAATAATGATTCCGTTCAGGAGAAACTTCATGACAGTGACCAAATAAAATGCCAGTTATGTCAACTGGTATCTACGTCGTAGGACAATAAGCACACATTTGCTAAGGTGTGTAACTGGAAATTCTGGCCTTCTTTGCTTTAGTTAAAAAAAACAACAAAGGGTAAACCAATCCTGGGGTTCTCAAATCTCTGAAAAAATTAACTGAGTTCTCTAGTTAAGGAAAGAGTCAACATGTAATTTTGCAATGGAAAGCATTTAACTACAGATATCATAAGGTCATACAAGTCTTGAAAAATCTTCAAAATAAATTGTTGGTGACAATGAGAAAACGTGCTCAGTGTTCAAGTATGTGGCAGCAGAAACTATCCATATAAATGTATTACATTAACTTATTATAATTGCAACCCAAAGTGAAAACATAAGAGATGACAGGGTTCGCTAATGTCAAAGGTCGACTGCGTTTCGATTCGGGGTCAGTGCGAGATCATCATCAGAACTCTACCATAAGAAGCCAAAGAGCGTTCCTGGTGGAGGGAAAAATCAGGAACAGAACCATAAGAGATACATCAGTACTATGAGGGTGAAATGTGTACACAAATGTGAAGTGAATAAAGACGCATTGCTATAACCACATGGAGAAATGAGCAGACCGAACGGGAAAGAAAAAGTACTTAGCAGAGTCAATGGTTACATAGGCAGAGGCCCAGGCATGTTAAAATAACTGACCAGTATAGAGGAGGGACCAGCAAAACAGAAGAAAGGAATTTACAATTAAGTGCAGGGGACTGCTAGGATGGACTGCCCCTAAGAATTACAACTGAGAAAGTGTGGTGGGCGTTGGGGAATTGAGAACAGAAGAAAGTGATAGGCTATGTTAGGCCTAAGGTGTGGCCTAAACAGCAAATGCAAGGTATCAGATCAGTGTGATAGGAGAGAGAATCACCGCGAACAGACAGGGTCATACATTTTTGGACGTCCCACTAAGGGGAAAAAAGGTAGCAAATTAAATGGGAGCTGGGGAAGATGGCAATAGATGAGGCAGGAGGGAATGATCAATGTTATGTGGCAATCTATTTCACTTCTGGTTGAATATCGAGCATTAGAAACTGATTTAGATTTTGGCAAACAAGTTGCCTCCTCACAGACATGACAGATCTCCAGTGCACCTTATTACAAGTGCATTGTATCCTATAGCTCTTGTAATAAGGCAGTTGCATGTGCAAAAGGATTATTCTTCAGCCAAACTCCAATTCAGGCCCTTAGTCTGTGAGATAATTGCCCTCAGCTGCCAGATTTATGGTGCAGTATACATGGTTTTGTTGCATACAAGAGAAATGCTTGCAGTGTTCTTACATCCTGTTTGTATCCTCCTTTTTGCACATGCATGCCTGGAAGACACTATTTGGTTTCAATTTCAAAAGAATACTTAGGCCCAGATCTACAAGAGGCATGTATCGCCGATGCGTGACTTTTTGTGAACAGTGCATGCTGATGACCCACATGCACTTTGCGTGGCTTTACATGGCCTTGTAGATATGGAGTAAGGCAATGCAGTACAAGTCGCTGCATTGCCTTACTTTGCATTGGGGAGGCATTCCCATGGGTGTTGCATTGATGTTCCCATGCAGTATCCATGGATTTTGATTGATTTCCAGATTTACAAGGTTTTGTAAACCTGGGAATGTGTCAAAAGCCTACAGCGTAGTAGTGATGGAACGAGAAGAAGTATTTTTTGTTTCTCCCCATTTCCTCCCCTTTCTATGTGTGCTGCATTTTGCATCACACATACAAAGAGGAAAATTCATTTTGGAATTGTTTTAGTACAGGAACGTTCCCCTCCCAGCACAAAAACAATCATCCTTGCAACTCAGACACCTTTGCACCATAGTGCAAGGGTGCCTGGATTGGCGCATGACAGCAATTTGTGTGCCAGCATAGAGGAAAAGGACCGGAATGGGCAGTATCATGCAGATATTGCGCATTCCTGCCCTTTTGTTTTGACGCAAGGCAGCACAGCAAGAAGGTTTGCGGTGCTTTGGCCATATCATTATATTAAATACTAGATTAGCCTTTAACAATTGTCTATAAACTGCATTATTTCATTGGGTTCAATCAAAGTAAAGGAAGACTACAACTAGGAGAGAGTAATGGCTACTTAGACAAAATACCACTGCTGAAAAGAAAGAATTCATGTAACATTGAGTCATCAGATAATGTACTACGAAACCCTGCAAGCAAAAACACACATGCTCTGCACCCTGCCCATTCCTCCATTACCAGGAATACAAATACACGATGTGCTACTCCTCCCTCCACGTGCACCATACTATGAACCCCATCCCAAAACAACTCTTATACCTGCTAATACTGTTGAAGATGTAAATGCAGTCTGCAGCTGGTAAAGTATACATCATCAAGGATAGCCATTCCCTTCATTCTCCATTGCTGACTCAAAGTTGCTACAGAGCACTCAAGTGGGACTATAAAAAAGGCCATTTTAATTGGCTGCATTGACTGATGCACAGATGGAGCGTCTGTTTTTCCACTGGCAATGCGTATTGATGCCCCATCGCCAGTAATGTGCCTAGTCATCAGAAATGTGTTTACACTTCTCATACTTACAGGAAAGTAAATAAGAATTGGCAATGCCATGTTGTCTCACTTTACCTATGCTTGTTGTTAGCTTCGATTGACTTTGGCAATGATTGTAAAATTGTACCAGACAAGACTACACCGATAGTTGGGGTTTACCCTCTATGAATGAGTTTTGATATACTTCTAGGATGACCATGTTGCATGTAGATGCCAAGTGGCTGCCATCCTGGAAGTATAGAAAATATTGTTTGGCCAAACTGAAACAGTGCTTTTAACAGTTTCAAGATGGCGGCAACATTCATTCTAGACACAATGTGGTAGACATCTCCAACCACCATTATTGACCTTGCTAATGTCACCCAGTTTTCAAGCACTGGCATACACAATATCTGTGAGAGGAGAGTGGGGGACTGTTGACAGATACAGAGTGCCTTTAATGAACAGGTAGAAGAGACAGCATCAATAGTGTTTGGTATAACATGGAAGAGAGAGAAAAAAGAGGCAGTGTGGTAATAGGGGAATAGAGGAAATCTGTGAGTGGAGAGAAAGAGACAGGGGACCGAGGGCAAGAGAGTGAGCACAGGTGTCAGACTTTTCATCCTTGGCGTGGTCTCCCATAACTTTTTGCCTGTGTTCCCCAGGTTGTTGATGTGTGCTGGACTCTGATTTTACTGTTTTTGTTACTCTGGGCACGTTACCACTGCTAACCAGTGCTAAACTGCAAATGCTCCTTTACAAAATGTGTATGTAATTGGCTTATCCATGATTGGCAAATTTAATTCACTAGTAAGGCCCTAGTAAGGTGCACTAGAGGTGCCAGGGCCTGTAAATCAAATGCTACCAGTGGGCCTGCTGCACTGGTTGTGCCACCCACACATGTAGCTCTGTAATCATGTCTCAGACCTGCCACTGCAGAGTCTGTGTGTGCAGCTGTAACTGTAAATTCGACTTGGCAAGTGTACCCACTTGCCAGGCCTAAACCTTCCCTTTTCTTACATGTCAGACACCCCTAAGGTAGGCCCGAGGTAGCCCCAATAGCAGGGTGCAGTGTATGGTTAAGGTAGGACATAAAGTTATATGTTTTATATGTCCTAACAGTGAAATATTGCTAAATTCATTTTTCACTGTTGCAAGGCCTGTCCCTCTCATAATTTAACATGGGGGCTACCTTTAAATCTGATTAAAGTGTAGATTCCCTTTGGGAGCAGATGGACATGTGGAGTTTGGGGTCTCTAAGCTCACAATGTAAAAATACATCTTTTAATAAAGTTGATTTTAAGATTGTGTGTTTGAAAATGCTACTTTTAGAAAGTGAGCATTTTCTTGCTTGTACCATTTTTTTGACTCTGCCTGTTTGTGGATTCCCTGTCTGGGTCAGTTTGACAGTTGGGCTGGTTGCACCTCACACTAGACAGTGACACAAAGGGAGCTGGGGTATAGCATGCATATCCTGATGAGCCATCTGTGCTAGGAGGGAGGGGAGGAGTGGTCACTTACACTTGAACGGGCTGTGCCTGTCCTCACACAATGTAGTCTCCAACCCCTTTGTGAGTGTCTGGGGCCTGGGCAAGGCAGGATTTCACATTCAAAAGAGACTTTACTTTGAAGTAGGCCTCCTTCAAAGGAGAAATTGGGTATAAGAAGGGCACCCAAAACCACAGACTTTAGAAAGCCTTCTAGAAACAAGAGGAACCTGTGCCTGGAGAAGAGCAGAAGAGCTTAAGAAGAAGAGCTGCCCTGCCTGTGACTGTGCTATGTGGAGTTATCCTGCAGTTGCTGCTTTTGCCAGAGTAAGAGGGCAAAGACTGGACTTTGTGTGCCTTCCATCTTGAGAAGAAATCTCCAAGCGCTTGATTTAGAGCTTGCCTCCTGTTGTTTGAAGTCTCAGGGACAGCAGAGACTTCTCTCTGCCAGCACCTGGAGTCTCTGGAGAGATTCCTACCCTGCCCTGTGGTGCCCATCCATTTCCTGGGACCCTGAGAGGAGAAGCTGGCAGCCTAAAGAAAAGGAAATTCACGCACAGAGTGCCGTGCGGGGAAAAGATCGACGTGACTCCGATCTGCGGCTGAAGAAACGATGCGCTGCTGGCTCCACAGCTGAAAATTGCGGAAACGCAACCGAAGAAACGATGCACGGAGCAGGAGAAACTGCACACAGCATCGCTGACGGATGCTGGGAAATCGCAACCTGCGCTGCGTGGTTTTCCAATCATCGTGCGGCTGGATTTCTGACTCAAGTACCTCTGGCTGTGTAAAAACAACCCAAGGTCTGCCCAGACCCGAGCGTGCTGACCGGATCGACGCATCGCTCTCCTGAAATGATACGCCCCAACCCGGTGAAAGGAGAAACGACGCAAGGTCCCACTCGTGAGTGGAATCAACGCATCGCAAGCCATTTTTGATGCGCACTCACCCATGCAGGGTTAGTTTTGACGCACCCAAGGTACATTTTCACGCTAACAGTGTTAGTGAGTGTTTAAAGCTACGTAAATACTCTTTTTGCATTTTTATTGCTAACTGGACTTGTGTATTGTGAATTTTTGTCATTTTGGTCTTGTTTTGTTTAGGTAAATATTTCCTTTTTTTTCTAAACCTGTGTTGTGTGATTTTGTTGTGTTTTCGTTAAGTTACTGTGTGTGTTGGTATAAATACTTTACACCTAGCACTCTGAAGTTAAGCCTACTGCTCTGCCAAGCTACCAAAGGGGTAAGCAGGGATTAGCTGAGGGTGATTCTCTTTTACCCTGACTAGAGTGAGGGTCCTTGCTTGAACAGGGGGTGACCCGACCTGTCAACCATAGACCCCATTTCTAACAACAGGTAAAAAAGAAAGTAAGAAACAGAAAGAAAGAGAGAGATAAGAGGGAGAAGGGCATGCACGCTCATGTATAGTGCTAAATCAGAAATGTGTAGAAAAAACAAATAGAAAAGCCTTCCCTAGTGTAATCTGTGCAACCATACATGGAACCAATAAAAAATCATTGTGAAACTTAAATGTTTCAGGGCTTGGACAAATTCAAGACTGATAAAGAAAACTATTGAATCAAGAGCAAGGAATTGAAATAGACAAGAAAGCCACTAAAAATAATGAGCAAGGACGGACCAAAATCACATTCAAATTAAATCTTAAATTCTTGTTTACATTATTTTTTAATCAGACAGCTACAGCTGTCTGTAGCCAGACCACAATAATTCTGGACGTCTACCAGACTGGTATGATTTTAAGCCTCTGAATATTCTGTTTCGTGAATGTTACATAATATTGCTTTTATAGTACTGCATGCATATTTGCACTGCAAACACTTCTTTGCAGTTGCAGTTTAAAAGTGAACTAAGGCTGTTTCATTCCTTCATTACGAGCTAAGCGGAATTGCATGGCAACTGGAATCACCATTTCTGGCCGATAACTATATATGGATTTCCCCCTGTTGCGAGATAGATGCCTCAGAATGAGGAATTTATGGGCAGCTCCAGAATTATAAGGCACAAATCTGCACAGTGTTCTATATTCTGATTTAATGCTCTCATTTACCACTTGCTCTGAACAAGTTTTTCTAAGGGAGCGATAGGTTCGATGTGGAGCAGGATTGTGGGATGGGAAGTGGAGGGCAGATGGAAGGGAAGAATAGTTTTGGCAGTGGGAGCGCTACATGGTCACTTTTCTGAAATAAAACCATTGTCCGGGCTTTTGGAATGAAGCTTGGCTGCAGATGCAAATAAAGCCTTGGTCTAATTCACTGTCCACAATCACCTATGTGTCAACATTTTAGAACAAGAAATTGAGAGAATATATTTACCCCATTTGCTGCCATTGAAGCAGAGGCAACTTCTTCTAAGAGAGAGAGAAATTAAAGCCATATTGTGGCGTCACGATCGGGAGTATCCCGTCTGATTCGGGTATTTTGACATGTATGTTCACACACCGGTAAAATAGGTTCCAGTGTTTCAGCACCCTAGAAACCTAGGTGTGGCAGTACTAGATCAGTCGTGATCGGGCAGAGTTGAATTCCAGACAGTAATTACGCTCTCCTGGCTCATAATCACCTTTCTATCTCGTACCGCAGGCTTTACAACAGCCTTTTTGCTAGTGCCAAAGTGCGATTCATTTTAGGAGTTTCATATCAGCATTGTATTTATGATTTGGTCATCAAAGCACACTTAGAGCCTCATTTACAATCCATTTGCATCACCACTGCATAATTTTTTTTTCGACGCAGATGTGGGGGTAGCAGTGCACTACACTGCCCCAGATTTACAAATTGAAGCATTGGGCCCAACATGTCAGTTTGTAAAGCCCTGCTTCATAATATGCCCGTGCCAGGCATAATGTATGCAGGGTAGACATTCCCAGGCAAAAAGCTACTGATGCAGTGAAATTTGCAACATTTCACTGCGTCATTCTGCGACATCCCAGCATCAGAATTTTAGCGCCTGCTCATAGCAGGCGTAAAAATTGACACAGTGCTTTTGCCAATGGGAACCTCCCCGCATTGGTGGAGTAGCATTATTTTTACCACACTACTCCAGCAATGCATGAGTTTAGCATAAACAGCTGCGTCAGAATTTCTGCCGCATCTGTGAAAACGTGCACCATGGAGCTCTGTATTGTAAGTATAGCGCATCCATGGCATCGTTAGGGGATATTAGGGAAGCGCAAGAAATCTGACTCATCAATGACAATGCATCAATTTCCTGTAAATGAGTCCCTTAGGGCCATATTTATACTTTTTGACGCAAAACTGCGCTAACGCAGTTTTGCGTCAAAAAAATTAGCGCAGGCTAACGCCATTCTGAAGCGCCATGCGGGCGCCGTATTTAATCAATGACGTTAGCCGGCGTTAGCCGCCGGCGCTGCCTGGTGTGCGTGGAAAAAAACGACATACACCAGGCAGCGCCGGCATAGGGGGATATGGAGCTTGGGCGCCAAAAAATGGGGCAAGTCAGGCTGAGGCAAATTTTTTGCCTCAACCCGATTTGCGCCATTTTTTTCGACTCCCAACCCCCATAGAAATGACTCCTGTCTTAGCAAAGACAGGAGTCATGCCCCCTTGCCCAATGGCCATGCCCAGGGGACTTCTGTCCCCTGGGCATGGTCATTGGGCATAGTGGCATGTAGGGGGGCACAAATCAGGCCCCCCTATGCCACAAAAAAAAAATAATAATAATACTTACCGGAACTTACCTTAATGTCCCTGGCATGGGTCCCTCCAGCCTTGGGTGTCCTCCTGGGGTGGGCAAGGGTGACAGGGGGTGTCCCTGGGGGCATGGGAGGGCACCTCTGGGCTCCTTCCGAGCCCACAGGTCCCTTAACGCCTGCCTTGTCCAGGCACTAAAAAACGGCGCAAAAGCGGCCGTACGTCATTTTTTTTGACCCGCCCACTCCCGGGCGTGAATTTTGCCCGGGAGTGTAAATACGGCGCACATGCCTCGGAGTCAATTTTTTAGACGGGAACGCCTACCTTGCATATCATTAACGCAAAGTAGGTGTCCACGCTAAAAAATGACGCAAACTCCATGGACTTTGGCGCTAGATGCATCTAACGCCAAAGTATAAATATGGAGTTAGTTTTGCGTCGGAATTGCGTCAAAATAAACGATGCAATTCCGGCGCAAACAGAGTATAAATATGCCCCTTAGTGTCTGATAGGGGAGCAATGAGATGTTATAATTATTGTTCGATGTATTGTCATTTAGTTTGGAGTAGCTAGTTCATTTCTGTGAATCTTTTTTCTACGCAAATGATATAGTCAGTATATCTGATGGAATAATATGTGAGGTAGTACATAGGAAAAGTTTTTAATACCAATGTCATTTTTTATTTGCATAGGTTCAGTCTATATAATATTAAACAAGAAATGTAAATCAGTAAATTGTGTTTTAAAAATAAGAAAACATCAATTTAAACGGGAAACCATTTCAGAGTATCAAAATCCTTTTAGGAACGAACTCTAAGGTATTAAAATCAAGCCATACCAAGACTTCATATTTAGGTATAATCACCAATTGTAGGGGCCACTAAAAGTCTCCAGGATTGTTAACTTTTTTCACCATTTCAATTTTCACTCTGTCCAGATGAACATTAGAACATTGTGCTGAATCAATATTGAGCTTGTACTCCTACAAAGTTAAACAGCTTTGCTGCAGTTCTCTTTTTTTAAGTTGGTCCACGGGGACCAGAAGCCAGCATTATTAGCACAAATGGGTTTTACCATTGTAATCACAAGAGGCTCCTTAGCAAGCACTCTCCCATAAGCAGTCTGTCACGCTTTACTAGATTTAAGACTGGCATAAACTTGATAATAAGGTGAATGGTAGTCTTTTAAAATATATATATATATATATATATATATAACGAAGTCTAAAGTTTGATGCACTTATTGTTACTACCTTTGGAGCAATTCTAAGTATTGGGTATGGATGAGGTGCCATACATTGAATTGGATATGTCACTTAAATAAACATACCAAAAACCTTTGGTGCTACAGGATGGTAAACATACAGTGTGTGGTTTTTAAAGGGGGGATACAGTAAATGAAAACATGATTGATTAAAAAACCCTAGCAGATATCATCAAAGTAATCCAGAAAGTGTTTTGTTAGTTTGTGGTAGAGGGGTAAGAATGGGTAAAGACAACTTCTTTCACACCAAAGGATGACCCCTTTAAGGCATAGACCACATGTAAATTCAATGTGGTTCAGCAAATACCATCTTTGTTCATGGAACATTAAGGCTCTCATTACAACCCTGGCGGTCGGTGATAAAGCGGCGGTAATACCACCAACAGGCCGGCGGTGAAAAAAAATGGAATTATGACAATGGCGGAAACCGCCAACACAGACAGCCACTTTAACACACTGGCCGCCACAGCAGTGGCAACAAGCACCTCAGCGGTAACCGCCAACAGCCAGATGGAAGACAAGGTTCCACCCGCTGTATTCTGACACAACAATCCGCCACCTTTTCCGGGGCAGTACCAACGCCATCAAAAGCACGGTGGAAACTGTACACAGAAGGGAAACAACTCACCTATGGACACTCAGGGAAGAACCACAACGCCATGGAGCCCGAACTGCAGGTGTTCCCCATGCTGGTTTACCTCCTCTGCACCAGGAATACCAACGCCGGCGACGACGACCACGGTGAGTACTGCCACCTAGCACACAGGAGAGGGGGGAGGAAAAAGAGAGTGACACACACATGCAACACGCAACACCCCCACCCCAAACACCATACACACAAACATATGCAACAACAGTACATATCCACCCCGTACCCCTCAGGAATAATGCAAGGAGAAAAGGAATTGATTAAAGTGATTGTAATAAGATAAAATACTAGAAAATCATGCTCCAAAATCAAAACAATGTTTACATATATACAAATGGAAAGAAACTGTCAAGTCCATAATGTCCATGGGCCACAGGGCCATATCACATAGGCCAAGGCCCCACTTGACTCCTGCCTCAATAGGGAGAGAACAATGCTGGGGCATCAGGTCAAAAATACACCGGCACCTCAAGGGGAAGGGGAAGGGGGCACACCTCAGCCAGAAGATGGTACAAGGCTACTGCTCCTGGAGGGGGCTACATGCGCACTGCTTGGTCCTGGGGAGTGCAAAGCCACAGTCTCTCAAGTGTGTGGTTTGCCCACTGCTTGGTCCTGGGGAGTGCAAAGCCACAGTCTCTCAAGTGGGTGCTTTGCCCACTGCTTGGTCCTGGGGAGTGCAAAGCCACACTCTCTCAAGTGGGTGGTTTGCCCACTGCTTGGTCCTGGGGAGTGCAAGGCCACAGTCCCTCAAGTGGGTGGCTTCTCCACTGGTTCTGGAGGGGTCCTTGTGCACAGTGTGCGTCATCCAGGCAAGGAGGAGGTGAGTGTATGTCTTATTCCACTGGTTCTATAGGGGGCTTTGTGCCCAGTGTGCTTCATCCTGGCAAGGAGGGGGTGAGTGGATGCCTACTTCCACTTGTTCTGGAGGTGGCTTTGTCCCCTGTGATGCAGCACATGGGGAGTGCAAGGTCAGAGACTCTCACCTGGGTGTCAGATCCACGGGCTTTGCTGTGGGCAGGATGCATTACACTCCATGGAGGCAGGACTAAAGTCCATCCACCGGCGGGGACGGCTGTACAGTGGTGGCAGTGCGGTTGTGGGGGCTCAGATCCTGTCACAGCACCAGGCCTCCTGTCTCTCCTGCCTGCAGGGGCAGGCCCTTTGCCCTTGGAAACAGGTGGTGCCTCCTTGCCCTTGGCAGCTAGTTGTGCATCCTTGGCAGCTGGTGGTCCCTTCTTGCCTTGGCAGCTGGTGGTGCAACCTTGGCTTTTGCAGCTGGTGGTCCCTTCTTGCCCTTGGCAGCTGGTGGTTGTTCCTTGGCCTTGCCCTTTCCCTTGGCAGCTGGTGCAGGCACACTGCCAGTGCTGATGGGTGTCTCCTTGAGCCGCCCACCCCTGCAGTAGCTGCCGAAACTACAGTGGCCGTGGACTGGGTGGCTGAGGTGTTGGCCTGGGTTCTGAACACCCTGGCCCGAAGTGAAGGACGGGGGGTAGGGAAGAGGTTAAGGGTGGAGAGGAAAAGCTTCTTAGGGACACTGGAGTGGGAAGAGGGTGAAGGTTTGAGAGTGGAAGAAGAGGAAGTGGTTGTAGGAGGTGTCTGTCTGCTTTGTTTGGGTACAGGTGCATGGGCTGGATACTGTTGTGAGGTGGATGGCTGTTGGGTGTCTGAGTGCTTGCGTTTGTGTACTTTGGGAGGAGAGGGCACAGACACAGTGGGAAAGGACACAGGGGACGTGTGCATGAATGTGGGGGAGGTGACTGACAGTGAGGGGTGTGTAGTGATAGGCGTGATGATGATGGAGGTAGTGGATGAGGATTTAGTGCATGCAGGTGTGAACGGACATGCAACTAGGAGGGAGATGGACGAGGAGGAGGAGGGGGACACAGTGGAGACAGTGGATGTTGGTGTGTCTGCTTCCGGATGGTGTTTGTGTGGTGCTTGTGTTTGCCTGAGCCACTCCTGTGTGTTGTCTTGGGTGCATGCTGGTCTGATTGTGTGCTTGGGATAGGTTGGGGTTCAGGGGAATGGGACTAGGTAGAGGAAATTAGAGGGGGGAGTCTAGAGACAGGGAAAATGGCTGCCATCAGGGAGGAGGCCAGAGCCAGGAATGATTTCTGTTTGGCCGCCACACCAGAGTGAATGCCCTCCAGGAATGCATTTATATGTTGCAAATGCCCTGCCAGCCCCAGGATGGCATTCATTATTCACAACAGAGATGGCTCGCAGGAGGTCAATAGCCTCCTCACTCAGGGCAGCAGGGCTAACTGGGGCAGGGACTGAGGTACCTCGGTCAAAGGAGATGCCCACCCCCCTGGGTGAGCGGGCTCGGGAAACTGGCTGAGGGGCTGCTGGGAGGGCGGTGCTGGTACTGGGGTGGTGGCTGTACCTGTGCTTGGGCTGGCCACAGAGCTGTCCACCACCAGCAGGGAGCTTCCATCTGAGGAGGTATCACTGTTAGAACTGTCCCCTCCTATCTCCACCGTGGTGCTCCCCTCGCCCTCTGTCCCACTGGTGCCCTCACAGTCGGTGGATTCGGTCTCCAGGTTCATGTGGGATGCAGCTCCCTCCGTCGCCGGTGCCTCTGCTCCTCCGCCAGATGATGCTAATGCGCAGAAGAACAGGGTGACAAAACAAAAAGGGGGGGAGACAGAGGATTGACTTGGTCAATGCCAGCAACAACAACACCGTTGGTGTACACAACACACAGGGGACAGCCCTAAGCACTAGGCGATACACTACCACTGACAATGCTAGTCACCAGGCCATGGACAGTAATACCTAACGCCAATAGCTGCATACCTGAGACCCACAGATCCCTGTCCATTTGTAGATGCCCACTAGCATGTGTGGGGGTGGAGTGCATCAGCCCCTGCCCAACATGGAACCTACCCTGCAATGTCTGTCTGGCGTAGGGGCACCTACAGGCCCACATCCCAGAGACTACCCCACCATGCACAATTTACAGATTTTGAAACTGTTATCACCCCCTTGTGGCTGCTGCGATGCCCTCAAGCGCTCATCCAGTTCTGGATAGGCCACTGCCAGTATGCGGAACATCAGGGGGGCAGGGTTTGACGGGCGCCCCTTCCTCGTTGGGAGGCCAACCCCAGCTGGGCTTCCACCATCTTCCTTGCCCAGCATCTCATATCCTCCCACCGTCTAAGACAACTGGTGCTCCGGCTGCCGTAGACCCCCAGGGTCCACACGTCCTTGGCGATGACATGCCATATACCCTTTTTTGGATGGGCGCTGACCTGCAGAAAAATGAAAATGGGAAAAGGGATCAGTCATACCGTCTGGCCTGTTGCACCCATGGCCCACCATATCCCTCCCATACATTGACCACCATACATGTTGTACGCTGCCCTGGACCCCTCCCTCATACCCCCTCACACGAGGCCTTCTCACTCATCACACCATGCATTCATGCCCTATGCATCGTGCCTACAGTGTACTCACCTGTTGGTCTGGAGGCCCAAAAAGCAATTGGTACTGCGGTAGGACCCTATTCACCAGTTTCTCCAACTCCACAGCGGTGAAGGCAGGGGCCCTTTCCCCAGTGACATGAGCCATGGTTGGTTCCCACACAGGTCACAGCAGCACTTGCAGTTTAGGTCCTCTCCTGTTAAAGGTCAGGTAGCAAGTGAGTGAACAGGTAGAAAATGGCGGTCACGTCCATGGCGGTGCATATAGTCACCGCCAGCGTACATCACCATTGGCCACTGTAACCCATAGGGCCCAATGTTAACCAATGAGGAGTTGCACAGCGGTACTCAACCGTCTCCCTCAACGGCGCGCAATGTCAGTGGCATTACCTTATTTCCACCTGTCCCTCCACACAGGACAGGCGTCCGCCATTCCAGGGGGCGGCAGGCCATGGCACCTAACTGCGTCACAGCCGACATAAGCACATTTTGGGAATGAACATAAAGATACTGTTTCTGTTACAACATGCAATGCATTGCACATTGAGGACATGTTTAGAACTGACCAGATGCTCCCTGTTTTGCCCCCTAGAGTACAACCGCTGAGGATGAATAGGAGATGGAGACATCCCCCCGTGTACAGGCCCCTGGTGGACTTGGCAACAATGGAGTGCCCTGTGAGCTTTGCCTTGTATTAGTAGTTATTTTGTGGGCTAGGTGACTCTCTTTAGTATGCATGCTGTGGTGATGGGTGTCCATGCAGGTCTGTGAGTGGTATCCATGCATTGGTGGTGCATGCAGTGCTGGGTACTGGGATGGGCGGGTTGTGATGGTGGGGTGTACAGGAGGTGGTGACGTGTTGGGAGTGAGGGTGAGGGTAGGGGTATGTGATGGCATGCAGGTAGGGGGGTGAAAGTAGCAAAGATTTGGCTTACCAGAGTCCAGTCCTCCTGCTACTTCTGCCAGGCCCTCAGGATGCAGTATTGCCAAGACTTATGCCTCCCATGTTGTTAATTGTGGGGGAGGAGATGGGGTCCACCTCCAGTCCTCTGTACAGCAATCTGGTGTCTTGCAACCACGGAATTCACCTTCCCCCGTAGGTTGTTCCACCTCTTCTTGATGTCATCCCTTGTTCTTGGGTTCTGTCCCACTGCGTTGACCCTGTCCACAATCCTCCGCCATAGCGCCATCTTCACAATTGATGTCTGCTGCACCTGTGATCCGAATAGCTTTGGCTCTACCCGGATGATTTCCTCCACCATGACCCTTAGCCCCTCCTCAGAGAACCTGGGGTGTCTTTGTGGTGCCATGGGTGTAGTGTGAGTGGTGTGTTTAAGGGTGTGTGGGTTCATGTGTTGGGGTGTGTGCTGTGAGGTGCGTGGATGGTGTATGGGTGATGGTGTTCTGTGGCTCTGGTTCTGTGGGTGCTCTTTGTGTGTCTCTCTCTCAGTTGTCAATTTCTTTGAGTCGTAGAGGGATGTGGGTAGTGTGGGTGTGTGTTTTATAGAGGTGTGGGTTTGTGGGTGTGGTGTGTGTATGAGTGTCAGGTGTGTGTAGTTTGAATTGTCCAATGTGGTGTTGTTTTGTTAGGTTAATGGTATTTTGAGCGTGGCAGTATGTACCGCCAATGGTTTACTGCGGTTGAATGTCCGCCACGGTGATTCGTGGGTCATAATTCTGTGGGTGTAGTTCTGTTTGCATAACGGTGTGGGTTTTGGTACCGCCAGTTTAGCACTGACCTTTGGGATGGAAGACTTGTGTTTGTGTCTGTATAGTGACGGACTGCTATGTGTGGGTCATAATATAGGTAGCGGAATAACACCGCGGTCGCGGATTATTTGCTGCAGTCAGCATGGCAGTAAGCGGGACTTACCGCCAATGTCATAATGAGGGCCTTAATCTCGTTCACAGAATCAAGATTGCCAAGATTTTCTAAGTGAAAATGTGCATTTGCAAATATGAAAATTCTGTCTGGCTTGATGAGTTGTTAGACCTGGCATCCTTGGTGTGGTTTCCCCTAACCTTTGCCCTCTGATCATTTGTTTTTTGTCTTAATTTTTGCTGGCTTTTAGTATTCTGGGCACTTTACCACTGCTGACCACTGAAGGTACTTTGTATTCTAAACATGGTAATGTTAGCTTCTCCACAATTGGAATATTTAATATACTTGTGAGTCCCTAGTACGTGCCCTAGGCCCGTAAATTAAATGCTACTAGTGTGCCTGCAGCACTGATTGTGCTACCCACTACTGTAGCCTTTCAAACATTCCTCAGGCCAATACGTGCCCTAGGCCCGTAAATTAAATGCTACTAGTGGGCCTGCAGCACTGATTGTGCTACCCACTACTGTAGCCTTTCAAACATGCCTCAGGCCTGCCATTGCAGAGCCTTTGTGTGCAGTTGTAAAATGTCATTTCGACCTGGCAAGTCAACTCTCTTGCGAGGCCCAAACATTCCTTTCAATACATATATGTCACCCCTAAGGTAGGCACTATACAGCCCAATGCGCAGAGTACAGTGCATTTAAAACATCAGACATGTACTTTTAATTCTCAAATGTCCAGGTGGTGAAACACTCTCACGTTCCATTTTCACAACTGCAAGGACTAACTCTCCCACAGGCTAGCATTGGTATTACCTTGAAACATCTTTTAAGTGTAATTTCAAATTGGAAAAATATGGAAACATGGAATTTGGTGCCTCTGGACTCCCAATTTAAAATCACAACTTATGATGAAGAACGTTTTAAATTGTAAGTCTGTAAATGTCACTTTTAGAAAGTTAGCATTTTCTTACTTTGACCATTCTGTGCCACTGCCTGTCTCTAAATACACGTCTGCGGTTGTTGACAGCTAGGCTTTGCACATTCCCTCTAGGCAGTAGAGCACAAAGGTTGGGTGTGGCATTTGCAGCCTGATGGCCCATCACAAATGTATTACACACACAATTATGTAATCTAACATGCACAATATATATATAAAGAATGACAGGTGTAAAATGGGTCCTAAGACACCCTCTAAAGGACATCAGAAACAACAAGGGCACACACAAAGGAATGTCCCACAGGTCAGGCAACCCTATAAGTCTGCCCTAGACCACTTGTTGAATGAGATATCTTTAACAATCTGTGAGCCAACAGTCCTAAGCCTAATACAACTCAACCATGAGTTTAACATAACATGAGATGTGTTTTAATCAAAGGTCAGGTGTAATGGCTTTGTCAGGGTGCCACCATATTAATCAAATGCAAAATAAGCATTCAAGCACAATGACAAATAATATTAAAAACTCTTCAAGACAGCACCAACTCTCTTACAGGGCACAGATCACAGGACCAGTTTCAAAAATCCAAGGGAACTCTCTTCTTCTGCATCCCCAGCAAGTCTTCCCTCAACTGTCCCCCCAGAGAAGTGGGGGCACCCGGACCACTGTTTAGAGAGTCATTCTTGAGAGTCTTTGGCATTAAAAGCCTGGGTTCCTTTTGAGTCAGGAGTTTGTCAGACAGCTGGCCTGTTATCCTTCCTTTTCAGTTCTCTTTCCTTCTTAAAGTTTCTCCTTCGTGCACTAGCTGAAAAGAACAGTTGGATTGTTCTAGACGGTGGGCATGTCTGAGATGTGACACTGCCCTCCACCCCTGACACTTTCTAGGAGCAGACTCCCAGTTAGTTCACACCTATGCACAGCCTAATGGCAGAGCAAATATTCATTTTGCAACAGCTCTCTCCTGGGTCTTAGCATTATCCCTGTCACTGCAAATATGTTTTGTCCTCCAAGACTCCAAAAGGGAGCCCTTTTGTGAGTGGTGCGAGATGTCTGGCAGTTCCCCATTGTAACTGTGAGAAAGGCAGGGCCAGACGTGTTAGTAGGCTTCAGATAATTAATCCATGCATATTTCTTCCACACCCTCTTCCTCTACTAGGAGAAGGATTAAGTCCCTACACGTGGGTCTGTTTTCTGGTGAAGACTTTAATCCACCTGCTGGCCAACAGCATAATTGTCTGGACCTAGCATGGTAGTTCAAAGCCTGAATCTTATTAGCAGCTGACTAAGTTAACTACTATAAAATACAAAGTACCTGAAGTAGGGGAAATGTATCCAAATTAAAAGTACATTCACACTTTGAATCTTTTTAAAGAAAGGTAACACAAATGTAATATTGTGTTATGTTATGTTATTTATTTTTCAACAGAAGCAGTACTCTATAGGATGGTTCTATGCAAACCAAAGATCACCACAATCCTGATACCACTAATGACCTAAAGCCTCCAGCTGGCCGAAATAGATTCACAGAGATTATCTTTCTGGGTAGGTCTGAAAACCCTATCTAACTGGTAACAAATATACATATCGAAATCATCAAAACAGTAAGAGGCTTGGGAGGGAGGGATTGTTTTTGGTCTTTGTGCAAAATAGCAAGGAAAGCAAGTTTCATTGCAATAGCCCCACATTAAATGTCATCATTCAGAATCCGGAATTGACATTCAAATCATAATCCACACGATTCAAATGTGCTCTGATAAAAAGTGTAAAAGGCTTTAGAATGTGTGCAAAGTTATAGAAAGTTCAATATTGTGTCACAATCACTGCATTTAGTAATCAAAATCATGATACCACTGGCAGTCCAACAACTCTGGCTATCATGAGCAATTACACAAAGAAAAACTAACAAGGCAGGCCATGCATCCAACCTAAATGATAAAAATTATGCAGATCACATTATCACATGATTGTCAAGAAAGAAAGAAAGAGTGAATGCTTTAGTGAGACATAGACAAAAGAAAGATCTAGAAGGGGAAAATGGTGTGTAATCTTTTACAGAATATGAAGGTGAAAGAGTTTCATAGCACACACCCTCAATCATTGCCCCAATTCAGAGACTTGAGTAGGCACTCTCATCATGGTCCATACAGCCCAAATGTAACTAGGTCATTTAAATTAAGGGTTGTCAGTTCTAAGTGCAAGTGCATTTGTAGAAATTGATGCTGAAAAAAGCTTGAAGAAAGACACTAACCACTTGAAACATAGGGTTTTGGTCTTTGAACAAAATATCAATAAATGAAATAGTGTGTCATGACCCCTGAAGACATTGGCCCTCATTACAACCCTGGCAGTAAATGCCACCTACCACCGTCCTGACGGCTGCCAAGATACCGTGAGCGTGACAGTAATCCACCACGGTATTATGACCCTCAAATAGAATTCTGCCACTATACAGACACCCACACAAGTCCGCCACAACAAAGGTCAGTGATAAACTGGTGATAGTAAAACCCACACCGTTACACCAACAGGAATACGCCCACAGTATCATGACCCACGAATCACCGTGACAGTCTTTCAACCGTGGTAAACAATTGGCGGTACACACCGCTGCACTCAAAATACACACACACTTACAAAACTACACCACATTGGACAATTCAAAATACACACACATGTCACACATACACACACCATACCTACAACCCAAAACACTATAAAAGACGCACCCACAATACCCACAACCACTTACAGCGAAAAAAAAGAGACCACACACAGAGAGACAAGCAAGGAGCACCCACTCAATCAGAGGCATAGACCACCATCACCCATACACCGGTCACGCACATCACAGCATACACCATAACACATCACACATATCACTCACACCACATCTATGGCACCCCTAAGACACCCCAGGTTTTCAGAGGAGGAGCTAAGGGTAATGGTGGGGGAAATCATCTGGGTAGACCCACAGCTTTTCAGGTCATGGGTGCAGCAGACGTCCATTGCAAGGAAGATGGAGCTGTGGTGAAGGATCGTGGACAGGGTCAATGCCATGGGACAGCACCCAAGAACCAGGGATGACATCAGGAAGAGGTGGAACGACCTATGAGGAAGGTGCATTCCGTGGTATCAAGACACCAGATTGCTGTACAGAGGACTGGTGGTGGACCCTACCTCCTCCCCCACAACTAACAACATGGGAGGAGCAAGTCTTGGTGATCATGCATCCTGAGGGCCTCGCAGGAGTAGCAGGAGGACTGGACTCTGGTAAGTCAAACCTTTACTACCATATCCCCCACCCTACCTGCATGCCATCACAAACTCCCACCCCTACCCTCAACCCCTTCACTCCACCAACTCACATTTACCCCACTATCATAACCCACCCACCCCACTACCAAGCTCTGCGTGCAACACCAGTGCATGGACACACATCACAGACGTGCATGGATACCCATCACCACAGCATGCCCAGTACAGAGACTCACCTAGCCCACAAAATCACCACTCACACAAGGGCAAGCCGACAGGGAAATCACAGTCAGAGATGGAAGCACACCCATTCACAATATGGCCCATGCAGATACATTAACAATGCATTTGCATCCCAACAGGACCCCTACCCAATGTCACCGGAGAGGAGGTGCCAGCTACATCCAGTCCCCCCGAAGAGGCCCACAGTGACGACAGCAGCTCTGCACGCCTGGATCACGATGACCAACCTGAACCATCAGGAGCCTCTGGACAGTCGGTTCACCTGCCACAGTCCCAACCCACCACAGTGCCTCCCCCCTCAGGAAACACCAGCACAGCACCCACCCAGCAGGCTCATGCCACTGTCCCCAGGATACATCAATCAGAAGTGTGTCCACCACTACAGGGACCCCAGGACACCCCACAAACGCAGGACGATAATGGACCTCTGGTCAGTGGCAGTGGGCACTCGGTTCAGGGGACAGAGGCACAGGACAACAGGGAACATGGGAGGATTGCTTTGCGACAGGGGGAGGACAGGCCCAGGGAACCCACTCTCCACAAGTCACTCTCCAACATCCTGGGAGCATACCACCATTCCCAGGGGACCATGGGCCAGATACTGGCCAAGTTGCAGGAGACCCAGCGGCTGTAGGAGGGATAATACCGGGGGATCAGGGAGGACCTAACAAAAATCTACACCATCCTGGTCACCATTGCAGGGGTGCTGGCTGACATGGGCAAGACCATGAGGGAGGCAGTGGCACAACAAAGGGTGCCTAACACTAGCCAAACCGAGGAACAGCCTTCCACCTCCGTCGGCGCTAGTGGACAGGAGACCCCGCCACAGGACCAACAGGCCACCAGCACCCCACCCCCTGCAGAAGGAAAACCAGCCCATAAATGGTCCCTGCGATCAAGGCAGAAGAAACAGAACATTGATGAGACCCCCGTCAGGAAACAGGACTCTCCTGATAGTCACCCTTCTGTCCCACTCTGTTACTCTGTCCACCTTGAACTGCCATTGCTCCCCTTCCCATGCCCCCATGGACAATGTACCTGTGATACCAAGAGATTGGATTCCACCATGGACTTTCCTCCACCATCACCTCAGACCCCTGCACATACCCCTAAACTTATTAGCACCTAAATAAACACCCTTGAAACAAATACCAATCTGGAGTCAGTCTAATGATTCACAAATGTATTAGTCCAACTTTATCAAAGCATTGCAACATATATGTACAGTGAAATATACTACAGGATGACCTTTGGTGGGCAGCAGTACATATAGCAGGAGCCAGAATGGGGAACAGTGATCTGAAAATAGAGAATCCAAATGGAAAAGTCAGTGGCCATAGACATAGGAAACAGGCTGCCATGTACAATGTCCAACAGAAAACTGCAATGTAAAGTGAACTTACAGTGTCTTACCTGTGTGTCACTGGAAGTACTGCTGTATTATGTTTGTTCTGTTGTCCACATCTTCTTCCTCTGCCTTCTCTTTGTCACCGTCCACAGGCTCCACCACTGCCACAAGACCATCTCCAGGCACATCCTAGTGTGGAAAAGGCACCTGGCGTCTCAAGGCCAAGTTGTGCAACATACAGCATGCCAAAATGATCTGGGACACCTTCTTGGGTGAGTAGTACAGGGAGCCACCAGTCAGATGGACGCACCGGCACCTGGCCTTCAGGAGGCGGAAGGTCTTTTCAATAATCCTACTTGTACGCCCATGTGCCTCATTGTAACGTTCCACTGCCCTTGTCCTGACATTCCTCACAGGGGTCAGTAACCATGAGAGGTTGGGGTAACCAGAGTCACCTGCAGATTTCGAGGGACAACTGTTAGACACACACTAACCCTTAGAGGCAATCCCATACCCAGACATCAATATATACTCGGATGGGGACCTTTGGCTCACCAATTAGCCACACCTAGTGCCTCTGTAGTTGGGCCATCACATATGGAATACTGCTATTCCTCAATATATAGGCGTCATGCACAGACCAGGATATTTGGCATTCACATGGGAAATGTACTGGTCCACCAAACACACAATCTGCACATTCATCGAGTGATAGCTTTTTCTATTCCTGTAAACCTGTTCATTCCTCCAGGGGGGGGACAAACGCTACATGTGTAACATCAATGGCACACATGATGTTGGGGATAGTCCCAGGACATAAACGTCAGCCTTCACTGTGGCCAAATCCTCCACTTGGGGGAACACGATGTAGCTGTGCATCTGTTTCAGCAGGGCAGACAACACTATGGTCAACACGTTGGAGAACATTGGCTGAGACATCCCTGATGCCATGGCCACTGTTGTTTGGAAGGAACCACTTGCCAGGAAATGGAGCACTGACAGCACCTGCACTAGAGGGGGAATTCATGTGGGCTGGCGGATAGCTGACATCAGGTCTGGCTCCAATTGGACACACAGTTCTAGCATTGTGGCACAATCAAGTCTGCATGTGATGATAATGTGTCTGTCCTCCATTGTCGCAAGGTCCACCAGGGGTCTGTACACCGGAGGATGCCACCATCTCATATGCTGCCTCAGCGGTTGAAGCCTATGGAAGAGAACTGTGAGCAGAGGGTCATATTTCCACATCTATTGCACTAATGTTGATTTTTTTACTTTACCGAAGCAGTATGTGAACACGAGAGTCTGTTGATGTGCCAATGTCTGCTGTGACGCAGTTAGGTGCCATGCCCTGTCCCCCCCTGTAATGGCGGCTGCCTGACCTGTGAGGAGGGACAAGTGGAAATGAGGTAAGTTCACATTGGTTATTATTGGGCCCTATGGGTTCCAGGAGCCAATGGCGATGTATGCCAGCGGTGACGGTACGTACAGCCGTGGACGTGACCCACATGTTCTAGCTATTCGCTCACTTGCTACCTGACCTTCAACAGGAGAGGATCTACACTGCAAGTGCTGCTGTGACCTGTGTCTGCAAGGGACAATGGCTCATGTCTCTGGGGAAAGGGCCCCTGCCTTCTCTGCGGAGGAGTTGGAGAAACTGGTGGATGGGGTCCTACCCCAGTTCACATTACTTTACGGTCCTCCAGACAAACAGGTTAGTACACTGTGAGCATGATGCCTGGGCCATGAATGTATGGAATGCTGTGGATGTAAGCCACATATTGGGGGTGCTGAGGCGTCCTGGCCAGAGTGCAGCATGTTAGGTGGTCGTTGTATGTGTGTCAGGGCATGGGTGGGAATTGGTGGGCAATGAGTATGACTGTCCAGACGGGTGAGTGATTTCCATTTCCGCTGTCTTTTCCCTCCAGGTCAGTGCCCATCAGAAAAAGGGAATTTGGAGTGCCATCACCAAGAAGGTGCAGACCCTGGGGGTCTTTCACAGGCAGAGCACCCACTGCCGCAAGAGGTGGGAGGACCTGCGCCGCTGGTCAAAGAAGACGGCGGTGGCCCAGCTGGGGCTGGCCTCCAAAAGTGGAAGGGGTGCCCGTCGCACCATGACCGCCCTAATGTTCCACATCCTGGCGGTGGCCTATCCAGAGTTGGATGGGCGCTTGAGGGCATCACAGCAGCCACAAGGGGGTGAGTACAGATTCAGAATCATGACTTTGCTCGCATTAAGGTTTTACCTGGGTGGGAGATGTGGGGTGTGGGTGCCCCTAGGCCAGGGCGAACATGGCAGGGTAGGTACCTTGTTGGGCAGGCTCTGGAGCACTCCTACCTCAATAGTATAAGTGGCCATCTACTACTGGGCAGGGACCTGTGGGTTTCGTTTGTGCAGATGCTAGCATTAGGCATTGTACCACATGGGCTGGTGACTAGCTGTGTAACTGGTAGGGCATGGCCTAGTGCATAGGGCTGCTCCCTGTGTGTTGTGTACGCCAACAGTGGTGTTGTTGCTGGCATTGACCAAGTGTATCCTCTGTCTCTCTCTCCCCTTTTTGTTTTGTCACCCTGTCCTTGTGTGCATTAGTATCATCTGGCGGAGGAGCAGAGGCCCCGGCGATGGAGGAAGCTGCATCCCACATGGGCCTGGAGGCTGAATCCACAGACAGTGAGGGAACCAGTGGGATGGAGGGCGGGGGAGCACCACGACGGGGACAGAAGGGGAGACCACAGACAGCAACTCCTCCTCCGATGGAAGCTCCCTGGCGGTGGCAGACACCTCTGTGCCCACTCCAACAACAGGTACAGCCGCCACCCCCTACCAGCACCGCTCTCCCAGCAGCCCCTCAGCATGTTTCCCGTTCCCGCTCACCCAGGAGGGTGGGCATCTCCTTCGCCCCAAGCACCTCAGGCCCTGCCCCAGTCAGCCCTGCTGCCTCAGTGAGGAGTCTATTGACCTCCTGAGATCCCTCTCTGTTGGGCAGTCAACCATTCTGAATGCCATCCAGGGTGTCGAGAGACATTTACAACAAACAAATGCATACCTGGAGGGCATTCACTCTGGCATGGCAGCCCAACAGAGAGTATTTCAGGCTCTAGCCTCAGCACTGATGGTAGCCATTGTCCCTGTGTCTAGCCTCCCCCCTCCAACTTCCTCTACCCAGTCCCAATCCCCTTAACCTCAGCCTATCCCAAGCACACCTTCAGACCAGCATTCACCCAAATCAACACACAAAAGTGGCTCAGGCAAACACGAGTACCACACTTCATCTCACAGGCACTCACACAAGCACCATGCCCATGCACACACACTAACATCCACTGCCTCCACTGTGCCCCCTCCTCCTTATCTTCCACCTCCCTCCAAGTATCGTCTCCATTCACACCTGCATGCACTACATCCTCATCCACTACCTCCATCACCAGCACGCCCATCATAACACACCCCTCACTGGCAGTCATCAACCCCACAACCATGCACACATCCCCTGTGTCCTCTCGTAGTGTGTCTGTGACCCCTCCTCCCAAAGTACACAAATGTAAGCACACATCCACCCAACAGGCATCCACCTCACAACAGCATCCAGCCCATGCACCTTCACCCAAACTCAGCAGACAGAAACCTCCCACAACTACTCCCTCTTCCTCCACTCCCAAATCCTCTCCATCTTCCTGTCCCAGTGTGTCTAAAAAACTTTTCCTGGCTAACGTGAACCACCAAGGAGCATGACCCACCCAGCAAGGCCTCGGCCAAGGTCCCACAGCATCTGCCAAGGTGAGGAAGGGGCTGAAAATCCCTGTCACTGTACCATCTGTGAGACACGAGCCATCAACAAAGACAATTTGATCACTTTTTTCCAATCGGGTATCTCAAATATCAAGTCTTGGTTTTGTACACAGTTCAGTTACCTCAAGACAATCATGTTCAATGTCTTCCTCCTTTTCAATTTCAACGGTATCACTTGGAAAAAATGTTGCTGGATTCAACACTGTACATCTTTTCAATGTTAGATTTGGAGCACCTATTATGCTCGTCTCGTACCTTGTCAGTCTTGCACCAGTCAAATACTGTGTTTTTGTTCTTGCCGGTAAAATCTCAACAGAGTGTGGTACCATTAGCATCAAAGGGTATCCCATCACTACTCCCTCACACTGAGAAAGACTTTGACCAACTGCGGCAACTGCACACAGACAACTTGGTAAAGCTGCTGCGACTGTGTCCAAGGTAGCTGAAAAATAGGCTATTGGGCGATAAGCACCTCCATGGACCTGTGCCAAAACAGACAAAGAACAAGCATCACATTCATGACAAAACAATGTGAATGTCTATGTGTAATCAGGCATCCCCAAAACTGGAGCTCTGCACAAACTCTCTCCCAACTCAGTGAACGCTTTCATCTGATCCGCATCTAAAGTAATGGGGTCAGTGACTTCGTAATGTGTCAATTGCTGCAACAGATTGGCAATCTCAGCAAAATTTGGAATCCACTGATGACAATATCCTACCATTCCCAGATACATTCTGACATCTGTCTGTGAAGTCGGAGGATGCAACAGACTCTCTGCAAAATTATTGTAATCCTTTCTCTGGAGTAAGAAGAAGATTGTTGTTATATTTGTCTAATAACTAATGATTCTCTGGGTAGATATTGATTGGTTATATTGATCATAGATGACATTAGTCACTACATGGCTAGGATACTCCTTGTGATCCAAAGGTTCATTAGCCTATACGCGTCCCCTTGTAAGTTTACTTTTTAAGGACCAGGCGCGTTTGCAGCTGTAACTTGAAATAGAAATGTTATTGAGATGGAAAGCATTCAGTCAACTATAGGGATAGGAGCAATCCGCATCGTGATTTGAAATGAAGAGGGAATTACTTATGTCATGGAAACATGTTGAGAAAACACAGAAATGGGTGATGCTGTTGGACGACTTCGTTATTTTGTTGAAGATTGAATGATGACTGAGGTCAAAGGCGAATCCTGACTAGTTGTTTCTGTTAAAGTTATTGTTTAATGGAATAAAATGTGTCAAGTTCAGGATGTAGTACTTTGCAATCTTTATCTTTTTTCATTCTTCGCCAGTGATATTGTCTTGTGTTCTTGTCTTTACAAAAAGGAAGGGGATAGTACTGGCCGTGTCTGAATCACACGTGTGTACACAGACATTTCAATATGGTAGAGATGCTGCATGCAAAAATTGATGCATTAAAAGACTGCACAGAATCTAAAAGAGATTTTCGAAGGCATTACTGGGATTTGGTAATTCTGCTTAGTTTATTAGTACTTGAGAATAAACTTTTGCTTCGAAGCCTACTATAATTCTGCTAAATGCCAGTGTTGTTAAATACCAAAACGCTTAGACTTGATTTCACCTCATTCCATTTTCTTCCACCACCCTATACTGCTTCCACTGTCTTTCTCTCACTCATGAAGGCTCATTTTCCGACCCTCATTCCCCACAGTCACTGTTTTCCTTTGTTCACTTACCCATTCAGCAATGCTGGGGGGGAGCCTTGAAAACAGCACAGTGTTACTTTAGTGTCTGCCCTGAGCAGGTATTAAAACAATGACGCTGTAATGGGGCAGAATGGTGCACTGAAATGTAGATTTCACTGCCCCATTTCTGCGTTCCTTTATGCAGGGGTAACACCTACCTTGCATACATTTTACTTGACACAGGTGTAATGTGGTGCAAGGCTTTACAAACTGGCCTAATTTGACCTTTGCAGCAGTTTGCACCCCTATGTGGGGGACTGTTTGCGCCGCCGTAGCCTAACAAAATGATGCTACAGGGCTCAAGGGGCTTGTAAATGAGCCCCTTAGGGTTTTCTTTATTTGTGGAAACACTGTGTTTTCCTCAAATTCATGAACAGCTGGCACAGGACAACCTTGCAGCATCTGTTCTGCACTGTACTGTAGTTCATGTGACCAATCAGACCTCGTACATGAGGATACAGACCTTTTTATTGACATGGTGATGCAGTCACTGGAATAAAAGAACGAGCTTCATCTGTATGGTGTGGCTCACTCCAATCAAACAAAACCAAATTGTAAACTACAAGCCTAACAGACAAGAGCCATAAGTCAAAATGTTGCTAGTTGAGATGACATCTGGATTGGGGCTATATATAACTATACAAAAAATAAACTGCAAAATGTATGCACCTCTTTTTGCCTCTCCAAACTTCTAATACAATCAGTAGATTAAGAGAATAGATTCCCAATTTTTCTGCACAATGAAGTTGGGTTCCTGTGAGAAGAAAAGATTACAAAAAAAGTCTGTCCTGAGTTATTTTTTTATTTATTTTTTTGACGTTTTTATTGATGGAAAACATGAAGCATTACAGGATATATGTATATAGGCATTTTCTCAACTTTCCACTTTACATCAAATAATTACTCTTTGTATATATGTGTGCATACAATCTGCTGAGTATACTGATTGGTGGGTGTAAAGATGTCAGCCCAGGGGGTGGGGAGAGAGAGGGGAGTGGGAGCAAGAGGGAGAGATGTGGGGGTAAAGGGAGAGGCGAGACCGTATGGGAGAGGGATAGGGGGAAGAGGGATAATAAGGAGAGAGAATGGAAAGAGGGGGGGAAAGGGAGAAGAGGGTGTGGAGAGGGAGGAGGGGGGAGGATCCTAGAGTCAGTGCTTCTTGGCAATGGAGTGTTCTGAATATTTCCTGTCTGGGAGAGGGATAAGGTACTGAAGGGAGGATGGTGAGCGAGGGAATGCCCGTAGGGACCCAGGATTGGGTATATCAGGGGTCTAGGTCGTTCTAGGTACATTTAATGTTCGAGGACTGGCCAGATGGGGTGAGGGGGAGCAAATCCACTGACATATGAATAAATTGGTTGGGGAGGTGAGCATTTCCAGAAGTGGGTAGTCTGGAGGAGAGAAGCGAAAAAATATTAATAAGAGTAGGGGTGATATTAATGATATGGGGGGAGGGGGCCAAGAGAGGAGTGGGGGTGGAGAGGGTCCTGGAGTGTCAACCGCTGGTGTTGCTGTCCCTGTCCATCAGTCTTCCTCCCACTACATCATGGTCCCGTCAGGAAGGGACTCCAGATTTCTGCGAACAGAGCTGCTTGATCTTGTAGATTATAAATTACACCTTCATGGGTGGCAGTTTGGAACATGGCTGTCATCCATTCTGCTGATGTTGGGGCTACGCTAGACCTCCAGTGTCGAAGGATACAGATTTTGGCTGTGGCGATTGCCGTGTGAATCAGCCGTTTTTGGGGTTGTGATAGGGAGGGGTACAGGCGCATATCATGTAGAAAGATAAGTGGTGGTGGTGTCGGGTCTGGGATCGGTATGATATCCATGAGCGTATGACGTACTGTATCCCATAGGGGTTGTATAGTTGGGCAGTGACATAGGATATGAAGAAGGTCGCATTGGAGGTCCGCGCATCGCCAGCATTTCGCGTGTGGTATCAGGCCTGCTTTGAAGAGTTTCATGGGGTCCAGTACCAGTCTTGAAGAATTTTAAATAAACAGAATTTCAATCGGGCCTCTCGGACCCCCCTGTCTAGGGCGTGCATTGTGTCCGACCACTCTTCCTCTGTAAAATCTGTCTCCATTCGTTCTTGCCATTTTAGACGCAGCCGCTCTAGGAGGGGTTGCGAGTATAGGTGGTTTGTTATCTCTGCATATAGGCCAGCCATGACGCCTCTGTGTAGACCCCATGTCTGCAGGTAAGTAACGATAGGTGAGATCTTAATCGTCCATGGGGGGGTACCTAGTGTCTAGCGCATGCAGTGCTTAAGCTGCATATATTGCCACTCTTGTTTGTTGTCAATGCTGAATTCTTCCCGTAGGGAGTCAAAGGGTCAAAGGTGATCATCATCCACTATTTGGGATATATTATGGACTCCAGCCGTGCTCCATTGGGGCCACTGCAAGGTGTTTCCTCCTATTTTTATGCATTTGTTTCCTGCTATAGGAGCCTGGGCGTGCAGGAAAGGGTGTGTGCTTAACAGGCGGTGTGCTCTGCGCCATGCTGCGTTTGTGGCCATAAGGACAGGGTTTGCCAAGTGGGAACAGTCAGTGTATACTCTATATGCTGTCCTTAGAGTAGATTTTCCGTGGTTACCCATTGTGGAGGGTCCGGTGTGCCAGGTAATGTGTAAGCCAGTTGCGATAGTTCTAGTGCTAAGGAATATTGTTCTACTGAGGGTAAGGCTAATCCGCCGTAGGGACGTCGTGCCAATAGTATTGCGGGCTTCAGTCTTGGGCGTGTAGAGCCCCAGACAAAAGATCTTATCGAGGTATCAATCATCCGGAGAAGGGAGAGGGGTACCTGCAAAGGGAGCATACCTAGTACGTTTGTAAAACGCGGTACGGTAACCATCCTGACCGCCTGTGTCCTGCCCCACATGGATAAACCCAATAGTGTTGGGAGTTCCGTATGGTGGCTGCCAGGGGTTCCATTGCCAGTAAGAATAAAAGTGGCGAAATGGGGCAACCTTGTCGGGTGCCTCTTCCAATGGGGAATGGGTCTGATAGAAAGCCCCCGCAATTAACTTGTGCGGTTGGATGGTCATATAATAATCGGACTTTGGAAATAAATTGGTCCCCGAGGCCGAAGTGTTTCATTGTAATAAATTGATAGAGCCATTCGATGCGATCAAATGCTTTTTCTGCATCAAGGGATAAGGCCAGTGCCTCCTCTGCTAAGTGTAGCGATTCGATCAATGTATGACACAGGGTACGCATATGGTTTCTGGAGGTGCGACCCGGCACGAATCCTACCTGGGTATTGTGGATCAAGGATGGGATCACTTTACGTAGCCGTGCTGCTAGGACGCTGGCTAGTAATTTGACATCTCCGATCAAGAGTGAGATAGGGCGATATCTGCCACAAAGCAAGGGGTCTCTCCCTGGTTTGGGTAAGACGACGATTGTGACTCTGTTAGAGAGGGCACCCAAAGAACCCTCCTGGCATGCTTCTGAGAGCACCTTGTGTACTGCCGTGATTGCCTCCTCCCCAGCCCATCTGTAAAATTCAGCTGGGAACCCGTCCTCTCCTGGGGATTTATGGTAAGGGAGGGTTGCGACTGCTTGTATTATTTCTTCTCTGCTTATATCGCCGTCGAGTAGGGCTCGGCCGGCTTCCGATAGGCGGGGTACTTTGGCCGCAGTGAGAAACATTTCAGCCCGCGCATGGTCGGTCTGTATTTCAGGGGTGTAAAGATGCTGATAGTATGCAGCGAATTCATTCACAATGTCTTGAGGGTTGGTCAATACCACTCCTGAGGAGGACGTTATGGCCGGGATGGCAGAGGCGGCTTCTCTTTGCCGGAGCTGTGCCGCTAGAAGGCGTCCCGCCTTTTCTCCTTGCTCATAGTGGCGACTGCGCAATCTTTGTAGCGCGTATTCTGCCTGTGTTGTGTGAAGCCTGTGTGTGCCAATCTGGCCCGTTCGAGTGAGCGGCGTAGCTCAGGGGTCGGATGAGTGGTGTATTGTTTAGTAAGGCTCTGGATCTCGTTTTCTAAGGTACGCTGGCGGGTCTTCCTATCTCTGTTGTTTAGTGCCGCATCACGCATCATATTCACTCTCAGGATGGCCTTTGCCGCTGCCCATAACACCCGTTTGGACACCACAGAGCCCGTGTTTTCGGTCATGTACGTAGATATGTGGGCCTTAAGTTGTTCCTTCCCTTGTGGGGAGCGGTATCTATTTATAGCAAAACGCCATGGCTTACGACCGGGGGAGGCCAGCCCTGCTTGTAGCAAGAGAAGGATCGGGGAGTGGTCTGAGAGTCCACTATCTAGGATACAAGTGTCTTGTATTTGGGGGATTATGGTATGCGATACTAGAAAATAGTCCAGGCGTGACTGGGTGCCGTGAACGAATGATAGGAAGGTGTATTCTTTGTCCTTTGGGTGTGTTAGCCTCCAACAGTCGACTAAACCTACGTCTGTGGTTATGTCCGTCAATAGTGCCCTATCTTGGCTGTTGCCCACATCTATGGGGCCTGTCCTGTCCATTATGGCATCTCGGGCAAGGTTCCAGTCTCCCCCTATAATGTAGCGGGTCGCTCCTATTTAAGTCAGTAGACGGTTTAGTTGCAGGAAAAAGGGGCGCTTTGTGCCCGTTGGTGCATAAACGGAGCCCACGCATAGGGAGGTGTTTCCTATTTTCAGTTTAGTGAATGCATATCTCCCTTCTGTGTCATTCCATGTTTTAATAATCGTGACCGGAAGGGATTTCCGCATTAGGATTGCTACACCGCATTTGCGAGGCGTACTGCCCCCAGATTCCCGGCTGGTTGGGCAACAACTAAAGACAACCCTTCCTACCCAGTCACGTTTAAGCTTGCTGGATTCTGCATTATCTAGGTGTGTCTCTTGGATCAGGGCTATATCCGCTCTCTTGGATTGGAGATAGGATAGAATCTTTTTCCGTTTGATGTAGTTCGTCATGCCATGAACATTCCAGGAGAGGATTCGTAGTGGGCGCGTCGTACGGGAGGCGTTCCCTGGCATTCTCGATGGTAGAACAAGATCGCAGCGGTCCTGTGGGTGGTAGATGTAGGGTAAGGGGGGGATACCTTTGCCAATGAAATAGGGACTGTGCTCACCGAGTGATGATAAGTAGGGGGGGAAGAGGAGTCAATTGGTGAGGGCCGAACACTCCAATAGGAGAAGGGGTGGAGGGTTGAGAAGATTACATGAGGGGGAGAAGATTAAGAGAAAATGATGGATGAGAAAGGGAAGGAAGGGTATTGGCGTTAATAAATAGGATAAGATAAAGTGAGATAAAATAAAATAAAATAACAGGGAGGGTCAAAGGAAGGAAGGGGTGGAGGGGCCGGGTACAGATAGAGGCTAGGGGTCGGAAGCCTCCTATGGGAAGGTCTGTAGACGGCGAGTCCGATTACTATCGGAGCTTTCCGCGCCGTCAGAGCGATCTCTCTGCCGGGGAGGCGGCGGATGGGCAGAGGGCAGCCTGTTGTGGTTTATGGCAGGGGGGTGCGCGGGCTCCAAATTCCAAAAAGGGGTGGGGGGCGGGACGCAACCGCGCAGCGGGAGGGGCCCGAGGAGGGGCAATTGCCATGTTGGTAGTTATGTTCGGGGTTTACTGTCCTGGGTGGGAGGGAGAGGGGCAGGGCAGCGGGGTGGGGAAGGACAACGTGAGAGCAACTGAGAGGGCCTAGTGTATTGATGTAAGTGCCCGTGCATTGTTGGGAGCTCTTACGATCATCCTTGCCTAATGTGATGCCTCGTACGGTTGGTATGTTCACGCCTGTAGGGTGCTGGATGACCTCTATGCTCGGTTAATGCCATCATATTAGGTTCTGCATTATGGGATGCTGTGGTGGGAGGGAGGGAAGGGAAGAGTTTGCAGGGACTGGGGAAAGTGTGTTAGGAGACGAGATGTAAGAAATGAGATATAGTGTAATATAATATAATATAATATAATGGAATATAGCATTTTGCATAAGGGAGGAAGTAAAAGGGGGGGGTCACGGGGCCAGGGGAGAGTGGGGGGGCGTAAGGCACTGCGGTGTGGGGCCGGGTAGGGGCTATGGAATATATCTGCACATAACAATTAACAATTTGCAATGTACAAATTTACAAATTAGAAGTTTCTGTACTCATAGTTTCACTGCAATATATATTGTGGCATACATCTTCTCTATTACTTCTTATAACGTAACATAACATAGTATAACAGGGTTCCTTGTTATTATCGTGTCATTATCTTTTAGATCACGTATCTTGGGGTAAATCTTGTAGTTGATAGTAAGTGTTAATAGGTCTTGGTCTGTGTGTGTCTAATGTGGTCTTCTTACTTTTACCTATGTGTCTTGTAATGTATTATTGTGTCATAATTCTATGTAGTACATTTAGGGGTTGTCAGTTTATTAACTAGTCCGGTGGTATGATCATGATCGTGCAGCGCCCTGTTTTGCATAGTATAATATAATGTAATATCTCCTACTGCAGGATCTCCCACTGTTCTATTACCCTGTTGGGTGTCAGTGTTTGTGTCCCTGTGCATGGCTTGTTTTGTTTATTTTTGGACTTCTGTGTAAGGGTTGGGGGTTAGCGGAATCTAGCAGAAAGGTTTATTGATATGGTTTACATATTATGTGATATGTGGCTATGTGGCATTGTTATTGTGAATTGTTCTGTAATTGGGTGAGAGGGGTGTCTACTTATTTGTTAGGAGTTTGGTTGTTTGTCTGGTTGCGGCCTCTTAGGGTGAGATCCTAACTTATATGTGGCCTGTGGATGGCGGTGAAGCCTGGTGTGTGCACTGGTATGTGTACCTTGAGCCTTTTGGCAGACAGTTCATACCGTGTTATTGCAACATAGAACCTTACAGTATGCTACAGAGAGCATAAACCTATGAAACTTCTATCTTTAAAGGTGGTAGTAATGGTGTCTATAGGATAGGTGCAATTACAAAGTCCAAATGTGTAGTCATCTGTCCATAGGGTTGTCGCCGGTTGACCTTCGGTGTTGTCATAGTTGTTTCTTGTGAGCACTGCAGTAGATAGTCGTCTCAAGGGGATGCGGCCGCTGGTTTCAGAGGTGAGCGGGATTTATCTCTCTCCGATAGCTGGGTATGGACTGCCACCGCGTGTAGGACCTGTCCTCTATCATCATGCGATTTAGCTAGTCTCTCTAGGTCTCTGCTCCTTTGGCCGGTGTCGGTGTCATGGCAAATAGTGCCGTCATTCTCCAGTCCTGGGAGAAAGGTTCCATTGTCGTCGTTGCCCCATGAGACGGCTAGTGGACAACTTGTGCTTGTAAAATCCGTAGGTTGGCGGTGAAAGGAGTCAAGGAATAGTTTCAGTTCTTCTGGGTTGTAAAAGTCCCTGGATACTCCGTTTTTGGTAACCCACATTCTGGCGGGGTCAAAGAGGCCGTATTTCATCTCTAGTTGGCGAAGTCGGGGTCTTAAAGCTAGGAAGGCCTTCCTGCGTCATTAGTGTCCTTAGAGTAGTCAGCAGTTATCCGAATGTCGTGTTGGCCTATCCGAAAGGGGCCGTGGTTACGCGCTGTTTGTAGTATTTGCCGGGTCTGATTGTGGCGTAGGAGGCTAGCGATGATCGGACGGGGTCTAAGGGATGTGTTTCGTGCCTACTCTATGTACGCGTTGGAATTCTAGAGGTGGATCAAAGTTCAGAGAAGTCAGTTTAGGGAGGGTAGAGCTCAGGAAGGCCTGTATGTCGGTGCCTTCTTCGTTTTCCGGAATTCCCAGTAGGCGAATGTTGTCTCTTCGGCTTCTGTCCTCCAAATCTGTGAGTTTGCTCTTGAGGTAGAGAAGGTCCTGGTCTCTATCCTGGGATGTGGCCATCTGCGTTTCCAATGATCCCATGCGATGTTCCAGGCCTGTCACTCTGGTTTGAAAGCTTGCAATGTCTAACCGCATGGATTTGGTTTCTAAGGTCAATGATGATATGGAAGCATCTATTCCCTCTATTCGACGCTCAACAGCAGTGATCTCATGTAGTATCCGTTCCATAGTAGTGGATTGTTCCTTGTCCGATGTCGTAACGGGCTGGGTTGAGGGTGATGACGGATAGGTCTCCGTTGTCATGGGGGTTGGTCGTTTCTGGTGGAGCGCCTCTGAGAATATTAACTGTCTTGCCGGCTTGCCTGCCAGTTTGTGGTTCGGTTTGCTGCCAGACATCCCCTTACAAGTCTGCAAAGGCTACCTGATTGGACCCGAGGTCTTCTTCGGGATAGGATAGGGGTTTACGAGTCAGTCGGTCCTTGTCTCTGGTTCTTCACCTGTCCGTTTTTCAATGGTTCCTCCAATCTTCCTTTTAGGGAGGGTAGAAGGAGGGGTGAGTGAGACCCTCTCTATGGTGCTTTACCTCCTAACCATTGTCATTGTCTGTGCCTGCTGCTAAATTCTTTTTCTATTTCCAGTGCAGGCAGTAGTAGAGGTTTTTTGTTCCTGCCTCGGTGTTCAGATAGCTGGAGTTGGAGAAACAGAGGTAGGTAATGAATATTTGGTTTCAACGTTCCTTTATTTGTTTTCCGTGTCCAATAGTGGTCCCTTTATCTCTTTTCACTCTCTTTTTACTTCTCTTTTTTTTTGTTTCTTTCTCTGTCCCCCTATACCTCTCTTCTTGCGTATGGGTTTTTCCTCTTTTTATTTTTTTATTTTACTTGTTTCTGTCGGTTTTGTAGATGATAGTTCCTTTGACTGTTTGCCTACTGCATATCCCTTTTTGTTCCCGCAGTTCGATGCTCGGTGCCCCCTCCTCCTCCGCTTCCTCCTCCTCCGCCTGCTCCCTGTTCTGTCAAAAAAGGGGGGGGAGAAGGTTCGGGGTATACTAGTTGCTGCTCATGTTGCTGGCCACCTATCCCCCCTTCTCTGTCTCACCTCACTCCCCCCTGTCTTCCTCCCGTTCTCTCCAAGGGAAGAGGGGGGAAAGGCGCTGCAGGCAATATCAGGCCGGGGGGACCTAATTCGGCGTGTTACCTCCCTCCGATGCAGGAGAAGGCCCGAAGATCCCCGCCGAGGGTGCCGGGCGCCTTCAGTCCGGGGTAGCCGGGATGTCCGCTGCGTCTCCGACTGGAGGGTGCGGTTCCGCCCCCTCGTTCAGGACTCCAGCGCTGGGTCTCGTCGCGGGTCCCCCAGTGATCCACCACTGGTCTTTCCGTTTTGCCTTCTTTTTATACCTTCCTCGGGGGCCAGGGGTGCCTAGGGCCCGGAGCGTAGGGAGAGTCCCCGAGGCCCCTCACGGGGCCATCCCACTGCTCTGCCTCTTCTTCAGCCCTGTCTCAGTGGGCCGACCGCGGGATCAGGACGGTGCTGCTCCGCCCCCCGAATAGGCTTCTTCCCGTAAGACGGCCGCAGACCCTCCAGGTCTCGGCCACGGCCCGTTTCACCCCTGGTTCAGGGGCCCAGAGGCCTCTGGAGCACTCCGCCGCCAGACAGATTCTTCAGTGCGGCCACAGCGAGGCCCCCGCCGCCTCCCCAGGGTCGCTACAGCACGGAGCTCCGGGTTTAGGCGGCCATCTTCCTTCGTGGCCCAGCCACGCCCCCTTTCCTGAGTTATTTAATTATGTCTTGAGTGGCTATTATGCTCTCTAAATTTGTAAAGAGTCAGTTAGCTGAATTGTGGTTCAAATTCTGGGTATCTTGAGGAATCAATATGTGACATCTGTCTGGCAAACCTTTAAGGTCAGCACTAGCAATGAGTCCTGAAAATCAGTGACCATATGTGCTGTGTAAGTCTGTGATCCCTGACACTAGCCACATTTAGCACTACCTCACAACTATCTGCAACATCTCATACACCAAATCAGAAAATCACACTTCGGAGTGAACACTGATCTTGGTTTTAACCACACACTGAATGTCTGGGCCACACTGCTTGCAGAATGAGGCAATATGAAATTACTAATCAGTGACCTCTAAGGAGGCATTCTTCAGTAGGGGCTACAGTTCATGTCAAACATTGTAAAGTGAGTTCATGCTTTACTGTGCTTCCAGGGTCAATCTTGAGATGTATCTTCAGTATTGTTCTGTCTTTGTGTCAAAACACATTCCATTGCAGCTGTAGGTAATCATCTGCTTTTAAGGCTTGTTGAATCTCATCTAGGAATGGACAGGACCATTCAACCACCAGCATGATGCTCTAGGGTGGTTAAACTGATAAGATATGATAGGTAATCATCCAAATTTTACTGAGAGTGAGTAATCTTGCAGCTGTAGTACCAATGTTTCTGGCCTTTGGGGAAGCTAACAGGCAGATCCTTGAAAGAAAGGAGTCAGAAGTTCATGGTCATTGTGAACAGTGACATTTAGAAATGAAAATGTCTGCACTCCCAGTTGCCAGCACTTTTTTTCAATTTGATCTGCAAATATATTTATTTAGTGAATGTAACAGCTCTGCAGGCCCATACAACTTGCACCCATTCTTCACATTCTTGTTTTTGAAATAGTATAGCTAATAACCTAGTGAGACTGGCATCCATAGCTAATTCAGAGTCCTTGGCTGAGTCAAAGTATACTAAAGATGTTTTGCAGATAGTGTATTTTTGGTGCTTTGAAATACTTTCTGGTGACTCTCGTCCTGAGCCCAGGTGGTGTATGCTTTTGTGAGTTCCTTCAGTCCAGAGAGGGAGGTCAGGTCTTAAGGAAGCTCCCATAATTGATGATCACTCTGAGGAGATTCCTTATTTGCATTTTTGAGGAGGGGAAGTTGATTTGATGTCCTGACCTTTAGCTGGCTATGGATAGATTCCTTTGACCCAGAAATAGTATACGAAAACTGGGGCTTGATGTACAAACAGTTTAAGCACTTGCAAACCCTATGCTATGGTAAATCAGAGAGTTTGTGAATGTTAAAAACCTGTTTTCAAACATACTAAGCTCATTTAGGTGGTCATTCTGACCTCGGCGGTAAAAGGCGCCTACCGCTGGTCAGAAATCCTCCATAATCCTGCCGCGGTCGCGGAAACCCGCCACAGTCATTCTGACCCGCAGCAGCCAAACCTCCGAAAATCCGACAGCCACAACAGACCGCCAGACCAGCGGTCGGCGGAAAAGTGGAGGTGACAAAACCTCCACCGTCACGCCAACAGAAATACGCCCATGCCATTACGACCCACGAATCCACGCGGCGGTCTTTCCAACGCGGTTTTCCATTGGCGGGACACACCGCCGCGGTCAGAATACACACAAACGAACAAAACTCAGCCACATTGGCCGATTTGAATTCCACACACCTGATACACATACACACACCACTCCCACACACACAATACAATATAAAACACACACCCACATCACCCACAAACCCCTACGACCAAAAATTCCGAAAGAAGGCCAGAGCGAGACACCACCATCCACAAACTAGCAGCCACAGCCACTCAACACCATCACCCACACAATATCCACACACAAAACAACACACACCACCACACTCAACTCACTTAACTCCACATACTCCACCCCACACATCATACACACCACCCCATGGCACCCCAAAGACACCCCCGCTTCTCAGACGAAGAACTCAGGGTCATGGTGGAGGAAATCGTTCGGGTAGAGCCCCAGCTGTTCGGCACACAGATCCAATACACCAGCATTGCCCGGAGGACGGAGCTATGGCAGAGGATTGTCGACAGGGTCAACGCTGTGGGACAGCACCCCAGAAATCGGGAAGACATCAGGAAGCGATGGAACGACCTACGGGGGAAGGTGCGTTCCATGGTATCCAGGCACAACATCGCCGTGCAGAAGACTGGCGGAGGACCCCCACCTCAACCCCCACAATTTACAACATGGGAGGAGGAAGTCTTGAACATCCTGCATCCTGACGGCCTCGCAGGAGTCGGCGGAGGAATGGATACTGGTAAGTTGAAGCTTCACTACTGCTTCCCCCCACCTGCATGCCAAATCATACCCCAACCCTCACCCCCATCCTCGAACCCCACCCTCACCCCCACCCCCATCCTCACCCCCACCCTCACCCCCACCACCATCCTCACCCCCACCACCATCCTCACCCCCAGCACACCTATTCCCTGCCAATGTCTCACCATCACAACCCACACATCCCAAAACCTAGGCCTGCATGCGACCACTAAGCATGGACACCCATCACCAAAGCATGCCCAATGCATATACACATCCCCCCCACAAGCCACCCTCACCAAAGCCCCACACACGAATGCCAGCACTTGGGGACACGGGAACCCACAGATACACCCATATGCCACACATTGAAACTATAACCATACCTCTATACCCCTGCAGGACCCGACCGTCAACACACCGCCGCGGAGGGCCCAGAATTCTCCACACCCCCCACCCAAGAGGCCGTCAGCGATGACAGCAGCTCTGTCGACCTGGACACCGATGACCAGCCCGGACCATCGGGGACCTCTGGACAGTCGGTTCCCCTCACACAGGCACAGGCCACTACAGACCCAAACCCCTCTGGGAACACCAGCACAGCTCCCACCCAGCGGGCCCATGCCTCTGTCTCCAGGGCGCGTCAATCTGCGGTGTGTCTACCACTACAGGGCACCCAGGATAACCCACCACCCCAACAACAACAGGGACCTGGGGGCAGTGGTAGTGGGCACACCGGCCAGAGGGCAGAGGCCCAGGGAAACAGGGCAACTCGGAGGGCAGCTGTGCGACAGGGGGGGGACGGGCCCAGGGAACCCACTCTCCACGAGGCCCTCACCACCATCATGGGAGCATACAACCGCTCCCAGGAGACGATGGCGACGGTACTGGCCCGGTTCCAGGAGATCCAGGTACTGCAGGAGGAACACTATCGGGGGTACAGGGAGGACATAAGAGCCCTCACCTCCACCCTGGTTACCATGGTCGGGCTGCTGCAGGACCTCATCAACACCAGGACGGACACTCAACAACAACAAAGGGCCCCTGCCACTAGCCTGGACCAAGAACAGCCAACCACCTCCGCCGGCGCTAGTGGACAGGAGGCCCCCGCACAACAGCAGCCCACCAGACCCCCACCTCCTGCAGGAGAAGAACCACCCCGCAAGAGGGCCCTGAGATCTCGCAAGAAGACAGAGTAGGATGTCAAGACCCCCGCCAGCAAAGGATACCACCTGATGTCATCCCACTGTCCCACATTGTCACCCTGTCCATCCTTGAACTGCCCATGCTCCATCTCTCCACAGGCCTCTGGACAATGCACCTGTGTGACTGTTACTCTGGACTCTGCCATGGACATTCCTTCACCATAGCCCCCACCCACTTGAAACCACCCATCCCATTTTGAGCACTGAAATAAACACCTATTTTGCACAAAACTATCTGGAGTCTGGCTGTGATTTCAAAATATTGTAATTGACATGACAGTGCAAATATGTCCTTGTACATAGTGAAGTCAACAAACAGCTGCCACAAAGCTGTAGTCCATGGGGAAACGAAGCACAGGACTCGTTGTGGGGACCCCAGATCTGAAATAGGGAGGGAAAAGCCACAACTCAGTCATCATACACTGGGGCAAATAGACAGGCAGCAGAGATGCAGGAGAGTAGTTCAGATTTACTAAATTATCTTTGAATTGTTACCTGTGTCCTATTGGAAGTACTGTTCAATGATTCTGTCCCTGTTGTCTGTTTCAGCCCCGTCGTCTTCCTCCTCGTCACTCTCCACAGGTTCCACCGCTGCCACAACACCACCGTCTCGACCATCCTCCTGCAGGAAAGGCACCTGGCGGCGCAAAGCCAGGTTGTGAAGCATGCAGCAGGCCACGATGATGTGACACACCTTCTTAGGTGAGTACATTAGGGATCCACCTGTCATATGCAGGCACCTAAACCTGGCCTTTAGGAGGCCAAAGGTGCGTTCGATCACCCTCCTAGTACGCCCATGGGCCTCATTGTACCGTTCCTCTGCCCTGGTCCGGGGATTCCTTACTGGGGTCAGTAGCCACGACAGGTTGGGGTACCCAGAGTCCCCCAATAGCCATACACGGTGTCTCTCTAGCTGTTCCATCACGTAAGGGATGCTGCTATTCCTCAGGATGTAGGCGTCATGCACTGACCCTGGGAATTTGGCATTTACATGCGAGATGTACTGGTCAGCCAAACACACCACCTGGATGTTCATGGAATGGTAACTTTTTCTGTTCCTGTACACCTGCTCCCTGTCTCTTGGGGGAACCAAAGCCACATGGGTCCCATCAATGGCACCAATGACGTTGGGAATATGTCCAAGGGCATAGAAATCACCCTTCACTGCAGCCAATTCGCCCACCTCAGGGAAAATGATGTAGCTCCTCACGTATTTCATCAGGGCAGACAACACTCTGGATAACACCTTCGAAAACATGGGCTGAGACATCCCAGAAGCAATTCCCACTGTTGTCTGAAATGACCCACTTGCCAAGAAATGGAGTACTGACAGGACCTGCACCAGAGGGGGAATCCCTGTGGGTTGGCGGATGGGGGACATCAGGTCGGGATCCAGCTGGGCACACAGTTCATGTATAGTGGCACGGTTAAGACAGTAGGTCAGGATAATGTGGCGTTCTTCCATTGTCGACAGGTCCACCAGCGGTCGGTACACGGGAGGATTCATCCGTCTCCTCGCCAAACCCAGCGGACGGTGCCTAGGAAGGACAACATGGAGCACACAGTCAAGCAACCCACAGGTACGTACTCACAGCTAGCACAGTAAACGATTCTCTATGCAGTGAATGGCGTGTCTGAGTGGCTATGCAAGGCCTAGGCCTGTGTGACGCAGTTGAAATTGAGCCATGTGGACCCTCGAAATGGCGGCTGCCTGACCTGTGAAGTGTGACAATGGGATGTGAGGTCAATGCGCTGGCGTGGCACACCGCGGCGGGCAGCGGTCGAAGACCGCGGCGCGAAGCCGCATTGGTTAACATTGAAGCCTATTGGTTTCAGGAGCCAATGGCGAAGGGCGCCGGCGGTGGTGGTACGCACCGCCGCGGTACGCACCGCCGCGGACGTGACCGCCATTTTCTATCTACTTATCCACTTGCGACTTGAACTTTCACAGGAGAGGACCTATACTGCAAGTGTTGCTGTGACCTCGGTCTGGAAGGGACAATGGCTGCTGCGACTGGGGAAAGGGCCCCTGCCTTCACTGGAGAGGAGTTGGAGAAACTTGTGGATGGGGTCCTCCCCCAGTATGCGCTACTCTACGGTCCTCCAGACCAACAAGTGAGTTTAATTCAATATGGATTTGGGGCCACTGGCTGGCTTGGGGGCCTGGCGGGGGGCCTGGCGGGGATGGGGGGCATGTTGGGCCTGGCGGGGGGCATGGCGGGGGGCCTGGCGGGGATGGGGGGCATGTTGGGCCTGGCGGGGGGCCTGGCGGGGATGGGGGGGCATGTTGGGGCTGGCGGGGGGCATGGCGGGGGGCCTTGCGGGGATGGGGGGCATGTTGGGCCTGGCGGGGGGCCTGGCGGGGATGGGGGGGCATGTTGGGGCTGGCGGGGGGCATGGCGGGGGGCCTTGCGGGGATGGGGGGCATGTTGGGCCTGGCGGGGGGCATGGCGGGGGGCCTGGCGGGGATGGGGGGCATGTTGGGCCTGGCGGGGGGCCTGGCGGGGATGGGGGGGCATGTTGGGGTTGGCGGGGGGCATGGCGGGGGGCCTTGCGGGGATGGGGGGCATGTTGGGCCTGGCGGGGGGCCTGGCGGGGATGGGGGGGCATGTTGGGCCTGGCGGGGGGCATGGCGGGGGGCCTTGCGGGGATGGGGGGCATGTTGGGCCTGGCGGGGGGCCTGGCGGGGATGGGGGGGCATGTTGGGGCTGGCGGGAGGCATAGCGGGGGGCATGGCGTGGGGCCTTGCGGGGATGGGGGGCATGTTGGGCCTGACGGGGGGCATGGCGGGGGGCCTGGCAGGGATGGGGGGCATGTTGGGCCTGGCGGGGGGCCTGGCGGGGATGGGGGGGCATGTTGGGGCTGGCGGGGGGCATGGCGGGGGGCCTTGCGGGGATGGGGGGCATGTTGGGCCTGGCGGGGGGCCTGGCGGGGATGGGGGGCATGTTGGGGCTGGCGGGGGGCATGGCGAGGGGTCTTGCGGGGATGGGGGGCATGTTGGGCCTGGCGGGGGGCATGGCGGGGGGCCTGGCGGGGATGGGGGGCATGTTGGGCCTGGCGGGGGCATGGCGGGGGGCCTGGCGGGGATGGGGGGCATGTTGGGCCTGGCGGGGGCATGGCGGGGGGCCTGGCGGGGATGGGGGCGTTGGGCCACTGGCAACGAAAATGCAGACAAACTTGAACGTGGTATTTCTCCCTCCCTGTACGTGTCACATAGGTCCGCGCCCATGAGAAGATCGGGATTTGGCGTGCCATCGCCAAGGAAGTCCGGACCCTGGGGTTCCACCATCGACGGGGCACCCACTGCCGCAAGAGGTGGGAGGACATCCGCCGCGGGACCAAGAAGACCGCTGAGTCTCTGCTGGGGATGGCCTCCCAACGTAGGCGGGGTGCCTGCCGTCAACTGACCCCCCTGATGTTCCGGATCCTGGCGGTGGCCTACCCTGATTTGGATGGGCGCGTGAGGGCAGCACAGCAGACACTAGGGGGTGAGTCCAAGCATTATCTACTCTGTTGTCGCGCAGTGGAGGTGTCTCGGTGGGGGAGGAGGGCTGTGGGTCCCCCTAGGCCAGGGCGATATCTGTAGGCTGGGCACCCCCGTAAGCCCCTGTGTCCCCAGCCACCACCCTCAGTAGTGTGTCAGTACAGCCATCCCTGGGCCGTGTCATCCATGGGTGCAGTTGTCAACTCTAGGCGTGTAGGGCATGTTCCACAGAATGCGTAGCGGACCCCAAGTGCGCAACTTAGTGCAGGGGGCATCTGTGTCTGTCATGTCCGCTAACTGTATCGGAGATCCATGTACTCAATATCCCTTTATTTCTCTCTCCCCCCCCCTTTTTGTTTGTCTTTCTGTGCTTGTGTGCATCAGCATCATCAGGCGGAGGAGAAGTGGCATCGGGGCAGGAGGGAGCTGCATCTCACATGGCCCAGGAGGGCCATGCCACAGAGTCTGACTGGACCAGTGAGACGGAGGGCGAGGGGAGCTCCACAACGGGGACGACTGGACCCTGCAGCGACACGGACACGTCCTCGGAAGGGAGCTCCCTTGCGGGCGTGGCACCATCCGTGCCCCCCGCCATTACAGGTACAGCCGCCACCCAGCGCACCATCTCCGCCCTCCCAGCAGCCCCTCAGCGTTCGCCCCGTGCCCGCTCTGCCAGGAAGCCGGGCATCTCCTTCGCCCCAGGCACCTCAGGCCCTGCCCCTGTTACCCCCGCTGCCCTCAGTGAGGAGGTCATTGACCTCCTCCGAACGCTCATTGTTGGGCAGACTACCCTTTTGAATGCCATCCAGGGGGTGGAGAGGGAGGTTCATCGCAGCAATGCGTACCTGAAGGGCATTCATTCGGGTCAGGCTGCCCATCAGCGATCGTTCCAGGCTCTGGCCTCAGCACTGACGGCAGCCATTGTCCCTGTCTCCTGCCTCCCTCTACTAACTCCCTCCTCCCAGTCTCCTGTTCCTCTGCCTGTCCCACCCACACCATCAGACCAGCCTGCACACACCTCAACACCCAAGAGAAGCTCATCCAAACATAAGCACCACAGATCACGCAGACATTCACACACGCAACATTCCGATGCAGACATGCCAACAGTCACTATCACCTCTGTGACCCCCACCTCCTCGTCTCCCTCCTCCCTCCCTGTGACGTCTACACTCACACCTCCATTCACCTCACCATCAGCCAGTGTTTCCATCACCAGCACACCCTCCAGTCCAGTCCGCACACGTGCAGTCACCACCCCCACTGCCATTTACACGTCCCCTGTGTCCTCTCCCACTGTGTCTGTCACCCCCTCTTCCACACCACACAAACGCAGCCACCCACCCACCCAACAGCCATCCACCTCACGACAGCCTATCCCTCCTGCACCTGCACCCAAAGACAGCAAACGTGACTCACCTACAACCACATCCTCTCCCTCCACTCCCATTCCCACTGTACCTACCACTCTCCATTGTCCCAAGAAACTCTTCCTCGCCACTGCTAACTTCTTTACTGACCCTGAGCCCCCCCCTCCTTCTCGTCGGGGTAAGAAGAGCACCTCAGCCACCACCAGCCCTGCAGCCCCCTTGACAAGGGTGCAGGGGTATTGGAGCCCACCAGCCCGCATGTCTGGATCTTCGCCCAGCAGCAAGGGGACAGCCAGCCCACCCCCTGGGAAGAGGAGCAGAAGGCGGAAGGGGCGCCGCAGGAGCCCGGCTTCTACATCCCCCCCGGACACCACCCAGACACAGTCACCAGCCACAGCTCCAAAGGGAGGAAAGGGCCACAGACTCCCGACTAAGGAGGGCAAGGGCAGCAAGTCGGAGAGGTTAGGCTGCAGGCCTGCTGCCCAGGAGGAGCCCACCAGCCCCATAGCCGCTGGCCAGGGAGGACCCAGCCCAGCTGGCCAGGAGGGCCCCACCACCCACAGCCCAGGTGGGCATTGAAGGAGCACCATCCCCGCTGCCCAGGAGGGCACCACCAGGCAATGAGCAGTTGGCCATAGACCGGCCGCCGTCTCAAGCACCGCTGAACTGGGCCCCGCCGTCTCAAGAACCGCTGAACTGGGCCCCGCCGTCTCAAGCACCGCTGAACTGGGCCCCGCCGTCTCAAGAACCGCTGAACTGGGCCCCGCCGTCTCAAGCACCGCTGAACTGGGCCCCGCCGTCTCAAGAACCGCTGAACTGGGCCCGCCGTCTCAAGAACCGCTGAACTGGGCCCCGCCGTCTCAAGAACCGCTGAACTGGGCCCGCCGTCTCAAGCACCGCTGAACTGGGCCCCGCCGTCTCAAGAAACGCTGAACTGGGCCCCGCCGTCTCAAGCACCGCTGAACTGGGCCCCGCCGTCTCCAGCACCGCTCCGCTGGGGACCGCGTCTCAAGCACCGCTGAACTGGGCCCCGCCGTCTCAAGAACCGCTGAACTGGGCCCCGCCGTCTCCAGCACCGCTCCGCTGGGGACCGCCGTCTCAAGCACCGCTGAACTGGGCCCCGCCGTCTCAAGAACCGCTGAACTGGGCCCCGCCGTCTCAAGAAACGCTGAACTGGGCCCCGCCGTCTCAAGCACCGCTGAACTGGGCCCCGCCGTCTCAAGCACCGCTGAACTGGGCCCCGCCGTCTCCAGCACCGCTCCGCTGGGGACCACCGTCTCAAGCACCGCTGAACTGGGCCCCGCCGTCTCAAGAACCGCTGAACTGGGCCCCGCCGTCTCCAGCACCGCTCCGCTGGGGACCGCCGTCTCAAGCACCGCTGAACTGGGCCCCGCCGTCTCAAGAAACGCTGAACTGGGCCCCGCCGTCTCAAGCACCGCTGAACTGGGCCCCGCCGTCTCCAGCACTGCTCCGCTAGGGACCGCCGTCTCAAGCACCGCTGAACTGGGCCCCGCCGTCTCAAGCACCGCTGAACTGGGCCCCGCCGTCTCCAGCACAGCTCCGCTGGGGACCGCCGTCTCAAGAACCGCTGAACTGGGCCCTTCAAGGCAAGAAGCGCTGAACTGGGCCCTTCAAGGCAAGAACCGCTGGCCCTTTGGCAGACGTGGCAGGGCAGGATCTGTCTCGGGCAGGGCTGCAGGATGTCCTCTGGCCAACATGCCTCCTCCAGTGGCAGTGGAGTCTGTTATGGACTGTTTGGACTGTGGCTTTGCTCTCCCCAGGATGGCCCAGTGGGCAGGCCACCCACTGTATGGACTGTATGGACTGTGGCTTTGCTCTCCCCAGGATGGCCCAGTGGGCAGGCCACCCACTGTATGGACTGTATGGACTGTGGCTTTGCTCTCCCCAGGATGGCCCAGTGGGCAGGCCACCCACTGTATGGACTGTATGGACTGTGGCTTTGCTCTCCCCAGGATGGCCCAGTGGGCAGGCCACCCACTGTATGGACTGTATGGACTGTGGCTTTGCTCTCCCCAGGATGGCCCAGTGGGCAGGCCACCCACTGTATGGACTGTATGGACTGTGGCTTTGCTCTCCCCAGGATGGGCCAGTGGGCAGGCCACCCACTGTATGGACTGTTTGGACTGTGGCTTTGCTCTCCCCAGGATGGCCCAGTGGTCATGGAGTCCCCTCGTGGATCTGGCGTCGTGTACTCAAGTGGCTGAGGTGCCCCCCCTTCCCTTCCCCCTGAGGTGCCTGTCCTTTTTTCTTTCTGATGCCCCTGCAGTGTTCTCTCCGTGGAGTTCTTGTCGTGGGACTGGGCCTTGCCCCTTTGCTCAGGACCCCTGTGGTCCACGGACAGTGGTTGGACTACATTTAGTAGCTGTATATATTTTGTACATAGTTTATTTATTTATTGGGATTACTGCTGTCCATTTTTCAATATATCTGCCCGTTTAAGATCTCTTCTTTTGGTCTTTGCATTATTTCGGAAGGGGGGGGTTTGTGGGTTGTGACAGTGATCTGTGGGAATGCATTGATGTGTGTGTTGTAGTGGGTGTGGGTGGGTGGGTGTGTGCCGGTAATCTTTTCCCTCCCCTGTGTCGTAGGTGCAGTACTCACCGATGTCTTCCGCGCCGCCGGGCGTGCTCCTGGTACAGGAGCAGGTATAGGAGTGCGGGAATGACCTGCAACTCGGGTTCCATACTGCCGGAATCTCGCGTGGAGTGCGTAGAGGTGAGCGTTTTCCCGTTCGTAGTCTGTTTCCGCCGTGTTTTTATCGGCGGTGCTCCCGCCCCGGAAAAGGTGGCGGATTGGTGGGTCGTGATAGGGTGGGCGGTACATTGTCTGCCGCCTGGCTGTTGGCGGGGACCGCCGCGCTGTTTGTTTGTTCCGCCGTGGCGGGCGGAGTGTTAATGCGGCGGGCTGTGTTGGCGGTTCCCGCCAGGGTCAGAATTGCATATTTTGGACCGCCGGCCTGTTGGCGGCTTGGCCCCCGCTTTATCACCGACCGCCAGGGTCAGAATGAGGGCCTTAATCATTTGGAAACAGGGTCAAGTCTGGTTTGCATATTACTGGGTCCAAACTGGGGTGGTGTGGTGGCCAAAAGAACAATGGATTAAACCCAGATGTTTGTGACTAGGAGCGAATGTTTGCATTGTTAGGCATTCTGCCCATCATTTGTTCTTTTTGCTTTTGTTGCCCTAAGTGGGAAGGGTATGCCCAAATGTGTGTCCTGTGCTCACTGCACCACTGGATTCAAGCTAGCTTGGCTGATGAAGGGTGATATCCTGAAACCGGTCTTAGAATGCTTGTTTCCTGTCCAGGGAGGACCTGGCTTGGCGGTTCGGGCTGGACTGTTCGCATGGGGAACAGGGTCAAGACTGATTTGCATATGGGTGATTCCAAAGTGAAATGGTGTGGTGAGCAAAAAAACTATGGATTAGACCCAGATCTTTGTGACTGGGGGTGAATGTTTGCATTGTTAGGCATTCTGTCCATCATCTGTTCTTTTTGCCTGAATCATAATGGGGTGCGATTTGTGAGCTACCTTACTAACATGAGGTAGGTCAAATTGCAGCCCTCTATGAGTCAGTATTTTGTGAACTGACCTATTTGTACATAGATTGGTTAAAAAAATACAAATATTCTAACTAAAAGTCAGTGCAGATATTACAAACTATTTTACCAAATTCATTCCTAATACATCAGCCCCCTGGTGTTGTCTTTCTTTAATCATATTCTTCTAAATGAAGGGTAAGACTATTGTACTGGAGATGATGAAGCACTTTGTGAAACCATGCATAGTGGTCATTGATGTCTGCCCTATATGGTAGTATTTATAGTTACAAATCCAAAGACACAAAACATGCCCTACTTACTCACTCCTATTTGGAAATGATAGCTTATTAAATGTAATAATGTAACTCTCATGTTATCCTACTGAAGAGGTAGGCCTTGCAGCAGTGAAAAGCAATTTCAGGAGTTTTCTACTTCCAGGGCAAGTAAAACTTAAAAGTACACGTCCAACATTTGAATACACTTGGCTATTTAGAGACTTTTCTAGGGGTGACTTAAATGTTTTAGAAAGGAAGGTTTGAGCCTGGCAAAAGATTTGTTTTGCAGAGTCAAAATAGCAGTTTAAAATGCCACACACAAGCTGCAATGGCAGGCCTTGGACATGTTTAAAGAGCTACTTGAGTCATTGGCACAATAAGTGCTGCAGGCTCACATAACACATTTAATTTACAGCCTTGAGTGCATGTATTACCATTTTTCTAGGGTCTTATTATTAAAGTAGATATGCCTATTGTGCATGAGCACATTTTATCATGTTTTAGGGAGTGAACATATGCACTTTAGTACTTGTTAGCAGTTATAAGGTGCTCAGAGTCCTAATGCCAGGAAAAATGAGATCAGCAAAAGTGGAGGAGAAAGGTAAACATTTTGCAGGAAGATCACCTTATAGCTGACAGGTCTACCACTACCCCATTTAACTAGTCTTCATACTCTCTGAGGATGACGTATTATTCTCTGGAAAGGATGCCATAGGCAAACTAATGAAGTTGCAGTCTTTTAGCTGTGTGACAGCTTTGACTCATTTCAGCCTCGCCATGAATGATATATACATTAAGACCAATGGTGGTTCCACTTCCTTCATGGTGGATGTAAATTGCAAATAAATCAGTCAGCGGCATGAGATTTTTTTTTCATATGTGTACATTCTTATTTTGGTAGCTGCTAAAAGGATGGAGTCATGTGAAATGGAACCATATGTCTTTTTTATTATTTTCAAAGCTGCACCAGTTTCAATCATGGTAGAGACTGATTGGTCACTTGGCATTTGGAGGAAGGGTGTGGATCATTTGCTATGGTGGAAGTGTTCGACTGTGTGCACTACATGTACTGTCCCTTTTCCTTAATTTTCTTGGTGCATGTCATTGAGTGCGTTTCAAAGGCAATTTTTCTTGTCAGGAAGAGCGGCAGATTTTTGCCGGATGGTTCAGCTTTGTGTACACATAGCATATTTTGACCTTGTGTGGGCTAGACAGTGTAGTGTTTATGTAAGTAATTTTTCTGCATTAATAACCGATTTGGGGCATGTAGCAAAGAAGAAGAATTGTTGCGATTGCTGGTCCTGATGAAGCGCCGCACGATCCGTAGGGACACCGAGGGCGCAAAACATTTTGAAATTATGTATAAGCTGTAGGGAAGAGTGTCCCTAGTAGCTTTTCTTTTCTATTTTTGAAAGTGGGGGAACCTTATTCCTCACCCACTCCCGATTCGTTTTTAATATTGACCAAGGCCTTCCACTTCATTAAAAACTATCTGTTAGGAGGTCCTTGAGCCGATTTTAATTTGTGTTTTTTCTCTCTTCTCCCTTTCATCCTTTGATGGTAGGTTTAAATATATTCCAAACCCTTACTTTGGCACTCACTTCTGTTGAAAGACCTCCGGCAAAGTGCCCCCTCAGGGGGCCTGTCAGACATTGCAGTGCCGGTCTGGTGTGGAGCGGGCCCTATGATGAAGCATGACATCCAATGGATGTGGGAGGGCCTGTACTTCTGAATACGAGAAGTGCCGGTGCTGAACCTGTGCCTTTATATCTGGTGTTTAGGAACTGTGTACTCTTTTTGATGGTTCTCTAAAGCCATGTGTTCCTTTTTCACCTTTGCACTTTGGTTTTTCTGTTGGTCTTAGAAATTCACATTTCTTTAAATCTAATATCTCCTACTTTACTTTCAATCGTCTAATGTTTACAATCCTTGTTGTTACTTTCTGTGCCTAGGTACTCAAATATCTAATAATTATTCTTGGTAGTTGGGTCCTTGATATTAAGGCAGGGTAGGTTTAATTCTTGTACTACCAACAACTTTAATACTTCCTGTGTTGAAATGCTCACAGGTTCTCTGCATCACTATCGCTCCACATGAAACTAACATAGATCATATGGATATTTTAGGTGTATTTTAACCCCTTGGGTGCCTTGGACGAGCTGGTCTCGGGATCGCTTCCTCTTTCACCCTCGCCCCCCCTGTACTCCCTGTGGCATCTGATGATGTCCTTGCACAATCATGCGCTGACATCATCAGAGGCTTCCCCCACCGCGCTGGATCGGAGAAATAAAAAAGCATTTCTTCTCCGATCACGTTCAGGGGGCGAGAGAGGCACGAAAGGACCTGCTGCCCGCAGAAATGCCTACTAGACACAAGGGAATTTTTTTGTTTTTATTAATAAATAAGGGGAGCGCCCCCTTGAGCAAGGTTCCCTCCCCGGGGGTAAAAATTAACCTTAGGCCATGTCTGCCCCCCTTGGGAACCTATTTGTAATTAGGGGAATCTGCCTCCAAGGGGGGGCAGAAACCACTAGACACCAGAGATTTGTTTTTTGTCAGTTTCACATGAGGGGAGTGACCCCTTAGGCAAGGGTCACTCCCCTCGGGAGGGGGCAAATTTGTTTTAGGCCATTTCTGTCCCCCTTGGGGGCAGATCAGCCTTCTGCAATTAGGCCGATCTGCCCCCCGGGGACAGAAACCCGTAGGAACCAGGGATCTTAATTTATTTGGAGGTGGGGTGTGACCTCTTAGGCAAGGGTCACTCCCCTACGGGATAAAATCTTTCTAGGCCATTTCTGCCCCCATTAGGGCAGGGTAGCCTATTTTTATTAGGCCAAGCTGCCCCCATGGGGGACAGAAAGCTCTAGACACCAGCGATTATTTTTTTTTGGCATCAATTTCATACAAGGGGAGCAACCCCTTAGGTAAGGGTCATCCCCCGGGGGGGGGGAGGGATTTATTATAGGCCATTTCTGCCTCATTTGAGGCAGATCTGCCTATTTTTATTAGGCCAATCTGTCCCCGGGGCGGGCAAAAACCTCTTAGGCACCTGGAATTGGTGTGTATGTATGTTATTTGTTTGGGGGGCAAGGGTCGCTCCCCATGGGGGCAAATTACTGTTGGCCATATCTTCCCCTCGTTGGGGGCAGATCAACCTATTTTTGGAAGGACCATCTACCCCCACAGGGGGCAGAACGCTCACCAGACACTAGGAAAGATTTTTTTTTTTTTTTTTTTTAAAGAGGTCAGGGTATGGCCATACCCCTCCCCTAAATAAATGGGGCCAAAGTTGTTCTGGGCAGAATGGGCAATTACCCCTGATCCACTCCCCGGGGGGGGGGGCAGAAAGCATACTAGATGCTGGGGAATTAAAAAAAAAAAAGTAGTGGGGTGGTGGCTACCATCCAGAATGGGCATGGTTGTGTCCCTATCCCAACTGAATGGGGTAGCAGTCTTTCAGCTCTTCCCTGCACACTAAAACATCTTATCCCATGGCAAGCAAGAGGACATTTGTTTATTTTGGGTTTTTGTTTCACATTTGGGTCATGAGAGCTTGTCTAACTCTCAAAATCATCCCATTTGGAATGGTGAGGGCTGCACTTTTTGGACTTTGGGACACTGCCATATAGAAAAATTGACAAGACCTAGACATATCTGAAAACTCAACATCTGCGTAAGTACAGGGTGGTGTGCTTCACATACACCCCGCACTACTTTCTTACCCACAATGCTCTTCAAAACTCCAATTTTGCTGGAAATCACACATTTTTCCTACATTTTTGTGATTGGACCTTCCTGAATCTACAGGAATCCACATAATTCCTACCACACAGCAATGTCACATCTATACCAATAACAATTCTGCCCCACTTGTCAGCCTAAAGATGTTTTTTTTTCAAACTGCCTTTTTGGACCCGCTTTGGTTCCCCCTCAATTCCGACAAGCTTTTGGCACTTCCCTGTCATAGGCACTTGGCCCACCTACACAAGTGAGGTATCATTTTTACCAGGAGGCTGAGGGGAACGTTGGGTGGTAGGAAATGTGTCCCTGTGCGGTGATCCCACACAGAAATGTGGATTTTTTTTTATTTTTTAGATGAATTTGAGTTTTGCTGAGGATTCTGGGTAAGACAATTATTTGGTATCCACACAAGTCACACTTCCGTGGACTCCCTCGGGTGTCTAGTTTTCAGAAATGTCTGGGTTTGGTAGGTGTCCCTGTATGGTGCTGAGTTCAGGACCAAAACCTCAGGTGTCTCCCCACAAAAAAAGGGAGTTGTATGCTTGATCATTTTTATGGGTCCAGATAGTGTATTGGGGCATTTCCTTTCCCAGGCACTAGGCCTACCCACACAACTGAGATACCATTTTTATCGGGAGACTTGGGGGAACGCTGAGTGGAAATTTGTGGCTCCTCTCAGATTCCAGAACTTTCTGTCACCAAAATATGGTGAAAATGTTTTTTTGGGCCAAAATGTGAGGTTTGCAAAGGATTCTGGGTTACAGAGCCTGGTGAGAGCCCCACAAGTCACCCAATCTTAGATTCCCCTAGGTGTCTAGTTTGCACAAATGCACAGGTTTGGTAAGTTTCCTTATGTGCCAGCTGAGCTAGAGGCCAAAATCCACAGCTAGGCACTTTGCAAAAAGCAGCTCTGTTTTCTTTGGGAAAATGTGATGTGTCCATGTTGTGTTTTGGGGCATTTCCTGTTGCAGGCACTAGGCCTACCCACACAAGTGAGGTACTATTTTATTGGGAGACTTGGGGGAATGCTGTGTGGAAGGAAATGTGTGGCTCCTCTCAGATTCCAGAACTTTCTGTCACCGAAATGTGAGGAAAAGTGTTTTTTTAGCCAGATTTTGAGTTTGCAAAGGTTCTGGGTACCAGAACCTGGTGAGAACCCCACATGTCACCCCATCTTGGATTTCCCTAGGTGTCTAGTTTTAAAAAATGCACAGGTTTGGTGGGATTCCTTAAGTGCCGGCTGAGCTAGAGGCCAAAATCTACAGCTAGGCACTTTGCAAAAAACAGCTCTGTTTTTTTTTTGGGGGGGGGAATGTGATGTATCCATGTTGTGTTTTGGGGCATTTCCTGTTGGGGGCACTAGGCCTACCCACACAAGTGAAGTACCATTTTTATCAGCAGACTTGTGGAAATGCTGGGTGGAAGGAAATTTGTGGCTCTTCACAAATTCCAGAACTTTCTGTTACTGAAATTTGCAGAAAAAGTGTTTTTTGACAAATTTTGACGTATGCAAAGGATTTTGGGTAACATAACCTAGTGACAGCCCCACAAGTCACCCCATCTTCAATTCCCCTAGGTGTCTACTTTTCACAAATGCACAGGTATGATAGGTTTCCTTGAGGTGCCGGCTCAGCTAGAGGTCAAAATCCACAGCTAGGCACTTTGCAAAAAACAGCTCTATTTTCTTTGGGGAAAATGTGATGTGTCCACATTGTGTTTTGGGGCATTTCCTGTTGCAGGCAATAGGCTTAACCACACAAGTGAGGTACACTTTTTATTGAGAGACTTGGGGAATGCTTGGTGGAAGGAAATTCGTGGCTCATCTCAGATTCCAGAACTTTCTGTCACCGAAATGTGAGGAAAAAGTGTTTTTTTTGCCAAATTTTGAGGTTTGCAAAGTATTCTGGGTAACAGAACCTGGTGAGATCCCCACAAGTCTCCCCATCTTGGATTCCCCTTGTGTCTAGTTTAAAAAAATGCACAGGTTTGGTAGGATTTCCTAGCTGCCACCTGAGCTAGAGATCAAAATCCACAAATAGGCACTTTCCAAAAAACACGTCAGTTTTCAATGTGAAATTTTGATGTGCCATGTTACTTTTCCTGTCTCGGGCATCAGGCCTACCTACACAAATGAGTTACCATTTTTATCGGGAGACTTGGGGGAATACAGAATAGCATAACAAGTGTTATTGCCCCTTGTCTTTCTCTACATTTTTTCCTTTCAAATGTAAGACTGTGTGTAAAAAAGACGAAATTGAGAAATGCCCTGTTTTTCACATGCTAGTATTGGCAACCCGAAATTCAGAGATGTGCAAATAACCACTGGCCTCAACACCTTATCTTGTGCCCATTTTGGAAATATGAAGGTTTTCTCGATACCTATTTTTCACTCTTTATATTTCAGCAAATGATTTGCAGTACACCGGGTATAGAATGAAAACCCATTGCAAGGTGCAGCTAATTTATTGTCTCTAGGTTCCTGAGGTTCTTGATGAACCTGCAAGCCCTATACCCCCACAACCAGAAGAGTCTAGCAGACGTAACAGTATATTTCTTTCAAAAATCTGACATTGCAGGAAAAAGTTACAGAGTAAAACAAAAATGGCTGTTTTTTACCTACATTTCAATATGTTTGTATTTCTGCAGTTATTTACTGTAGGAAATCCTTTTAGGATCTACACAAATGCTGCTTGCTAAATTCAAAAGTTTGTCTACTTTTCAGACATTTTTAGCTTTCCGGGATCCAGCATTGGTTTTATACCCATTTCTGTCATTAACTGGAAGGAGGCTGAAAGCACACAAAATATTGAAAATGGGTATGTCCCAGTAAAATACCAAAATTGTGTTAAAAAATGTATTTTTCTCATTCAAGTCTGCCTGTCCCTGAAAGCCAGAAAGATGGTGATTTTAGCACCTCAAATCCTTTGTTAGTGCTACTTTCAGGTAAAAAAACACAAGCTTTCTTCTGCAGCCCTTCTTCCCTATTTGTTTTTTAAAAAAAAATGTTTGCTGTATTTTGGTTAATTTTTTGGTCTCCTTCAGGGGAACCCACAAACTCTGGATACCTCTGGAATCCCTAGGATGTTGGAAAAAAAAGGACGCAAATTTGGCATGGGTAGCTTATGTGGACAGAAAGGTATGAGGGCCTAAGCGCAAACTGCCTCAAATAGCCAAAAAAAGGCCTGGCACCTGAGGGGGAAAAGGCCTGGCAGCGATTGGGTTAACAACATATACATGTATATTTAAAAGTGAATGCAACACGAGATTTAGAAAAATATATATTTGCACATATATTTTACTTAAACTTCCATCGTTTTTTTTCAAAAACTGGCATGGCATGCAATTACACCGTTCTGTACATTTCCAAGGGGAAAGAAAATGAACGCTTCTGTGCTACTGCATTTTTTTAAGCAAGTAACATTTAAAGGGCTGTCACATTTTAAAAGTCAGTTCTGAATCATTTATATTTCATCATAATTCCATGTAAATGCGGTTTCCTATACTGTAACTGCATGATATTTCAAAACTTGCCAATTAGTGAGATCTCTAGTCAAATATATGAGGATACTTTATTTTTAGTAAGCTACATCTTGTTTACACTTCGCAGGTGCTATGTATGAGATGATGCTATCCGCAGAGAGACTGTTTTTTAGAGTTTCTTCATCCATATGTTGGACTTGGGGAGTTAGAACTGTTTATTTAGAAGGAGCTGCTAAATTACACTCTTTTTAATAAGCATAGTCTTTTATGATTTATAAAGTATGAATTAGGATGAATACCCAACTATTAAATGCATTGACAGGTTACCTGATATCCTTTAGAATATTCACCTTTTGGCTTGTAACCTGTTCATTTTGGCTGACTGGTATTACTGCTGTTTGAACTCTTAACAGTGAGAGTTTGCAAACCAGTCTCCAGTGCATGTGCTCTGACCTCTAAAGCATGGTCAAACTGGCTAATTCCAAACTGGCACATTTCAGTTTCCAGTAAGGCCACATATTATGGTGCAGGAAAATACACCAATGACATGGAAAGTCAAATGTCACCTGTTGACTGTAGAGCATATTGTTTTTATCCATGTGGCTGATCAGAAAAATATGGCTTCATGCCTCCATGTGTAGCCTGAATGATGCAGCTTTTAGGCCTGCTGGCTTAAAAGTAAAAATAACCCTTTTTTGAGTGGAAGGACCCCAGGTTTTAAATTATAAATAATGAATTCCTACATATTCCTTGTAGACTTCAAGGTACAGTGCCTAGTATTTAAATAGCGAACTTTGAAGAATTTCATGTTGGCATGTTCCAACACTGGTTAGACCCTACAAACTGGTTAACTGTAAAAAGCTGGAGCTGTTCCTATAAGAAAAGCTAAAATGCAATTAAAGTACCAGTTCTGCTAACTGTGGTTTAGGGTAAGTTACAGGTGTCATTCACCCACTGTTTTTCATCTTTATTAACATTCCAGGGTTTTAAAAATTTGAGGTGTCAAACCTGCTCCCACCACAAAAACAATGGCTTGGGCTTTTCATCAGGAAGACCTAGTGTAGCCTAGGTTCTCATTATCCTAAATAAGGTACTGGATTTGGGCAGCTGAATCGCATAGATTGTGGGGTACTAAGTACAATTCCACACCATGTGATGCCTGTCAGCCTAATCTAGGTTTTCCGGCTAACTAGCAGCGCCTCATCTATGCCCAAAAAGAGGGATGATTGTGGCAACTGGGCGCATGACAAGAAAGACTCTTGGGAATCGTGATCGATCAGATCCCATCTTTTTCTCTCATTCACATTAGTCTCACACAGGCAAAGAGAAACAGAGGCAGAATATAGTTCAATAAGGATTTATTGAAATAACTGCATCTTAGATAAAATGGCATGCATTGCAATAACTAGGATGATAAAACACACCAAAAGCAAAAGGGTGACAAGGAGTGTGAAGCACAAAAACAGTCCCACCTTACTGTCACTAGGACTGATATATATCTTTCCTTCCTGAGCTATGTTAGAGCACAACATAATGAGCCTTAATCTGGTCTTCAGGTTTCCCCCCTGGGAAGACATCATCTCCCATACCTGAGCAAGGAAGCCAGTTTTCTGAAGAGACCATCCCCATATAGGCCAGAGATTTGGTAGTCTAAGCAAGCAGCTGTAGCGAAGGCAATCAGCAATCAACATGCAGTCATGGTCAACTGGCTGGAATCTCCCTCTAACGTGCATGGGACAGAGAAATGTTTTTCTAATAAAACAATGGATGTTCTAGGAAAAATTTCCCCAGATAAGGATATGTATGTTTTTGTGAATGTTGGAGACAGCGTACCACTTTTGCCGGCAACCCTATCTGACTGAAGCTTTGAGGAAAGCACAAAGTGCAGTGATAAGAACATGATGCTTTCCTAGGTGAAGGAACAAATAGAACAACACCGCAAATGTGGCTAATGCTAGAAAAATAAAGTGATGCTGAATAAAATGTATCTGGGCTAATGTGCACAACTGCAGGTGTTATTAAAATAACGTGTCTAAAATATGCTAAAATAGCTCTACAACACCCTCCCCTTGCCCTTTCAAAGGTGGTTCAAAGACTAAAATGAATAAAAGCTACTAAGATCTATTTATAGAAACATACAAACATTAATATCAATAATGACAAGTTAAAAGACACGAGCAGGAGTTAAAGGGACAACTTAAAACTTCAATAGTGATGCCAAATTCAAAATTTAGTGTCATTTTTAAAATCACCATTTATGACTGGAGCAATTGAAGCCAAGAAAGGTTCCACTTTGGCAGGTGGTAAAATATTCAAATAATTGCCAAGGAAGACCATAGAGCACTTGTGTTCCAAAGTCTGAGCTCCAGCTGAGCCAGCAGCATTCCGTGCTGTGCCCAATGTTGAGTTGCCACATTATCCCCAAAGGGCAACTCACAGATGGCCTCCTGTAGTAAACGCACCCTCAACACGCATGTCTAATAATGAGCCCTCATTGAGAACATCAACAGATCCAATGAAAGTTAGCGCTGTTAGAAAGACAGAGACCAGTCACACTCCTGTTGTTTCAGGAGTGGTGCTCTGAAATATTGCATCATGCGTTCCCAACATAGTTGCACTGGTGGAAGCGCTGTCAGTCCTCCTTGTTGTGAAGGGGCAGCCATTGCACAGAAAAAGTAGCAACAGCATGATCTCACCTATTATAGCCAAAGTAATTGGAAACCCCACAAAAACACTTGAAAATATTGAGTGCATGGCTGAAAGTATTAAACAAAATATAGAGGCGAAGGTGTGAATGAAACAGAACCAACAGCCTAAAAGAAATGTACGATTCCAGTGACTAAATCTCTGCAGATGACTTCGCAACCTGAACCGCATAGGTCTTGTGCACAGATGTGCCACATGTTTTTGAAACAATAAATCCTTGAATCTGCTCAACTTGTCAAAATTCAGATTTGAGGTAGCATTATGAGGCCAAATCTCTGCTACTTCTCATTGTTGTGTTGTGGGAAAGAGGACATTCCCTCAACATGTGACAATTTGGGAGACCAAAACGACATAAGCTATTCCCGCTCGCATTCCATAACAGCTCTAACTGTAAAGGAGCACATGGATACCATTTGAGAGCACCTAGAACGCAGGTCTAATTAAGGGAACTGGAACTCCGTTCAGATAACAGGCCAAGTTAGCTGCGGAAACATTACATGCCCTGGGCAAGGAGAGCTGTTTACAAACCATCGAATGGCTCACAGAAGTCTCACATTCACCACCACTAAGAAATACCTCCTCATGCCATTGAAACATTGTGCAAAAAGGGAAGCTCCTACTGCTTGTATATGTAACTATCTCGCAGCCTTTCATATCTGCCTACTGGAATGTGTTTCAAGCAGGATGTGAATTGAAGTGTTGAAATAGGCAGATTTACAACCTTGTGTATTAGCCATTCAGCAGATGGTATTTCAGTAACAGTAAAAGGCAACTTTTCTAATTTCCCGATGTTAAGCATGACATAAGTTACTTCCTTCTTAGCCATTATTTGTTGTTGTTGCATTAAATTGAATTTTGTAAATATGTCCCTTGCGCTAATGTGTTGACAGGCAACGCAACCTGCTTTCAGTGTTTGTAATGTCCCTCCTAACTGCATAATGGACCTTTACTGACTCTGTCTATGGTGTAAAGGGCTGTATTGAGGCATGATATGTGGTAGGAATATTTAGCAGGATATGCTTTTGGTAAGTGTGTGCCGTCAGCCAAACTTCCACAGCTGCCAGTGTTTCATCATCCAATTTTGTCATAGAACAAGTTAGTGCAACAACAGAAGCTATAGCTACTGCTGATTTGGCTGCTTCATCAGCCAAACTGTTCCCTACAATGTGTATTCCAAACACACGGATGTCCTAGTATATGTACAACATAGACATTGGGTAGCATTTCCTTCAGATCAGCAAGTTTCCCCCACAGAAGTCTGTGTTTAATGGTGTTTCCTTTTGAATCTCTGAACCCATTCTGGCACCAGTAATGCAGATATTCATTGAAGGACTGGGGACAATAGTACAAATCACAGACAATCAGTATCAGCTGTTCAGTATCCGTCTGTTCCAGTGCCATCACCAGAGCCTTGAGCTCTGCTAGTTGTGTGGTGCAGTCCCCTAAGGTCTGCGTGTAAGTGTGTTGTGGATGGAACTTGTCATCTTTCATGTATCCACTCACGACTGCTCAAGAGGCGGAATATTGATGTTTAGTGCCTATAGCCGTTTGAGCTGAACCATCAGTGTAAATAATTGTTTGATATTGTTCGATGGGCAATGTGTTTGCTGGAAGTGGGTATTCAAGTTCGTATTGTGAAAACTCTGGAGTTTGCAATTTTGAGTCAAAAATATAGTCAACATCAGTGGCTGTCAAAGATGTGTCCATTGGATCCAACGTGAATGTAATGCTTTAGCATTAGGAACGCTATCTCTGGTAACAGCCTCAAGGGCTGTAATGCGGTGGGTACAACAATGATGTATTTCCCCTGGGCCAGAGGTCTCTCTTTGATGACAGTCATCAGAACAGCAGTGAGAATTTTCTCAGTGGGAGCAAAGCATTGTTCTGCTGTAGAGTACAAATGTGATTTGTATGCTACTGGGATGGTCTCACCCTCATTGAATGTTACATAGGTGAACCCAATGGCACCAGCAATTACTCTGATGACCAGGTGTGTTTTGTTGTTCCTTGTATGTAGGTGTTTTGCTGCAAGCATGTCTTGTTGTAATGCTCTGAGAATGCGTGTGTGTTCAACTGTCCAGTATTTGCTGGTAAAGTCAGGATGTATCAAGTCATATAATGGTTTAATGCATTGTGCATAATCTGGAATGTATGTTCTGCCTAAATTTCAAAAGCCTATTAAAGACTGGAGCTTTTTATTGTCTTTGGGGGTTGTAGTTGTGCGCATGTTTCTAGAAATTGGGGCGCAAGCCTGGTGCCTTCATCTGATAATTCATATCCCAAAAACAGGACACTAAGGAAGGCTATTTTTGTTTTTTGAAATTAAATTTGTAGCTGTATTCGGCAAATCCCACAAAAATGCGGGCTCCCATCTTTATTTGTTGCATGAGGTTGTCATCTGTAAGGTAGACATCATCCACGTATGACAATGGCTCAGGGTCAATGTTGTATAAATAGAAGTAACACAAGATGTGAACAGTCCTGGACTGTTCTAGTACCCTTGTGGGAGTCGACAGAATGTTTTTGACAGCCTAAAGCGCTGAAACTTGTTGAGTCGCTAGTTTCAGGCACTATATTTTGGCAGAAAAACCCGTTGGAAATATCCAGGGACGTGTTGCAATTTTTGCGCACTATACTGTGCATAAGTGCTGTGCGCATTTTGTATAGCAAATGTGTGTGTGTGACTGTTTAAATGTCTGTAATCAATGGATTGTTCATTGGTGAGACAAAGGGTTCAATTACGCCCTGGTATTCTGACTATGTGAGGAATTCCCTCACTGGTGCTTTTGCTTCATGCTTTATTGGATATTGGGGTTGAGGTTGGGATTTAATTGCCGTTACATGAGACGGGGGAATTCATATCCCACCCTACATGGTTGCGGTGTAACGCAGGTGCCTGCACCACTGCCCAATCAATGGTATGTAATTCTTTGAGCTTTCTGGGAACAAGAGATGAAAAAGATTTTTCAATAATCTCTTCTCCATAGGGAAGATCACAGACAAAACCTGGTGGCCAATCTTTTTCAGCCAATACAATATCATAAATAGTAACAAAGTAGGCCCCAAAAGATAGTGCTGATTATGCGTTCAATGTCTCCCTCAAACTGTATAGTTACTTTAAACACCCTGTTGGGCGTGGAGGCACGCATGTCCGCATCCTCAACTTGTAAGAAGGCATCAGTTGCTTTCACCTCCAGATGGTCTTGAAAATTCCGGGGAACCATTGTAACCTCTGCTGCACTGTCTAGCAGTGCCAGTGCCCACTTCCTGTTGTCCAGGAATGTCCTCTTCCTGAGTGGCATGTTGTATTGCAACTGCTGCCACTTTTTTCTTTTTGAACTGGGTTTTTTGTTGGGGAAGTTTCTTTCTTAAGAGAAACTTTGGCTGAGCATTATGAGTCTTTTCTCGGTTTCACATGCTCTGTTCACTGCTCTCAACCGCCCACCTCTTGCATCATTCCGGTGAGCCCCGAAAGGAACGAGATTGATGTATATCGGTATATTGATATCTGTCAGGCATTTTTATATTATCTCTATTTTTAAGATTATATCTATTTTGAGGGGTCTCCATATGCAGAGATTCTCCATTTTCTTTTTTAGGTGTTTGATGTTTCTTATTCCAGTGCTTTTTGGAACCTTCAGGTCCTTGCTTGTTAGTGTCCCTGTTGGATCTACCCTGTAGTTGTGGTTCAATGGGTCTGGCCCCCAGGCTACATGGACCAATGCTGGAGTAAGTCACAACGATAATTTTTGGTAGCTCACGTTCATGATCCTGTGCAGGAACGCCCGGGAGCCACATGCACACTGCTAGTGCAACTACTTCCCCTTTAAAGTTACTTAATATTATTGGAGACACAGTGGCAACATTTCCATTAATTGCATCCCCAAGTCCCAGGCTGGGGAAGCTCCATATTTTATCTTGAATTTGTTTTAGCACCTCCTGAAGATTGGCAAGTGTTGGTGTACCGTATGCGGCAGTATGGAGTGTGGCAAATAGCTTGCCCCATGTATTGCATTTATCTACTGAGAGAACCATCCCAAATGGCAAGCACATAGCAAGGATTCAATGTTTATCCTGAGGACACATGTGGGGAAAGACTGCTTCCATCACATTTATTTTTTGTGCTAACCAAAACGGAATTTCCTCCCCCCTGGCAGGTACATTACCCATAGTCGAATGTACAGTTGCAGGGTTCATGTCTGGCATAACTGCATGTGGTTGCACTGGGGCAGCACGTGCTGGGTAAGTATTTCATGTTTGCATTACAAACTGTACTAACAGTCTCATATATTCCAGTGAGCTATGTCTATAAGCGGAGAACCTCAGCTACACCCAAGGTTCCTGCCTCAGGGTGAGGTATGTATGTGGCCAATAAAGGCCAGGTCAGGCTATCATTGCCCAGAGGACCTAACATAACATATAATACTATATGTGGTACGGCACCATCAATCAAATTATTATGGTCTTGATAAGAAGAAGGTTTATCTAAATATGCATAAGCTCTGTATTGTGCAGGTATATTTGCAGGTGTGTAGTGATGAAATGTGTTTGTGTTCCCATCTACTGCTGGAAAAGTGACCCAAAAATAAAATGTTTCTGTTCTGTAGGCTGGATGAGCGTCAACAATGAATGTAACTTGACCCCCACTGGGTCCTTAGGCCATTTGCCAATAAGTGTGCAGTAAGGGGCGGTCACATGTTTACTGCAATTGCTACCTGTAGCGGGTTCGCCGTGTTAATTGTAAAGGTGTTTGTTCAGAGATAAGGACACCAAATGGGGATTGATCCTTTTAAGGTTCAAGCTTGAACAACCTACAGTGTTAGATAGGTACTACCTACTTAGTTGAGGAGGAAATCCTCAATACTATAGACGTCTCCGTCTGTACTACTGAGGTGTCTTTAGCCTTTAGTAAGATAGAGAAACTTATGGGGTTCTGAAAATAAGTGCCTGACCAAACGTTGGTGCCGCTATGTCGTATAGCTTCTCATTAGCCTAATGAGGCTATTGGATTTGGGCGGCACTCCAGAGATCGTGGGGTACAAAGTACAATTCCACACCATGTGATGCCAGGTAGCCTAATCCGGGTTTTCATGCTAACTAGCAGTGGCTCATCTCTGCCCAAGAACGGGGATGACTGTGACAACCAGGCGCATGACAAGAAAGACTCTTCAGGGGAATCATGGTTGAGCAGATCCCATTTTCTCTCAGTCACATTAGTCTCACACAGACAAAGACAAACAGAGGCAACTGCATCTTAGATAAAATGACATGTATTGCAATAACTAGTATGATAAAACACACTATAAGCAAAAGGGTGACAAGGAGTGTGAAACACAAAAACAGTCCCACCATAATGTCACTAAGAGTGTTATATATCTTTCCTACCTAAGCTATGTTAGAGCACAGCATAATAAACCCTATTCAGCCCTTCAGGTTTCCCTCCTGGGAAGACATCATCCCCCACACCTGAGCAAGGAAGCCTGTTGTCCAAAGAGACACAATCCCCATATAGGTTAGTGATTCTGTAGTCTAAGCAAGTAGCTGTAGCAAAGGCAATCAGCAAGCAGTCATGGTTATCTGGCTGGAATCTCCCTCTAACCTGCATGGGACAGAGAAATATTTTTATAATAAAACAATGGATTTTCTAGGGAAAATGTCCCCATGTAAGGATATGTTTGTTTCTCTGAATGTCAGAGACACAGCATACCACTTTTGCTGGCAACCCTATCTCCAGCCTTGAGGAATGCACAAAGTGCAATGCTAAGAACATGATGCTTTCCTAGGCGAAGGAACAAATAGATAGAGAAAATAAAACAACACTGCAGATGGGGCTATAGCTATAAAAATAAAGCAATGCTGAATAAAATGTATCTGTGCTAAAGTGCACAATGACAGGCCTAGTTTGCTAAAATAGTGTGTCTAAAATATGGCTAAAATAGCTGTATAACTCTGGATGTGAGGAATATGACTCATCCACTCTCATTTCAGGAACTTATTAACTAAAAAGGGGCCAGGGTGAGGCCTGTTCATTCATAGTTGAGTATAAAGTGAGACCTGCAGAAAAATGGCCTTTTGGTCTTAAGATACAGTGTAGCCATTCTGATAGCAGTGGGGTGGGAGATGGGCTGATCTCACATCTTGTTGGTGGGGTTGAGATACAGGGGACTGCTGATTTCCCAAGAGACATACCTGGCTGGCCAACTAGTAACATCCTAGAACAGAAAGGATCTGCCATAATAGATCTGACCAAGAATCATGCACTGTTGAATAGTTGGCAATAAAGCAAACAGGATGTGCTGAAAAAGTGAGAGTGTTTGCCCTTTGATAACTTTTTTATCATTGGTGATATAGTGGCCGAGAGTCACCCCTACCCACTGGCCAACAAATTGTACTCCTCTGGTCACACATCTGAACCTGTGGAAGAAATGAGGAGGACTGGCCCTGCTGTTTGTGACCATTGTGGAGACTAGAAGGGCTCTCACTTGTAAACAGGACTGTGAAATAGACTCCAAAAGTTAGCTTGCTATTCTGCTGTGTGTCTAAATGGACATTGAAGTCTACAAGAAGCCTTTCTCTTTGAGTGACTAGCTGACAGGTTGAACTGGACTTGAACTGGGCTCTGCAGTTAGCCTCTGTTGGAATGAGCACTGGTCCCTAAATGGTCTCCATGAAATCGTGGGAGCTTTACAAGTGATAACGAGGAGCTGGTCCAGAATCTTGGAAGAAGTAGAACATACAAAAACCTTGGGTCTTTTAAGACTTCAGTAGCTTCGATGGGACCTCACAGCAAAGGTATGCAATCTTAAAAGGACTTTGTCAGATATAGCTTCCAGGCTTTTCCCTTGTAGATTTTGAGCCCTTAAAAAGAGTCCAAGGACCTCATTTAGATCTTGCGGGATGGGTTACCCTGCCACAGACATGAAGGTCATTCTGTCCTATAGATTACAATTTCCATAGAATATAATGGAATTGTAATTCGGCGGACAGGATATCCATCATGTTTGTGACAGAGTAATCCCATCTACCAAAATCTAAATTAGGTCCTAATTTTAAAGATGTACTTTTGATTGGGCATAAGTGTGAAAATGATCTGACCACCATGAGGGCCTCAGCTGGTGTGACATTTGAATTTATCTGATTTTATTGACAAATACAACATCTTCAAGAGGACCTCTGTCAGCAGGTATCTAACTTTGAATGAACCTTGTCAGATTTATAGCCTGCAACCTTGCCAGGGTGGTGGATTTTGGCTACAAAAAAGGGAAACTAAATAAAAAGTTAAAAATTTGACTGGAGCAACTCACCTGGTGCATTGGAATGCTACTCAATCACTATCAGCCTGAAATTGCACCTACGTCCTGGTCAACCAACTGGCTGTGATTTCTTATTGATACTTTCGTTGTTACTGGTGTTTTCCCCTAAACCTTTAAAAATGTATATCTCTGGTTTCCGCCATTTGTTGTATTCATTTTTATGTAATGTTTCTTAAATTGAGCTTGATTTTTATATATTGATGTTCAATTTTAATTGTATTGTTTTGGAACTATTAAATAGTTTGCATCCTTATTCAAAGTTAAGCCCATTTGCTCTGTGACATTGCTAACATGGGCTGAGTCCAGGTTTATTTTATAAGACATATGAGCTTGACCAGCAAAGATATTACACTCGGTAAGGACTCATATTGTCCCCAACTAGAAACTGGCTTTCAATGTCCTTTGTAAAGTCAATGTTCCTCTAAATCACAACACCACACTACATGCACAGTTGAAAATTGTTGATCTTTATTGATTTACTTAATGTAGCGCTATAATCACCCATAATCAAAATTAAAACATTTCTTAAGTTTAACATTTGTATTGAAGCAAAAATACATACCAAATGCGAAATAGAACAGATACATAGATGAATACAATTATTCAAAGTTTCATAATTGAGCAAACAAACATATTTACCATAATATGTCTACAACATTATGAATAAAGAACAGATGTTCTAGAGACAATCCAATAATAAGATGAAGCAAAAAAGATACCTAACTGTACTTATCACCATTATTAAAATTAGACTAGAAAAGGGGAATCTAAATGATAGGAGCACAATAAAGAGAAGTATTAAATCATGTAATGAGACATAATACAGAAAGTATACAAGAAATATTTTATAACTTTGAACATTTTTAAGGAAAGAGTATTTTTGAAGAAAGAGGCAGAAAGAAACAGGAAAGTAAATGAGGAGTAGTATAGAGTCGGAGGCTATACAATGGTTTAAATTATATTATTACTGCAGAATACAACTGAATGTCATTGAAAACAAAATCATATAACAACATGTTCACATAGCGTAACAAACCATAACCTAATTAAGGATCTTTAGAAACACAGGGCCTGATTACATTTTTGGCGGATGGAATTTTGTGCCACAAATATGGCAGATATCCTGCCCCGCTGTTTTACATGTTCCATAGGATATAATGAAACTTGTAATATGTTAGATGGGATATCCGTCAAATTTGTGACAGAGTATCCCATCCGCCAAGGTCCTCTTCAGGCCCAAAGTTTAGACTGGAAGGCTGAGGGCCCAATTCACAATGGTAAACTTAGGCTTGAGGTCTAAGTTTACCTTTGTGAATTGGGCCCTCTAAGTTTATATCAACCTCAAATAGTCATTAGGGCTGTAAGCTGCTTGTACTCAGGAAATGAGAGCCGTAAATGTTAGTCATAAAGAGTGTTCATTTCTTTTGTCATTGATTGCCTGGCAATTGTATTGGTGCAAGTCTTTCTTCAATTTGTCAGGCCATTTTATTTGCAAGTGTGTGAACCTATGATGGTATCCATACACGCACAAGTTCATGAAATTGAAAAGAGAAACATCTTTTCAGAACATAGGGGGTCATTCCAACCCTGGCGGTCGGTGTTAAAGCGGCGGCCAACCCTCCAACAGGCAGGCGGTAAAAAAAATGGAATTCTGACCCTGGCGGAAACCGCCAACAGAGACCGCCACTTTAACACTCCGACCGCCACGGCGGGACAAACAAACAGCGCGGCGGTCACCGCCAACAGACAGGCGGGAGACAATGTACCGCCCACCCTATCACAACCCAGCAATCCGCCACCTTTTCCGGGGCAGTAGCCCCGCCGATAAAAACACGGCGGAAACAGCCATTACGAACAGAAAACGCTCACCTCTACACACTCCACGAGGAATCTGGACAGCATGGAACCCGAACTACACATCCTACCAACTATTGTCTTGCTGCTCCTCTACCAGGAGCACGAACGCCGGCGCAGAAGACAATGGTGAGTACTGCACCTACGACACAGGGGAGGGGGGAGGCAAAAAATTCCGGGGACACACATACGCGACACACCCACCCTCACCCTCACCCACAACTACATACACATCAATGCAGAGCAACAACTCAGAGTGACACCCCCAAACCCCCCGGAAGAATGCAAAGACAAAATAAAATGATCATGAAATTTGAAGTATATCGTACGGCTAAGTAAAAAAATATATCAAACATCTATAACTATATATACATATGTAAATTGTCCTGTCCAAATTGGGTATCAGCCATTGTTCGTGGGCCAATGGGACTAAACACATGGGCAAAGTCCACACAGGATACCCGACTCCAATGGAGAGAACACTGCAGGGGCATCAGATAGCAAAACTACAGGCACCTCAGGGGGAAGGGAAGGGGGGGCACCTCAGCCAGATGAGTCCACGACGCCAGATCCACAAGGGACCTCCATGGCCACTGTTCAATCCTGGGGAGTGCAAAGCCACAGTCTCACAAGTCTCTACAGTGGGTGGATTGCCCACTGTGCCATCCTGGGGAGTGCAAAGCCACAGTCTCACAAGTCTCTACAGTGGGTGGATTGCCCACTGTGCCATCCTGGGGAGTGCAAAGCCACAGTCTCACAAGTGGATTGCAGACTCCACTGGTTCTGGAGGAGGCATGGTGCCCAGTGTGCTTCGTGCAGCCCTGCCCGACACAGATGCGGGCCTGCCCCTTCTGCCAATGGGCCAGCGGTGCTTGAGACGGCGGTGCCCAGCGGAGCGGTGCAGAGACGGCAGTGCCCAGCGGAGCGGTGCTTGAGTTGAAGGGCCCAGCGGAGCGGTGCAGAGACGGCGGTGCCCAGCGGAGCGGTGCTTGAGATGAAGGGCCCAGCGGAGCGGTGCAGAGACGGCGGTGCCCAGCGGAGCGGTGCTTGAGATGAAGGGCCCAGCGGAGCGGTGCAGAGACGGCGGTGCCCAGCGGAGCGGTGCTTGAGTTGAAGGGCCCAGCGGAACGGTGCAGAGACGGCGGTGCCCACCGGAGCGGTGCTTGAGTTGAAGGGCCCAGCGGAGCGGTGCAGAGACGGCGGTGCCCAGCGGAGCGGTGCTTGAGATGAAGGGCCCAGCGGAGCGGTGCAGAGACGGCGGTGTCCAGCGGAGCGGTGCTTGAGATGAAGGGCCCAGCGGAGCGGTGCAGAGACGGCGGTGCCCAGCGGAGCGGTGCTTGAGTTGAAGGGCCCAGCGGAACGGTGCAGAGACGGCGGTGCCCACCGGAGCGGTGCTTGAGTTGAAGGGCCCAGCGGAGCGGTGCAGAGACGGCGGTGCCCAGCGGAGCGGTGCTTGAGATGAAGGGCCCAGCGGAGCGGTGCAGAGACGGCGGTGCCCAGCGGAGCGGTGCTTGAGATGAAGGGCCCAGCGGAGCGGTGCAGAGACGGCGGTGCCCAGCGGAGCGGTGCTTGAGTTGAAGGGCCCAGCGGAGCGGTGCTTGAGTTGAAGGGCCCAGCAGAGCAGTGCTTGAGATGAAGGGCCCAGCGGAGCGGTGCTTGAGATGAAGGGCCCTGTTCAGCGGTTCTTGAGACGGCGGTGCCCTGTTCAGCGGTTCTTGACTTGAAGGGCCCTGTTCAGCGGTGCTTGACTTGAAGGGCCCTGTTCAGCGGTGCTTGACTTGAAGGGCCCTTTTCAGCGGTTCTTGAGACGGTGGTGTCCTGTTCAGCGGTTTTTGAGACGGCGGTGCCCTGTTCAGCGGTTCTTGAGACGGCGGTGCCCTGTTCAGCGGTGCTTGGCTTGAAGGGCCCTGTTCAGCGGTTCTTGACTTGAAGGGCCCTGTTCAGCGGTGCTTGATTTGAAGGGCCCTGTTCAGCGGTTCTTGAGACGGCGGTGTCCTGTTCAGCGGTTCTTGAGACGGCGGTGCCCTGTTCAGCGGTTCTTGACTTGAAGGGCCCTGTTCAGCGGTGCTTGACATGTGTGTCCAGGTCACCAGATCCGGCCATGACATGGATTTCACTCGACACCTGACATATGGCTGCCGGGCCCTTCGTGCACATCTGTCTTCTCGCTTGCGGGGCCCTCCTGTGCTGCTGTCCCGGGCCCGTGGGTGTCCTCCTGCACACCTGGAATGGGGCTGGTGGGGCCCTCCTGGGCAGCTCGCCTGCTGCCGGACTTGTTGGGCGTGCTGCCCTTGCCACCCTTCCCTGCTCGTCTGTGGCCCTTTCCTCCCTTTGACGGTGTGCCAGGTGGCACCCCACTCCCTGACGGTGCCAGGGTAGTGCTTTTGGAGCCTGCTGTCTTTGGCCTCTCGCGCCGGGCACTGGCTTTCTTGGCTTTTTTTTCAGGGGGTGGGCTGGCCGTCTCTTTACTCCTAGCCGAAGTAGCTGGCCTTGAAGGTGGTGGACTCCAAAATCCTTGGACTATTGTCTTTGTAGGTCCAGGTTTTGTGGTGGCTGAGGTGCTGATTGGAGTCTTATGAGATGGAGGGGGTAGGTCAGTTGTTGGAAAGAGGTCAAGGTTGGAAAGGAAAATCAATTTAGAAAGACAGGGATGGGTAGTTGTAGTGGGTATGGGAGTGGAGGAAGAGGATGTGGTTGTAGGAGAGTGAAGTCTGGTGTCTTTGGGTGCAGGTGCTTGTGCTGCAGGCTGTCGTGAGGTGGATGGCTGTTGGGTGGGTGGCTGCCTGCGTTTGTGTGGTTTGGAGAGGGGGTGACAGACACACTGGGAGAGGACACAGGGGACGTGTAAATGGTAGTGGGGGTGGTGACTGCACATGTGCGGAGTGTTCTGGTGGGTGTGCTGGTGATGGACGTAGTGGCTGAAGATGGTGTGCATGCAAGTGTGAGTGGAGACGTCACAGGGAGGGAGGAGGGAGAAGAGGAGGAGGGGGACACAGAGGAGGCAGTGGCTGTTGGCATGTCTGCTTATGGATGTTGCTTGGGTGAATGCTTGTGTGATGTGTGGTGCTTATGTCTGGATGAGCTTCCCTTGGGTGTTGAGGTGTGTGCAGGCTGGTCTGTAAGTGTGTCTGGGATAGGCAGAGGTACAGGGGAGTGGTACTGGGTTGAGGAAGTTGGAGGAGGGAGGCAGGAGACAGGGACAATGGCTGCCGTCAGTGCTGAGGCCAGAGCGTTGAACGATCGCTGATGGGCAGCCTGACCCGAATGAATGCCCTCCAGGTATGCATTACTCCGGTGCACCTCCCTTTCTACACCCTCGATGGCATTCAAAAGGGTAGACTGCCCAACAATGAGCGTCCTCAGGAGGTCAATGACCTCCTCACTGAGGGCAGCAGGGGTAACTGGGGCAGGGCCTGAGGTGCCTGGGGCGAAGGAGATGCCCACCTTCCTGGGTGAGCGGGCACGGGGCGAACGCTGAGGGGCTGCTGGGAGGGCGGAGCTGGTGCGCTGGGTGGGGGCTGTACCTGTTGTTGTGGTGGGCACGGATGTTGCCGCCACCACAAGGGAGCTCCCTTCCGAGGATGTGTCTGTGTCGCTGGTGTCCCCACGTGTCCCCGCTGTGGAGCTCCCCTCGCCCTCCGTCTCACTGGTGAAATCCGAGTCAGTTGCATGGCCCTCCATGGCCATGTGAGATGCAGCTCCCTCGTGCTCCGATGCCACTTCTCCTCCGCCTGATGATGCTAATGCACACATGAACAGGAAGACCACCAAAAAAGGGGGGGGGTGGAGAAACAAAGACATGTTGAGTGCATGCATTGGCGACACAGTTGGTGGAGAGGACAGAAACAGAAGCCCCCTGCACTACGCCGCGCACTTGGGGTACACTACTCAATCCGTGGGACATGGCCTACAAGCCTATGGACGACAACTCCACACATAGGTGACACAGGGCCATGAATAGCTGTACTAGGCAACCTACAGAAGTGGGGGGCGGGGGCACAGGGCCATGCCTAACGGAGGGGCCTAGCCTACAGAAATCGCCCTGGCATAGGGATACCCACAGCCCTCCTCCCCCACCCAGACACCTCCAATGTGCGCAAAATCAGCAGAATGTGCTTGTACTCACCCCCTTGTGTCTGCTGTGATGTCCTCACGCGCCCATCCAAATCGCGGTAGGCCACCGCCAGGATCCGGGACATCAGGGGGGTCAAAGTACGACTGGCACCCCTCCTACGTTGGGAGGCCATCCCCAGCAGAGCCTCCGCGGTCTTCCGGCTCTCTCGCGGCGGATGTCTCCCACCTCTTCCGGCAGTGGGTGCCCCGTCTGTTGGGGACCCGCAGGGTCCGGACGTCCTTGGCGATGGAACGCCAAATGTTGATTTTCTGATGGGTGCTGACCTATGTGACATGTACAGGGGGAGAAAAAAAAAAACATCACCTTCTGCATGCTCGATGTGAGTGGCCCCCCATCCCCACCCTTGCCATGTGGCATATGCTCTCATATGTCGTTTGATGCATGCCTCATTCGCTCCCCTCCCCACCATCTTTCATTCACCCCACTCAACCCAGGCATTGGCCACAAAGCATGGTCCCAGTGTACTTACCTTTTGGTCTGGAGAACCGTAGAGTAGCGCATACTGGGGGAGGACCCCATCCACGAGTTTCTCCAATTCTTCAGAAGTGAAGGCAGGGGCCCTTTCCCCAGTCGCAGCAGCCATTGTCTCTTCCAGACTGAGGTCACAGCAGCACTTGCAGTATAGGTCCTCTCCTGTGGATGATCAGGTATCGAGTGATTAAGCAGATAGAAAATGGCGGTCACGCCCGCGGTGGTGCGTACTGCAGCGGTGTGTACCGCGGCCGCCGGCGCACATCGTCATTGGCTCCTGAAACCCATAGGGTTCAATGTTAACCAATGCGGCTTTGCGCCGCGGTCTTCAACCGCCTACCGCCACGGTGTGCCACGCCAGCGCATTGACCTCACATCCCACTGTCGCCCTTCACAGGTCAGGCAGCCGCCATTTCAAGGGCCCCCATATCTTAATTTCTACTGCGTCACACATATCTAGGCCTTGCATCAACACTCATACAAGCCATTCAATGCATTGAGAATCGTGTACTGAGCAAGCTGTGGGAACGTACCTGTGGGTTGATTGACTCTGTGCCCTATCTTGTCCTTCCTAGGCACCGTCCGCTGGGACTTGCGAGGAGATGGAGGAATCTTCCTGTGTACAGACCGCTGGTGGACCTGTCGACAATGGAAGAAAGACATGTCATACTGACATACAGGCTTGACAGAGCCACTATACAGGAACTGTGTGCCCAGCTGGAGCCAGACCTGATGTCACCCATCCGCCAACCCACAGGGATCCCCCCTCTAGTGCAGGTTCTGTCAGTACTCCATTTTTTGGCAAGTGGGTCATTTCAAACAACAGTGGCCATTTCATCAGGGATGTCTCAGCCTATGTTTTCCAAGGTGTTGTCCAGAGTGTTGTCTGCCCTGCTGAAATACATGCGGAGCTACATTGTTTTCCCTGAGGTGGGCGATTTGGCTACAGTGAAGGGTGATTTCTATGCACTTGGACATATTCCCAACATCATTGGTTCAATTGATGGGACACATGTTGCTTTGTTCCCCCCCAGCACGAGTGAACAGGTGTACAGGAACAGAAAAAGTTATCATTCCATGAATGTCCAGGTGGTCTGTTTGGCTGACCAGTACATCTCCCATGTAAATGCCAAGTTCCCTGGGTCAGTGCATGACGCGTACATCATGCGAAATAGCAGCATCCCTTACGTGATGGAAATACTTCAGAGACACCGTGTGTGGCTAATTGGTGACTCTGGTTACCCCAACCTGTCATGGCTACTGACCCCAGTGAGGAATCCCAGAACAAGGGCAGAGGAACAGTACAATGAGGCCCATGGGCGTACTAGGAGGGTGATCGAGCGGACCTCCGGCCTCCTGAAGGCCAGGTTTAGGTGCCTCCATATGACAGGTGGATCCCTAATGTACTCACCAAAGAAGGTGTGCCATATCATCGTGGCCTGCTGTATGCTTCACAACCTGGCTTTGCGACGCCAGGTGCCTTTCCTGCAGGAGGATGGGCCAGATGGTGGTGTTTTGGCAGCTGTGGAGCCTGCGGAGAGTGAAGAGGAGGAAGACGAAGAGGACGACACAGACAACAGGGACACAGTAATACAGCAGTATTTTCAATGACATACGGGAAGGGTCAACATCGGCATTTTCCCATCAGTGTTTGTTAACTGAGTTGTGAATTTCCCTTCCAATTTCAGAGATGTGGGCCCCACTCCGTGACCTCTGCTTTGTTTCCCCATGGACTACAGCTGTGTGACAGTGGTATGTTGTCATCACAATGTAACTGGACATTTTGGCACGGTTCTGTGTAATACATTTGTTCAAAAATACAGGCAGACTCCTGATTATTTTTGTGCAATAAGTGTGTTTATTAAAGTGCTCAATTTTGGGTAATGGTTGCAATTCGGTGATGGGTGATGGTGGAGGAATGTCCATGGCAGAGTCCAGATTTTCAGTCTCACAGGTGCATTGTCCATATGCCTGTGGAAGGTGGAGCAGGGGCAGATTAAGTTTGGACAGGGTGACAATGTGGGACAGTGGGATGACTATCAGGGGGTATCCTTTCCTGGCGGGGGTCTTGGCATCTTACTCTGTCTTCTTCCTAGATCTCAGGCCCCGCTTGCGGGGTGGTTCTCCTTCTGCAGGGGGTGGGGTTCTGGTGGCCTGTTGTTCTTGTGTGGGGGCTCCTGTCCACTAGCGTCGGCGGAGGTGGTAGCCTGTTCTTGGTCCATGCTAGTGACAGGGGCCCTTTGTGGTGCCACATGGTCCCGCAATGTGCTGACAATTTGATTGAGAGCCACAACGATGGTGCCCATTGCGGAACTGATGTTTCTGAGTTCTTCCCTGAACCCCATAAACTGTTCCTCCTGCAGTACCTGGATCTCCTGGAACCTGGCCAGGACCATCGCCATCGTCTCCTGGGAGTGGTGGTATGCTCCCATGATGGAGGATAGGGCCTCGTGGAGAGTGGGTTCCCTGGGCCTGTCCCCCCCCTGTCGCACAGTAGCCCTCCCAGTTCACCTGTTTCCCTGGGCCTCTGTCCCCTGGACCGTGTGCCCACTACCACTGCCCCCAGGTCCCTGTTGTTGTTGGGGTGGTGGGTTAACCTAGGTGCCCTGTAGTGGTGGACACACCGCTGCTTGACGTGTCCTGGAGACAGAGGCATGGGCCCGCTGGGTGGGTGCTGTGCTGGTGTTCCCAGAGGGGGGTAGGTCTGCTGTGGTCTTTGGCTGTCTGAGGGGAACCGACTGTCCCGAGGTCCCCGATGGGCCGGGCTGGTCATCTGGGTCCAGGGAGACAGAGCTGCTGTCATCACTGTGGGCCTCTTCTGGGGGTGGAATGGACATTTCTGGACCCTCCTGGGCGGTGTCGTGGCGTTCGGGTCCTGCAGGGGTATAAGAGTATGGTTATTGCTTCTGTGTGTGCCATAGCGTGCAATGGGTGGGTGCCTGTGTACCCCAGTGCTGGCATTCCCTTGTGGGGGCTGTTGTGACGGTGGTTTGGGGGGGGATGGGTATGTGCAGTGGGCATGCTTAGGTCATGGGTGTCCATGGTTTGTGGTCGCATGCAGGGCTTGGTGTTGGGATGGGTGGGTTGTGATGTTGAGACATTAGCAAGGAGGATGTGTGAGGGGGGTGGGGGTGGAGGGTGGGGGTATGATTTGGCATGCCTGTGGGTGGGGGGGATGAAGTAGTTGAGATTAGACTTACCAGAGTCCATTCCTCCGCCTACTCCTGCGAGGCCCTCAGGATGCAGGATCGCCAAGACCTGTTCCTCCCATGTTGTAAATTCTGGGGGTTGAGGTGGGGGTCCGCCGCCAGTCTTCTGTACCGCGGTGTTGTGTCTGGATACCATGGAACGCACCTTCCCCCGTAGGTCGTTCCACCGCTTCCTGATGTCGTCCCGATTTCGTGGATGCTGACCCACAGCGTTGACCCTGTCCACTATTCTTTGCCATAGCTCCATCTTCCTGGCAATGGTGGTGTTCTGCACCTGTGTCCCGAAGAGCTGGGGCTCTACCCGAACTATTTCCTCCACCATGACCCTGAGTTCTACGTCTGAAAACCTGTGGTGTCTTTGGGGTGCCATGGGGTGGTGTGGAGGAGGTGTGGGGTGGTGTTTGTGGTGATGAGTGTGGTGAGTGTGGTGGTGTGTGGTGTTTTGTGCGTGGATGTTGTGTGAGTGATGGTGTTATGTGCCTGTGAATGCTCTGTACTAGCTGGTGGTGTCTCTCTCTGGCCTTAGTCAATAAATGGTGGTCATAGGGGTTTGTGGGTGATGTGGGTGTGTGTTTTATATTGTGCTGGGTGTGTGGGAGTGGTGTTTGTATGTGTATCAGGTGTGTGTATTTCAAAATGTCCAATGTGGCAGTGTTTTGGAGCTGTGTGTGTATTTTGACCGCGGCGATGTCTACTGCCAATGGAATACCGCGGTTGAAAGACCGCCGCGTGGATTCGTGGGTCGGAATGGAATGGGCGTATTTCTGTTGGCGTGACGGTGGAGGTTTGTTCATCGCCAGTTTTTCGCTGGCCGTTGGTGTGGCGGACTTTTGTGGATGTCGGGTTTTTGGCGGTTTGCCTGTTGTGGGTCAGAATGACCGTGGCGGTTTCCCGCGCCCGTGGCGGTGTTATGGCGGTCTTCTGACCTGCGGTAAGCGCCTTTAACCGCCGAGGTCAGAATGACCCCCATAATCCCTTTACAGCTAAAACACTATCTGGAAAATAACTAATGTCTGTTTGATATGGACAGCAGCAGAAGAGACATCAACATTTTTTTTGTGGCTCAGTTTGCAAGGTGCACATTTGAGGTCTACCGAACTACATGGTCAAACAAAACTGGCATTTTTTGATTTGGACATTGACTTAAAATTGTTTAAAGAGAAGCACAGAGTACCACAAAAAAAAAAGAAAAAAATGCTCTACTACAGTTTAAGAGCTAGCAGTGGTGATAATTCATAATTTCCTTTCGAACTGAATTCAGAATCATTAGTGGTTTTTAAGGTTAAGGATAAAAAGCGATGTTTCCACAATTCACTTGTAAAAGAGCCCCTAATCTTTGAAACATATTAGTACATATGAGAATGTATAAACAAACTGGATGCCAGCCAGACCAGGTTATGAATTTACCACAGATACGAGAACACTTTCATGCAGCTAATGACATGTCTATAACCAAACAAAAACAATGAAGACATTAGCTTTAGGACTCTGCATGTATTGGAGGCCAAACCTTTTAAGTGAAATTGCTGTGCTGTATTAAGTCAGGGCGAAAGGGTAGAACTGCACCATATTTTCAAAGAAATAGCACAGATCTGTACTCTTTACCTGCTTTGACACACTTGTGGCTGCCTAGCGTCAGTGCAGGCACCCTTACTCCATAGTGCTAGCGTGTCTACATTAAGGTCAGGATTGTATTGGTGGAGCAGAGTACACCTTCCTGCACAAAAACTAACCTTAAGGCTATTTCGTCTTTGTATGTGTGCTACAGAATGTGAGGAGAAATAAAGTTATTTTCCTGCATTATCCAGCCTTAGTCAGTAGCATCATTTTGGCTCAAATCCATGTCTACTAGTCAACCATTTGGGGTGTTTTTTTCAAAAAAGTGACGATGCCCAAAATATTTGAAAAACTGGCCTTCTATGTGGTCATGATCACTAGCGACTGAAAATCTGAATTGAAGGGTGCAAAAGTTGTATCAGAATTCTGAACATTCCCTATTCTGTTTAGAAGTTTAGGTCTCTACAACACAGATGCCTGTATGGAGATTGCATTATTCTGTGAAAGAGCTATGTTTGGAATGAATGGTCATTCTGTAGTTATTTGTAGATTTTCACTATCCACATTGAAATGTTCCTCAACCACCCTGCAAATATTAAAGGATATATATAATAGTGGGATGGATGATACATGGCTTATAAAGCAGCTCAACCTTGGAACTCCCTCCCACTGGAGTTTCATCAAATTAGTTATGAACAATCCTTTGGCAAGAATATGAAAACTTGGCTGCTCTGGGTTAAAACAGGTGCCCCCGTAGACTTCTCTGCTCCGTTTTCTTGCTGGGAGGCCTTTAGGTAGCCACACACTTTATAAGTTCAGTAAACTAAATTCACTAAACTAATGTATGAATACCCTTCTTTAATCCCTCTGACAGTAGTTAAACTTCTGCCTGTTAGAAATATGTTTGCATAAATGCTAGGTACGTGTACATTAAAGTCTCTATTTCTGACATGTTTTTTATTTCAGAAAAGTTAAAATTCTATTTTAGTCTTTGCTAGGCTGTAGACATTTGAACTTTTCAAGTTGTTTATTTGCTCTATTGCACACAAATAAATAATTTTTATTGTTCAGCATTGGGACATGTAAATTAGTATGAGGAGCTACTGAACTCCAGAGGTATTTATTTACTATGGCAGTTACACAAAGCTCAATGTTTGATATTAATAGAAAACATTGCAGGTGAGGTTTATAGTTAAATTCCGCATTTAGGCCCATATTTATACTTTTTGACGCAAAACTGCGCTAACGCAGTTTTGCGTCAAAAAAATTGGCGCGGCTAACGCCATTCTGAAGCGCCATGCGGGCGCCGTATTTATTGAATGACGCTAGCCGGCGTTAGCCGCCGGCGCCGTCTGGTGTGCGTTAAAAAAAACGACATACACCAGGCAGCGCCGGCGTAGGGGAAAATGGAGCTTGGGCGTCAAGAAATGGGGCAAGTCAGGTTGAGGCAATTTTTGCGCCTCAACCCGATTTGCGCCATTTTTTTTTCACTCCCAACCCCCATAGAAATGACTCCTGTCTTAGCAAAGACAGGAGTCATGCCCCCTTGCCCAATGGCCATGCCCAGGGGACTTCTGTCCCCTGGGCATGGTCATTGGGCATAGTGGCATGTAGGGGGGCACAAATCAGGCCCCCCTATGCCACAAAAAAAAATAAAAAAAATACTTACCTGAACTTACCTTAATGTCCCTGGGATGGGTCCCTCCAGCCTTGGGTGTCCTCCTGGGGTGGGCAAGGGTGACAGGGGGTGTCCCTGGGGGCATGGGAGGGCACCTCTGGGCTCCTTCAGAGCCCACAGGTCCCTTAACGCCTGCCATTTGCAGGCGCTAAAAAACGGCGCAAAAGCGGCCGTACGTCATTTTTTTTGACCCGCCCACTCCTGGGCGTGATTTTTGCCCGGGAGTATAAATCCGACGCACATGCCTCGGAGTCGATTTTTTAGACGGGAACGCCTACCTTGCATCTCATTAACGCAAAGTAGGTGTCCACGCTAAAAAATTACGCTAACTCCATGGACTTTGGCGCTAGACGCGTCTAACGCCAAAGTATAAATATGGAGTTAGTTTTGCGTCGAAATTGCGTCAAAAAAAACGACGCAATTCCGGCGCAAACGGAGTATAAATATGCCCCTTAATGTTATTTCGCTAACTTCTATGCACTAAGACACACAGATATATACAAGATGGTGAACATTTCAATTAGTGAATACTTGACACCAATCACCATAGCAAGTACTTTGTTGGCATCACTATATCGGAGTACATCCTTCAGTTGCTATGTAGTCATAGGCAGTTTTACTTTTGTCTTAGAATACTAATTCACCCTGTTCTGTGTGGAATCCTAACTATTGCTATGTTCATAATGTTTGGTTCTAGTGCACTGTATGTTCCCTTGGTGATAGAATGTGGTTAGAATTGTAAGCCCTCAGAAAGTTACCAGTACTGATCCAGGAGTTGGAGCAACAAGGAACTTCTGATGGATGAGGCTTGTATTGAGGAATACTTAAAAACCCTATTTGGTGTTCCACCTTTAAACTTTGTGGTGACATTCTTACAATGGCGATGATCAGGGATCCTCTTTTTCCTCTACTTACTGGTAAGCCCTAACACCAACACATCTCGATATTACCCTGGAACTCATCGAAACTGAGAGTTTCTAACTGTCTACAATGTTCACGACTCACATCTTTAAATCTTTCAAGTTTGTTTGGAGCACCACTGTGGAAATCATGCTCAAATGTGGACATCATCATAATAGTGGGGAGGTTCGTTGTGCATGCTTGGTGTGGATGACCCACCTCATTTACTCTACATCGTATGTGTACAGTACCTTTGTTGCATAAACAGTGAAAGGTGGCACATGTACAACTCGCTTTTGGGAAGTGTGGTGTGAGCTGCAGACTGGTAGCATGCATTAGCTATGTTAACGGTGTTAACGCGTAGGTCCTTAATGAGTAACCTTACAAGGGTATATAAGGAGACGCGTATAGGTCGATGAACCTTTTGACTTGTTTGTTCTTACCATAGCTCCAGAACAGAATCAATAATCAATACACAAGGATCAATAATCATTAGTCAAGTCAATAATCAATAATCAATGGAGTCAGTAATTTTCACACACCATGACTTTCCAGCCATGAATAACCACACCTTCAGTAAAAGCATCTTTTGTAAACTGCCAATACTTCAATAAACAAAACTGTACCATGAGAGCAGCGGGCCTGTGAATGTGTCTGGAATCCGCCATTGTGCTGTGCCATCCCCTAAGCATTTCTTTCTCTGACCACGAGTAGACAGTGCTGCTTCTGTCTTTGTCAGCATCAACATGAACCCAACACGGCATCAGCCACATCGTTCTTCTCAAGGGCAGTGAGAATGCAGCAATGGTGGCCCGCAATTAGCATGTCACGCATTACACAGGGTCACAAAGTGTGACTTTTGGCAGCCATATTGTTTGTTTAGTGATTTAAAAATATTCCACAGCAAGACATACATCAGAGTACTTCCATTCCAAGAACAGTTTTACACACAGTCTAACAAAAGTAGTACTGTACTTATATTTTTTTGCATGCAGTCCTTTGCCTGCAATGACAACTTAGTGAGAAAGTTTGTTCATCACAGTTTCAAACGTGTACAAAGTTGTTGTTTTGAGGGAGTTTGGGAAACTAACCTTGATTTTCCATCCTAACAGATTCTGGGGTATCGGCCCAGATACCGGTGTGCTGAGTTACATTTCATTTCTTTAATTTTGGTGTGAGCATATAAATATGTGTGTTTTTTAGTAAAAAAGAGAAAGAGAAAAAAAAACGAAATGTTTCAGCTCCAGCTTTCTTTCTTTCTTTCTTTCTTTCTTTCTTTCTTTCTTTCTTTCTTTCTTTCTTTCTTTCTTTCTTTCTTTCTTTTTTCCTTTTTTTCTTTCTTTCCTTCTTTCTTTCTTTCTTTCTTCACCCGGGGATCCTTATTTGCCATGGCGAATGTGGAAGAAAGTCTTAACGGACCACGCAAAAGTGTGCAGCACTTCATTAAGTGCTGATGGAAAAACATAGCCCCGTATTTATACTTTTTGACGCTAAACTGCGCTAACGCAGTTTAGCGTCAAAAAATTTTGCGCTGGCTAACGTCATTCTGAAGCGCCATGCGGGCGCCGTATTTATTGAATGGCGTTAGCCGGCGCAAGCAGACCAGCGCTGCCTGGTGTGCGTGGAAAAAAAACACGTACACCAGGCAGCGCCGGCGTTGGGAAAAGTGGCGCTAGGGCGTCTTAAAAATGGTGCAAGTCAGGTTGACGCAAAAAATCGCTTCCACCCGATTTGCGCCATTTTTAACGACGCCCAGACGCCGTTTACATGACTCCTGTCTTAGTAAAGACAGGAGTCATGCCCCCTTGCCCAATGGCCATGTCCAGGGGACTTATGTCCCCTGGGCATGGTAATTGGGCATTGTGGCATGTAGGGGGGCACAAATCAGGCCCCCCTATGCCAAAAAAAAAATATAAAAAAATAAAAATGTATACTTACCTGAACTTACCTGAATGTCCCTGGGGTGGGTGCCTCCATCCTTGGGTGTCCTCCTGGGGTGGACAAGGGTGGCAGGGGGGGTCCCTGGGGGCATGGGAGGGCAGCTGTGGGCTCATTTTGAGCCCACAGGTCCCTTAACGCCTGCCCTGACCCAGGCGTTAAAAAGAGGCGCAAATGCGGGGTTTTTTGACCCGACCACTCCCGGGCGTGATTTTTGCCCGGGAGTATAAATACGACGCATTTGCGTCGCAGACATTTTTTTGGACGGGAACGCCTACCTTGCATCTCATTAACGCAAGGAAGGCGTTCACGCAAAAAAATGACGCTCTTTACTCCTACTTTGGCGCTAGACGCGTCTAACACCAAAGTATAAATATGGCGTTAGTTTTGCGCCGAATTTGCGTCGAAAAAAACGACGCTAATTCGGCGCAAACGGAGTATAAATATGCCCCATAATTTTTTATGCACTGCCTAGTTCTGGAAGGTCAGGTAGTATGTGAGCACTTACCTGACCTTACTAAGGAAGAAGCCGATAATTTAAATGAATATGAGATAAGATTTGAGAAATTAGATATACACTATTTACCTAAGTTATGTACTGTAATGGAGATAAATCACTTTGGGGGATGCATTCAGCATGAAGGGGAGTCAGTTGAGAAATATGTGTCTGTACTAAGGAAATTATCTGCAACTTGCAGTTTTGGAGCCACCACAGAGGAAAGATTGCACAGTCATTTTCTGCTAAATTGCAGTTTGCATAAAGCTAGGGAGGAAATGTGGTGGACTGATAATATCTTTCCGAAAGATTTTTTATCTATTGTGAAATCCATGGAGCATCCACAAGCGTGTAAGGAAGTCATTTATAAGACTAATCACTCTCACCTGCCAATACAAAAGCTGACCCCATGAAACAAAAGATGGTGGTGGAAAATGCACAAAAATCTAAGAAGTAGGAGAATGATAGCAAATCAACAAAGGTATTTCAGATCACATGTACGTACTATTTTTCCTGTGGCAAATGGCCCGATTCGCAGATTTGGACAGTTTGCAAAAGGAAAAAACAGTTGGTATGTACAGACCCTATTTTGTGATTTGGTAATCTATTTACTGAATCGCAAAATAGGTTTGTGAGTCGCAATTAGGAAGGGCTGTTCCCTTCCTAATTGCGAGTCGCAGCGTGATCTAGTATTGTTTTGTGACCGTGAATGTGGTCGCAAAACAATCGCAGTTAGCATCATTTTCAAACTGGTGCTAACCCATTCACAATCGGGAAGTGGCCCCCTGGAACCCCTTCCCCTGTGTGAATGGCAGCAAAAATATTTTTTCAGAGCAGGCAGTGATCCCACGGACCACTGCCTGCTCTTAAAAAATGAACAGAAAATTTTTCATTGTTAAAAAAAAAAATGCATCTTGTTTTCCTTTAACCCCTTCGCTGCCAGGCCTTTTCCCCCTCCTGAGCCGAGCCTTTTTTTGGCTATTTGGAGCAGTTTGCGCTTAGGCCCTCATAACTTTTTGTTCACATAAGCTACCCACGCCAAATTTGCGTCCTTTTTTTCCAACATCCTAGGGATTCTAGAGGTACCCAGACTTTGTGGGATCCCCAGAAGGAGGCCAAGAAATTAGCCAAAAAACAGTGAAAATTTCGTTTTTTTCAAAAAAATTGGAAAAATGGGCTGCAGAAGAAGGCTTGTGGTTTTTCCCCTGAAAAGGGCATCAACAAAGGGTTTGCGGTGATAAAATCACCAGCTTCCCAACTTTCAGGAACAGGCAGACTTGAATCAGAAAACACAATTTTTCAACACAATTGTGGCATTTTACAGCACATACCCCATTTTTACGATTTTTTGTGCTTTCAGCCTCCTTCCAGTCAGTGACAGAAATGGGCATGAAACCAACGCTGGATCCCAGAAACCGCAACATTTTTGAAAAGTAGACAAAAATCTGAATTCAGCAAGGGGTAATTTGTGTAGATCCTACAAGGGTTTCCTACAGAAAATAACAACTGAAAAAGAAAAATATTGAAATTGAGGTGAAAAAAACATCAATTTTTCTCTACGTTTTACTCTGTAACTTTTTCCAGCAATGTCAGATTTTCGAAAGAAATATACCGTTACGTCTGCTGGACTCTTCTGGTTGCGGGGATATATAGGGCTTATAGGTTCATCAAGAACTCTAGGTACCCAGAGCCAATAAATGACCTGCACCCTGCAGTGGGTTTTCAATCTATGCCGGGTATACAGCAATTTATTAGCTGAAATATAAAGAGTAAAAAATAGCTATCAAGAAAACCTTTGTATTTCCAAAATGGGCACAAGATAAGGTGTTGAGAAGCAGTGATTATTTGCACATCTCTGAATTCCGGGGTGCCCATACTAGCATGTGAATTACAGGGCATTTCTCAAATAGACGTCTTTTTTAAACACTGTCTTACATTTGGAAGGAAAAAATGTAGAGAAAGACAAGGGGCAATAACACTTGTTTTGCTATTCTATGTTCCCCAAAGTCTCCCGATAAAAATGATACCTCACTTGTGTGGGTAGGCCTAGCACCCGCGACAGGATATGCCCCAAAACACCACGTGGACACATCACAGAAAACAGAGGTGTTTTTGGCAAAGTGACTAACTGTAGATTTTGGCCTGTAGCTCAGCCGCCACCTAGGGAAACCTACCAAACCTGTGCATTTCTGAAAACTAGAGACCTAGGGGAATCCAAGATGGGGTGGCTTGTGTGGCTCGGACCAGGTTCTGTTACCCAGAATCCTTTGCAAACCTCAAAATTTGGCTAAAAAAACACATGATCCTCATATTTCTGTGGCAGAAAGTTCTGGAATCTGAGAGGAGCCACAAATTTCCTTTCACCCAGCGTTCCCCCACGTCTCCCGATAAAAATGATACCTCACTTGTGTGGGTAGGCCTAGCGCCCGTGACAGGAAACGCCCCAAAGCGCAACGTGGACACAGCCAAATTGGTGGAGGGAAACAGAGGTGTTTTTTGCAAAGTGCCTACCTGTAGATTTTGGCCTGTAGCTCAGCCGCCACATAGGGAAACCTACCAAACCTGTGCAGTTCTGAAAACTAGAGACCTAGGGGAATCCAAGATGGGGTGACTTGTGTGGCTCGGACCAGGTTCTGTTACCCAGAATCCTTTGCAAACCTCAAAATTTGGCTAAAAAAACATATGTTCCTCACATTTCTGTGGCAGAAAGTTCTGGAATCTGAGAGGAGCCACGAATTTCCTTCCACCCAGCGTTCCCCCACGTCTCCCGATAAAAATGATACCTCACTTGTGTGGGTAGGCCTAGCGCCCGTGACAGGAAATGCCCCAAAGCGCAACGTGGACACATCACAGAAAACAGACCTGTTTTTAGCAAAGTGCCTACCTGCAGATTTTGGCCTGTAGCTCAGCCGCCACCTAGGGAAACCTACCAAACCTGTGCATTTCTGAAAACTAGAGACCTGGGGGAATCCAAGATGGGGTGACTTGTGTGGCTCGGACCAGGTTCTGTTACCCAGAATCCTTTGCAAAGTTCAAAATTTGGCTAAAAAAACACATGTTCCTCACATTTCTGTGGCAGAAAGTTCTGGAATCTGAGAGGAGCCACAAATTTCCTTCAACCCAGCGTTCCCCCACGTCTCCCGATAAAAATGATACCTCACTTGTGTGGGTAGGCCTAGCGCCCGTGACAGGAAATGCCCCAAAGCGCACCGTGGACACAGCCAAATTGGTGAAGGAAAACAAAGGTGTTTTTTGCAAAGTGCCTACCTGTAGATTTTGGCCTGTAGCTCAGCCGCCACATAGGGAAACCTACCAAACCTGTGCATTTCTGAAAACTAGAGACCTAGGGGAATCCAAGATGGGGAGACTTGTGTGGCTCGGACCAGGTTCTGTTACCCAGAATCCTTTGCAAACGTCAAAATGTGGCTAAAAAAACACATGTTCCTCATATTTCTGTGGCAGAAAGTTCTGGAATGTGAGAGGAGCCACGAATTTCCTTCCCCCCAGCGTTCCCCCACGTCTCCCGATAAAAATGATACCTCACTTGTGTGGGTAGGCCTAGCGCCCGTGACAGGAAACGCCCCAAAGCGCAACGTGGACACAGCCAAATTGGTGGAGGAAAACAGAGGTGTTTTTAGCAAAGTGCCTACCTGCAGATTTTGGCCTGTAGCTCAGCCGCCACCTAGGGAAACCTACCAAACCTGTGCATTTCTGAAAACTAGAGACCTAGGGGAATCCAAGATGGGGTGACTTGTGTGGCTCGGACCAGGTTCTGTTACCCAGAATCCTTTGCAAACCTAAAAATTTGGCTAAAAAAACACATGTTCCTCACATTTCTGTGGCAGAAAGTTCTGGAATCTGAGAGGAGCCACAAATTTCCTTCCACCCAGCGTTCCCCCACGTCTCCCAATAAAAATGATACCTCACTTGTGTGGGTAGGCCTAGCGCCCGTGACAGGAAATGCCCCAAAGCGCACCGTGGACACATCACAGAAAACAGACCTGTTTTTAGCAAAGTGCCTACCTGCAGATTTTGGCCTGTAGCTCAGCCGCCACCTAGGGAAACCTACCAAACCTGTGCATTTCTGAAATCTAGAGACCTAGGGGAATCCAAGATGGGGTGACTTGTGTGGCTCGGACCAGGTTCTGTTACCCAGAATCCTTTGCAAACCTCAAAATTTGGCTAAAAAAACACATGTTCCTCACATTTCTGTGGCAGAAAGTTCTGGAATCTGAGAGGAGCCACAAATTTCCTTCCACCCAGCGTTCCCCCACGTCTCCCGATACGATAAAAATGATACCTCACTTGTGTGGGTAGGCCTAGCGCCCGTGACAGGAAATGCCCCAAAGCGCAACGTGGACACAGCCAATTTGGAGAAGGAAAACAGAGGTGTTTTTTGCAAAGTGCCTACCTGTAGATTTTGGCCTGTAGCTCAGCCGCCACATAGGGAAACCTACCAAACCTGTGCATTTCTGAAAACTAGAGACCCAGGGGAATCCAAGATGGGGTGACTTGCGTGGCTCGGACCAGGTTCTGTTACCCAGAATCCTTTGCAAACCTCCAAATGTGGCTAAAAAAACACATGTTCCTCACATTTCTGTGGCAGAAAGTTCTGGAATCTGAGAGGAGCCACGAATTTCCTTCCACCCAGCGTTCCCCCACGTCTCCCGATAAAAATGATACCTCACTTGTGTGGGTAGGCCTAGCGCCCGTGACAGGAAATGCCCCAAAGCGCAACGTGGACACAGCCAAATTGGTGGAGGAAAACAGAGGTGTTTTTTGCAAAGTGCCTACCTGTAGATTTTGGCCTGTAGCTCAGCCGCCACATAGGGAAAACTACCAAACCTGTGCATTTATGAAAACTAGAGACCTAGGGGAATCCAAGATGGGGTGACTTGTGTGGCTCGGACCAGGTTCTGTTACCCAGAATCCTTTGCAAACCTCAAAATTTGGCTAAAAAAACACATGTTCCTCACATATCTGTGGCAGAAAGTTCTGGAATCTGAGAGGAGCCACGAATTTTCTTTCCACCCAGCGTTCCCCCACGTCTCCCGATAAAAATGATACCTCACTTGTGTGGGTAGGCCTAGCGCCCGCGACAGGAAACGCCCCAAACCGCAACGTGGACACATCCAAATTTGTGAAGGAAAACAGAGGTGTTTTTTGCAAAGTGCCTACCTGTAGATTTTGGCTTGTAGCTCAGCCGCCACCTAGGGAAACCTACCAAACCTGTGCATTTCTGAAAACTAGAGACCTAGGGGAATCCAAGATGGGGTGATTTGTGTGGCTCGGACCAGGTTCTGTTACCCAGAATCCTTTGCAAACCTCAAGATTTGGCTAAAAAAACACATGTTCCTCACATTTCTGTGGCAGAAAGTTCTGGAATCTGAGAGGAGCCACGAATTTCCTTCCACCCAGCGTTCCCCCACGTCTCCCGATAAAAATGATACCTCACTTGTGTGGGTAGGCCTAGCGCCCGTGACAGGAAACGCCCCAAAGCGCAACGTGGACACAGCCAAATTGGTGAAGGAAAACAGTGGTGTTTTTTGCAAAGTGCCTACCTGTAGATTTTGGCCTGTAGCTCAGCCGCCACCTAGGGAAACCTACCAAACCTGTGCATTTCTGAAAACTAGAGACCTAGGGGAATCCAAGATGGGGTGACTTGTGTGGCTCGGACCAGGTTCTGTTACCCAGAATCCTTTGCAAACCTCAAAATTTGGCTAAAAAAACACATGTTCCTCACATTTCTGTGGCAGAAAGTTCTGGAATCTGAGAGGAGCCACAAATTTCCTTCCACCCAGCGTTCCCCCACATCTCCCGATAAAAATGATACCTCACTTGTGTGGGTAGGCCTAGCGCCCGTGACAGGAAATGCCCCAAAGCGCAGCGTGGACACATCACAGAAAACAGACCTGTTTTTAGCAAAGTGCCTACCTGCAGATTTTGGCCTGTAGCTCAGCCGCCACCTAGGGAAACCTACCAAACCTGTGCATTTCTGAAAACTAGAGACCTAGGGGAATCCAAGATGGGGTGACTTATGTGGCTCGGACCAGGTTGTGTTACCCAGAATCCTTTGCAAACCTCAAAATTTGGCTAAAAAAACACATGTTCCTCACATTTCTGTGGCATAAAGTTCTGGAATCTGAGAGGAGCCACGAATTTCCTTCCCCCCAGCGTTTCCCCACGTCTCCCGATAAAAATGATACCTCACTTGTGTGGGTAGGCCTAGCGCCCGTGACAGGAAATGCCCCAAAGCGCAACGTGGACACATCACAGAAAACAGACCTGTTTTTAGCAAAGTGCCTACCTGCAGATTTTGGCCTGTAGCTCAGCCGCCACCTAGGGAAACCTACCAAACCTGTGCATTTCTGAAAACTAGAGACTTAGGGGAATCCAAGATGGGGTGACTTGTGTGGCTCGGACCAGGTTCTGTTACCCAGAATCCTTTGCAAACCTCAAAATTTGGCTAAAAAAACACATGTTCCTAACATTTCTGTGGCAGAAAGTTCTGGAATCTGAGAGGAGCCACGAATTTCCTTCCACCCAGCGTTCCCTCACGCCTTCCGATAAAAATGATACCTCACTTGTGTGGGTAGGTCTAGCGCCCGCGACAGGAAACACCCCAAAGCGCAACGTGGACACAGCCAAATTGGTGAAGGAAAACAGAGGTGTTTTTTGCAAAGTGCCTACCTGTAGATTTTGGCCTGTAACTCAGACGCCACCTAGGGAAACCTACCAAACCTGTGCATTTCTGAAAACTAGAGACCTAGGGGAATCCAAGATGGGGTGACTTGTGTGGCTCGGACCAGGTTCTGTTACCCAGAATCCTTTGCAAACCTCAAAATTTGGCTAAAAAAACACATGTTCCTAACATTTCTGTGGCAGAAAGTTCTGGAATCTGAGAGGAGCCACGAATTTCCTTCCACCCAGCGTTCCCCCATGTCTCCCGATAAAAATGATACCTCACTTGTTTGGGTAGGCCTAGCGCCCGCGACAGGAAACGCCCCAAACCGCAACGTGGACACATCCAAATTTGTGAAGGAAAACAGAGGTGTTTTTTTGCAAAGTGCCTACCTGTAGATTTTGGCTTGTAGCTCAGCCGCCACCTAGGGAAACCTACCAAACCTGTGCATTTCTGAAAACTAGAGACCTAGGGGAATCCAAGATGGGGTGACTTGTGTGGCTCGGACCAGGTTCTGTTACCCAGAATCCTTTGCAAACCTCAAAATTTGGCTAAAAAAACACATGTTCCTCACATTTCTGTGGCAGAAAGTTCTGGAATCTGAGAGGAGCCACGAATTTCCTTCCCCCCAGCGTTCCCCCACGTCTCCCGATAAAAATGATACCTCACTTGTGTGGGTAGGCCTAGCGCCCGTGACAGGAAATGCCCCAAAGCGCAACGTGGACACAGCCAAATTGGTGAAGGAAAACAGAGGTGTTTTTTGCAAAGTGCCTACCTGTAGATTTTGGCCTGTAGCTCAGCCGCCACCTAGGGAAACCTACCAAACCTGTGCATTTCTGAAAACTAGAGTCCTAGGGGAATCCAAGATGGGGTGACTTGTGTGGCTCGGACCAGGTTCTGTTACCCAGAATCCTTTTCAAACCTCAAAATTTGGCTAAAAAAACAGGTGTTCCTCACATTTCTGTGGCAGAAAGTTCTGGAATCTGAGTGGAGCCACGAATTTCCTTCCACTCAGCGTTCCCCCATGTCTCCCGATAAAAATGATACCTCACTTGTGTGGGTAGACCTAGCGCCCGTGACAGGAAATGCCCCAAAGCGCAACGTGGACACATCACAGAAAACAGACCTGTTTTTAGCAAAGTGCCTACCTGCAGATTTTGGCCTGTAGCTCAGCCACCACCTAGGGAAACCTACCAAACCTGTGCATTTCTGAAAACTAGAGACCTAGGGGAATCCAAGATGGGGTGACTTGTGTGGCTCGGACCAGGTTCTGTTACCCAGAATCCTTTGCAAACCTCAAAATTTGGCTAAAAAAACACATGTTCCTCACATTTCTGTGGCAGAAAGTTCTGGAATCTGAGAGGAGCCACAAATTTCCTTCCACCCAGCGTTCCCCCACGTCTCCCGATAAAAATGATACCTCACTTGTGTGGGTAGGCCTAGCGCCCGTGACAGGATATGCCCCAAAACGCAACGTGGACACATCACATTTTTTCATTGAAAACAGTGCCTACCTGTAGATTTTGGCCTCTAGCTCAGCCGGCACCTAGGGAAACCTACCAAACCTGTGCATTTCTGAAAACTAGAGACCTAGGGGAATCCAAGATGGGGTGACTTGTGTGGCTCGGACCAGGTTCTGTTACCCAGAATCCTTTGCAAACCTCAAAATTTGGCTAAGAAAACTCATGTTCCTAACATTTCTGTGGCAGAAAGTTCTGGAATCTGAGAGGAGCCACAAATTTCCTTCCACCCAGCGTTCCCCCACGTCTCCCGATAAAAATGATACCTCACTTGTGTGGGTAGGCCTAGCGCCCGTGACAGGATATGCCCCAAAACGCAACGTGGACACATCACATTTTTTCATTGAAAACAGTGCCTACCTGTAGATTTTGGCCTCTAGCTCAGCCGGCACCTAGGGAAACCTACCAAACCTGTGCATTTCTGAAAACTAGAGACCTAGGGGAATCCAAGATGGGGTGATTTGTGTGGCTCGGACCAGGTTCTGTTACCCAGAATCCTTTGCAAACCTCAAAATTTGGCTAAGAAAACACATGTTCCTAACATTTCTGTGGCAGAAAGTTCTGGAATCTGAGAGGAGCCACGAATTTCCTTCCACCCAGCGTTCCCCCACGTCTCCCGATAAAAATGATACCTCACTTGTGTGGGTAGGCCTAGCGCCCGCGACTGGAAACGCCCCAAACCGCAACGTGGACACATCCAAATTTGTGAAGGAAAACAGAGGTGTTTTTTGCAAAGTGCCTACCTGTAGATTTTGGCCTGTAGCTCAGCCGCCACCTAGGGAAACCTACCAAACCTGTGCATTTCTGAAAACTAGAGACCTAGGGGAATCCAAGATGGGGTGACTTGTGTGGCTCGGACCAGGTTCTGTTACCCAGAATCCTTTGCAAACCTCAAATTCTGTCTAAAAAAACACATTTTCCACACATTTCGGTGACAGAAAGTTCTGGAATCTGAGTGGAGCCACAAATTTCCTTCCACCCAGCGTTCCCCCAAGTCTCCCGATAAAAATGATACCTCACTTGTGTGGGTGAGCCAGGTGCCTGCAACAGAATAAGGCCCAAAACTTGTAGAGATAGAGGGGATAGCACAGCAAGTTTATAAGGACATATCCTTTTATACATCTTTAGACTGACTCTGCTTTGGGGACCCACATAAGTGAGGTGTCATTTTACTTGGGAGGCTGAGGGGAACACTGGGGAGTAGGAATTTTGTGCTGGAGTGGTGATCCTACGAAGAAAAGTAAGGAAAATATGCTTTTTTAAGCACATTTTGAGGTTTACAGAGGAGTCTGGGTAAGAAAATGTTGGGGGATCCACGCAAGCCACACCTCCCTGGACTCCTTGGGGTGTCTAGTTTTATAAAATGTCTGGGTTTGGTAGGTTTCCCTAGATGAAGGCCACACACAGGACCAAAAACATCGGTGCCCTCTCCCCCCCCAAACACAGGTAGTTTTGTAATATATCGTTTTGATGTGCCCACATACGTCCGTGATGTGCCAAACACTAACATTTTGAAAAGAAACACAGTTAGGTTATGTGAAAAAGACCCCTCACCCACCAACCAAGTTGGTGGCATGCTTCATCATTGGGGTCCCACCTGAGGCACCTAGCGTGTCACAGGTATGCTGCGACGCCTGATTACAGCGGAGCAGGTTTTGTCATTTTTACCACACATACTGGTTGGATTTGGCACGAGGGTGAGTGATGGTTCAGTGGATCAAATTTTACTAACAAGAGCTTTCACAAAAATGAAATGCACTGTTAGTAACTGAAAGGCAAAAAACTGAACCAATGACTCACAGCTCGTGAGCTGTAAAGCCGCGACAAGGCACCAACCGCTTTACAGTCCATTCACACAACTTTCATACATGACACACACAAGGCCATTCACACCGCCAGCCACGGGCCCAGCACATTACAACACTCACATTGACAGACAGCGCCACTCAAGGGCCCATCACTTACATACGCCCACATGCCTGATACAACAATCACACCAGCTGATGGGAGTGTGTGGACTGGTGTTTGGCTGGCAGTGTGTTGCAGTAGCCAACAGCAAGTCAATATGTACACTCTCAGCCAAGCCCCACTCCACCCACAATGGCATAATTTTTTTTTTTTTTTTAACAGAGGAACCCCTAACTAAGTAGAAAGAATTACAAAACTACAAACACAAAAGCTCTAACTAAGAACATGACAGAAATGCTAACCATGAAACTAAACACATGAAAATACAAAACAGACATGAGTTTACACTCATGGTTGTTCCCAGAAATTCTTTTGGGTGTGGTAATTCTTAAAACAAGCACCGACACACAGCCCAGGCTTTGAAGGACAATCTGGGCAGTACATTCGAGTCTCCCTCCGGATACCTCTTCGAAAACACACTCTACATTTCTTAGCTGGAAAGTCTTTTTTGGGTGTGGGAGGAATGTGCTCAGCAAAGTGGCGATCTTTCAATCTAGCCACATCCTCCACCACTGCTCCTCTAGGAACTCTGGCCTGTTCCACCACAATAAGGCTCTCTATCACTGACTCCTGAAATTTCACAAATGTCATCTTTGACTCTGGAGACCTATCCCTAAACACAATAAAAGCATTGAAGGTTGCTAAGTGGAAGAGGTGAAGTGCTAACTTCTTATACCAAACGTAAGACTTACGAATAGCAGTATAAGGTTCCAACCTCTGGTCAACTCTATCTACACCTCCCATGTGCTTATTATAATCTAAAATGCACACAGGTTTGCGCACTTCAGCAACCTGGCCCCAAACAGTCACAGGGGAAGTACTCTCATCATGGATGGTACTTAGCATGTAGACATCCCTCTTGTCTGAAAATTTCAAAGCTAGCAGCTCCTCGTTCCGCAAGGCAGAGCACTGTCCTCTCTCAAGTTTTTTACAGACAAGCTCCCTTGGATAGCCTTTCCGGTTAGAACGGATTGTGCCACAAGCAACTGTGTCCACTCTAAACAATTCCTTGAACAATTGCACACCAGTGTAGAAGTTATCTACATACAAATGGTGGCCTTTGTTGAACAGTCGTCTACCAAGATCCCACACAATTTTCTCAGTAACTCCAAAAGTGGGAGGACAACCAGGGGGGTCAATATTGGAATCCCTACCAGTGTACACACGGAAACTATACACATATCCTGTCCTACTTTCAGACAGCATATACAATTTAATTCCATATCGTGCCCTTTTGCTAGGAATGTACTGCCTAAAAACCAAACGACCCTTGAAGAGGAACAAAGACTCGTCCACACTTAACTCTTTGCTTGGAACATAGACCTCCGAAAACCGATCTACAAAATGATCAAGGACAGGCCTAATCTTAAAAAGACGGTCAGAATCTGGGTGATCTCGTGGCAAGGCTAAAGCATTGTCAACAAAATGCAGCATCCTAAGAAGAAGCAAATACCGATTACGACTCATGGTCGCTGGAAATATAGCTGTTGCCATCAAGGGACTAGTAGACCAATAAGAAGCCAGTGACGGCTTCCTTATCAACCCCATCAAAAAAGTCAAACCCAAAAACTTTTTTAACTCCTCCAAATTTGTGGGAATCCACTGGGCAGCTCTAGAGTGTGGCCTAAGTCTAGCAGCGTTGTCCCTCAAATGCTGCTCCGCATACAAATTAGTCTGCTCAACAATCTCTTCCAAAAACACATCATCCATTAATAACTCAAAGAAATTGATAGGCATAAAGTTCTCTGTATTGGCGTTACACCCCGGGAGACCAGTAAAGGCAGGCAACTCTGGCTGCTCCATGTTTGAGGCAACCCAGACATCAGGTCTTATAACGGGAAACCTTTCAGCCCCAGGTTGCTGCACTATTGGCACATCAATGTCCTCCTCTAAAACAGGCCCTTCATCTGCACTGAGTGTGCCTTCATCATCAGAAGATTCCCCTCCAAGAGAAACATCACTGCCAGAATCTCTGACTTCCTCCTCTGCCTCAGATGCAGAGTCCGTCTCATAGTCATGATCAGACTGTGACTCAAAAAGCATACCAACCACCTGCTGAGCGGTCATCCTGCGGCTAGCCATGATCTCTCCTGCTAAAATTAACTGGACAAATTCACCACCAACAACCAGCACTGTGTAAGACAAGTAACAAAGTGTAGCTTTGTTAGTAAGAGTTATAAACTCAAAAACTATACCGCTCACTTGCCTGAAAAAGCTTGATTCACCAGCTACTACACAGCAATCACCAATGATATCCCACTAAAAATAAAGAAAGAAAGGCAAATTAGAAATAAGACAAAACAAATATCATTGTGCACAAACCTAAGGACAATTTCACACACAATCCTGCATTTAGTACACCCCCTACAAACATGTCATTCATGCATGGCAACAATACTCCTTTGGAGAAAATTGTTTTTACTTACCTAAAACATGCAACTGTGCAAACTGCAGGTCAACCACAGCCAAAACCGCAAGGAGCCACAGCAAATAAAGCAAAAGCTTTGAACTAGAACAAAAAGGAGGAAAACATTTTTTATCACAAATGCAAAGACTTCTTCAGTTGACAAACACCCCACCATCAAACATTTAGAAATTGGTGCCTAAGTGGATTCTGCCATGGGGCAGATGGGCCTACTAATAAAATAGGCCTGTCTACCCCAAGGAAGCCAGAAAATACCTTTAGTAGTGTGTCCCCATGGAGAGCGACCCTTGCCAAAGGGGACAGCCCTAAAAAAAAAAAAAAAAACACACACAACACTATCCCTGGTGCCTAAGTGGCTTCTACCCGCCTTGGGGGCAGGTGGGCCTAACAAAATAGGCCCATCTGCCCCCAGGGGGTATAGAAATGGGCAACAGGTCAATGCCCCCCTTGGGGGGGGGTGCCCCATGACCAAGGGGACGCCCCCCCACAAAAATAAACAAATAAAAAAAATCCCTGGCGTTCTAGTGGTTTCTGCCCCCCTTGGGGGCAGACCAGCCTAAAAATAATAGGCTGATCTGTCTCCAAGGGGTGCAGAAATGGCCTGGGTACATGTGCCCCCAAAGTGGTGGGCGACCCTTGCCCAAGGCCCCCCCCATCCACTAACACACACACACACACACTATCCCTGGTGTCTAAGTGGCTTCTGCCCCCCTTGGGGGCAGGTGGGCCTAACATAATAGGCCCATCTGCCCCCAGGGGGTGTAGAAATGGCCAACAGGTCAATGCCCCCCTTGGGGGGGGCGCCCCGTGACCAAGGGGACGCCCTCCCACAAAAATAAACACTTAAAAAAAATCCCTGGCGTTCTAGTGGTTTCTGCCCCCCTTGGGGCAGATCAGCATAAAAATAATTGGCTGATCTGCCCTCAAGGGGGGCAGAAATGGCCCTAACAGACATGCCCCCCAAAGGGGAGCGACCCTTGCCCAAGGGGGCGCCCCCCCATCCACTACACACACAATCCCTGGTGCCTAAGTGGCTTCTGCCCCCCTTGGGGGCAGATGGACCTAAAAAAAATAGGCCGATCTGCCCCCAAGGGGGGCAGAAAAGGCCAACAGTTCTCTGCCCCCTTGGGGGGGTGCCCCTTGCCCAACGGGGCACCCCCCCACACATAAATGCACATACCAATATAAATCCCTGGTGATCTAGTGTTTTCTGCCCCCCTTGGGGGCAGACCAGCCTAAAAATAATAGGCTGATCTGTCTCCAAGGGGTGCAGAAATGGCCTGGGTACATGTCCCCCCAAAGTGGGGGGGCGACCCTTGCCCAAGGCCCCCCCCCCATCCACTAACACACACACACACACACACTATCCCTGGTGTCTACATGGCTTCTGCCCCCCTTGGGGGCAGGTGGGTCTAAAAAAATAGGCCCATCTGCCCCCAGGGGGTGTAGAAATGGCCAACAGGTCAATGGCCCCCTTGGGGGGGTGCCCCGTGACCAAGGGGACGGCCCCCCACAAAAATAAACAAATAAAAAAAAATCCCTGGCGTTCTAGTGGTTTCTGCAATCACGCAAACACTCACACATATATGCACACACACCTCCACACACACAACACCCCTTCCCTGTCGGAGACCCGACTTACCTGGAACCAGGGGGTCTTTCAGCAGGAGACGGGACGCTGCTACCTGTAGCAGTGCCCGCAAGCAGAACACCACCAGGCCGTATTATATGTCATAATATGGCTGGCGGCGGTCTACTAGCGTGGCACTACTGGTGGTAGCAGCGCCACCTTACCTCCATCTGATTTCCGCCCTTCTTGTGGCGGGAATCCAGCTTAGGACATAATATGGTGGACAGGTGGTAGCCGCGGTGACGGTCTTTTGCCGTCCGTCGCCGCAGCGGTCGATGGTTTTTACCGCCAATGTTATAATGAGGGCCTATGTGTTAGACCTGCCATTCTTGGTATGGTCTCCCCTAACTTTTTGCCTCTGTTTCCCAGGTTGTTGACTGTGTGCCAGACTCTGTTTGTGCTGTTTTTGTTACTCTGGGCACTTTACCACTGCTGACAAGTGCTAAAGTGCAATTGCGCCCTATGTGAAATTATATGTGTGATTGACTTTTTCTGGATTAACATAGTTTTTTTTTACTAGTAATACCCTAGTAAAGTGCACTAGAGGTGCCTAGGGCCTGTAAATCAAATGCTACTAGTGGGCCTGCAGCACTGGTTGTGCCACCCACCTTAGTAGCCCTGTAAACATGGCTCAGACCTGCCACTGCAGTGTCTGTGTGTGCAGTTTTAAACTGCCAATTCCACCTGGGAAGTGTACCCACTTGCCAGGCCTAAACCTTCCCTTTTTATACATGTAAGGCACCCCTAAGGTAGGCCCTAGGTAGACCCAGGGGCAGGGTGCAGTGTATGTTAAAAGTGGGACAGGTACTGATGCGTTTAACATGTCCTAACAGTGAAATACTGCCAAATTCAGTTTTCACTGTTTCAAGGCCTATCTCTCTCTCATAGGCTAACATGGGGGCTACTGTTAAATATCCTTAACGTGCAGTTTCCCTTTGAGAGCAGACAAAAATTTGGTGTTTGAGGGCTTTGAACTCACAATTTAAAAATACATCTGTTAGTGAAGTTGGCTTTTAGAGTGTTAGTTTGAAAATGGCACTTTTAGAAAGTAGGCATTTTCTTGCCTTAAACATTCTGTGACTCTGCCTGCTGTGGATTCCCTGTCTGGGTCAGACCGATGGTTGGGCTGTTTGTGAATCTCCTCTAGACAGTGACACAAAGGGAGCTCGGGTGTGGCCTGCATTTCCTGATGAGCCATCTGAGCTATAGTGGAGGGAGGATTGGTCACTTACACCGGAATGGGCTTTGCCTGCCCACACACAATGCAGTGTCCAACCCCCTGGTGTGTGTCTGGGCAAGGCAGGATCTTGTGAACAACAGAGAGGTTCCTTTGAAGTTTGCCTACTACAAAGGCAGAAAAGGGTATAAGTAGTGAGCCCAAAACCCCAGACTTTTAGATAACTTCTGGAACCAAGAGGAACCTCTGTAAAGGTGAAGAGCTGAAGAGCTAAGGAAAAGTGCTACCCCTGCCTATGACTCTACTCTGTTGGGCTATCCTGCAGTTGCTACTTCTGCCTGTGAAAGGGGACAATGCCTGGACTTTGTTGTACATTCCTGCCTGAGAAGACTCTCTAATGGCTTTAACTGAGCGTGCCTCCTGTTTTGAAGTCTCAGGACCATCAAAGACTTCCTCTGCCAGCACCTGCACTCTCTGCGGAGACTCCCGTCCTGCCAAGTGGTGCCCTATCCAGTCCCTGGGCCCTTGAAAGGTGAAGTTTTACAGAACAAGAACTGAAACTCCACGCACAAAATGATTTGTGGGGAAACTTTCGATGCACCTTCCGACGCGAACTGAGGACATTTTTGACGCACCATTTTCAGCGCCGCTGATAAACAACGCGCTAACCACTTTGTGGCTAAAATCGTTGCTCCACCTGCATTCTGGCTGGGAGATTGACAGATCGCGGCTGGAGAAACGATGCACACCCACTTGTGGCTGCTGATGATGTCGCAAACCCCACGCAGCACAGTTATCTAACACCATGCGACCGGATTTCTTGTGCATCATCCCTGAGTGTCAAAGTCATCGTGAATCAGCGCAGACACAACCTGTCTGGAAATCGACGCATCGCTCTTTCGCAAGGGAGAAAAACAACGCATCACCTACCTGACCGGAGAAGAAATGACACATGGCCTCACTTGCGAGTAGGGAATCGATGCATCTCTGACTTTTCCGACGCACACCCATGCAGCTTTATTTTTTACTCAAAACAGGTACTTTTGTGTAAAATCAACATTTCCATTGTTTTCTATGGAGAAAGACTCATATCTTGACTTGGGTATGTTGGATTTTTGTTGTTTTGGTCTTGTTTGATTTAGATAAATACTACCTATTTTTTCTAAACTGGTGTGTTGTCAATTTTGCACTGTAAACTCCTGATGGTGAGAGGAAGTATGTAACTAATTTTTTTTAGGACTGGGGATTATGGACACTGATTTTTATTGGCACAATAATGAAATTAGGTAATCGTTGTTCCCCTGTGAAAACAACCCACAATTTTGATAGAGTGCAATCACACAAGATGCAGTAAAATAATTTGTCAAATTAGCGTGGGTATGTCTTATAGTAGTTCTTCCAAAATTGTACCTTTTTTGATAATCTCATTAAAATGGTAATGTCCCTATATGCATAACCCACAGCTAGAGTCAGAGAAGGTGGAATAATCTCCAAATCTTTATTGTCTCTTCCTGTGTGCTTGGGATAGGATGGGTTGAGGGGATTGGGATTGGGTAGAGGAAGTTGGAGGGGGGAGGCTGGAAACAGGAACAATGGCTGCCATCAGAGAGGAGGCCAGAGCCTGGATTGATCTCTGTTGGGCCACCATGCTAGAGTGAATGCCCTCCAGGAATGCATTTGTCTGTTGCAAATGGGCTGCCAGCCCCTGGATGGAATTTTCAATGGTTGGCTGCCAAACAGAGATGAATTGCAGGAGGTCAATAGCCTCCTCACTCAGGGCAGCAGGGCTAACTGGGGCAGGGCCTGAGGTGCCTGGGGCTGAGGAGATGCCCACCCTCCTGGGTGAGAGGGCATGGGAAGCACGCTGAGGGGCTGCTGGGAGGGCAGTGCTGGTATGGGTGGTGGTGGCTGTACCTGTAGTTGGGTTGGGCACAGAGTTGTCCGCCACCACCAGGGAGCTTCCATCAGAGGAAGTATCACTGTCCGAACTGTCCCCTCCAGTCTCCGCTGTTGTGAACCCTTCACCCTTCACCCACTGGTGCCCTCCCTGTCGGTGGATTCGGCTTCCTGTGCCCTGTGGGATGCAGCTCTCCCCGTCGCCGGTGCCTCTGCTCCTCTGCCAGATGATGCTAATGAACATAAGGACAGGGTGACAAAACAAAAAGGTGGGGAGAGACAAAGGATACACTTGGTCAATGGTGGCAACAACACCACCATTGGCGTACACGACACACACAAGGAAGAGCCCTACGCACTAGGCAATGCAACAGTCACAATGCTAGTCACCAGCCCATGGACAGGGACACCTAACGCCAATTGCAGCATACCTAAGATCCTCAGACCCCTGCCAAGTAGTGGATGCCTACTAGCTTGGTTTAAGGAAGTTTACATCAGACCCTGCCCAACATGGGACCTACCCTGCAATGGTCCAGCCAGGCCTAGGGGAACCCAGAGGCCCACATCCCCCACCCGGATGCCACCCCACCACGCGCAAGTAGTATATTAGGGCACTGTACTCACCCCCTTGTGGCTGCTATGATGCCACAAGCTTCCATCCAGCTCCGGATAGGCCACCGCCAGTATGCGGGCCATCAGGGGGGTCAGGGTTTGACGGGCACCCCATCCTCATTGGGAGGCCATCCCCAGTGGGCCTCCATGGTCTTCTGTGCCTAGCGTCTCAGGTCCTCCAACTGTTTTTGACAGTGGGTGTTCCACCTGCCGTAGACCCCCAGGGTCCACACGTCCTTGGCGATGGCACGCCATATACCCTTTTTCTTATGGGCACTGACCTGCAGAGAAATACACATAGGACAAGGTATCAGTCAGACCATCCTGCCTGTTACACTGATGGCCCATCCTAGCCCTCACATCCCTTACACACTGACATGGCCCACCATACATGCAGCATGCTGTCCAGGGGCCTTCCACCAACCCCCCCCACTCAAGGCCTTCACACACACCACTCCATGCATTCATTCTCCTTGCATCGTGCTCACAGTGTGCTCACCTGTTGGTCCGGAGGCCCATACATAATTTGGTACTGGGGTAGGACCCCATCCATCAATCTCTCAGCTCCGCCGCGGTGAGGGCAGGGGCTCTTTCCTCACTGACACGAGCCATGGTCGGTTCCAGACACAGGTCACAGTAGCACATGCAGTGTAGGTCCTCTCCTGTTGAAGGTCAGGTAGCAAGTGAGTGAACAGGTAGAAAATGGCAGTCATGTCCGTGGCGGTGCGTACCGTCACCGCCGGTGTACATTACCTTTGGCGACTGTAACCCATAGGGCCCAGTGGTAACCAATGTGGAGATGCACTGCGGTTGTCGACCACCTCCTGCAACAGCGCACAACGTCAGCAGAATTACCTCATTTCCACATGTCCTTCCTAACAGGACAGGTGGATGCCATTTCGGGGGGGGGGGGCAGGCCATGGCACTTAACTGCATCACAGTGCACATAAGCACCATTTGGGCCTATCTGACAATATACTGTTACAATCACAACATGCAATGCAATGTAGTGTTTGGAAATATGGAATACTGATCAGCTGCTCACCGTTTTGCCCCCTAGATTGCAACCACTGCAGATGAATAGGAGATGGAGACATCCCCCTGTGTACAGGGCCCTGGTGGACTTGGCAACAATGGAGGCCAGGCACATTATCCTCACCTATAGACTGGACAGGGCCACAATCACAGAGCTGAAAATAGGAAAAGATATACATGGGCCGGGGAAATGCCATAATAAAGTTCTAATCATTAGACAGTCAAGCAGTCAAGAAACCAGTGGGATTCAATATCTAGCCTGACATAAGGGAGAGTCAAGGTAGTTTCTGTATTATGTTTGAAGTGTCTAAAGGAATGACTTTGGCTAACCTATTAAGGGTGACGGACAAATGGTAGAACGCAGGACTTATAGTCAGAGACAAGTGGTTAAGAATGAGATTACATAAAGTAACATCCAAACAGTTCTAATTAGAATGCTTGGGCGGGAGCAAATTCCAGCTAAGTGAAAATTGGTAACAGGACTTTAAGAATACTAGAGGGATTCCCTAGGGCAGCTGGATAAATGTAAATGTAAGGCCATCATTAAGTTACAAGCGCACAGGAACAAGGTCAGTATAAAGAGTATTAGAGCCAATAATACCATTCCTCATCTAGATTCGAGCCAAATTGTAGTAGATCATAGAAAAAGAGAAACAGAGAAACAGGGCGCTCTCATGTTATCATAACTCCAGTTCAGGATCTCCAAACCAAGGTGGCTCAACTTCTGTTTAAGTTCCTACCTGGGGACCAGGTTTCTCTAACCTTAACTACAAATCATTTGCCAGTATCCTTGTTTTAAATACACCTTTAAATTTTTACACTTTACAACTTTTACTCTTCCTTCTTTGTATTACTTCACAATGAGCACTGGGTGAAGGTCCCTAATCTTACTAGATCTACCTTCTACAGCTGTATCTTCTTAATCATCACTCCCTACACAGGGTGATAATTCCCTGGTTAACTCGATAACCTTGCACTTGGGGTCATGGTCCTATTTAAAGATTTGTAGCTTACCTTTGACCTATTTTCCATGTTTTTGCAGCTATGAGATAACCTCAGGCATGAAAACCATCTAGGAGGTCAAACATGTGTTGGCTGACTATTGTTGTTGAAGCTTCTGTAAGAAATCACAGTTCGATTTACCAATATGATTCCGATTAGTGACTCAAAGACTGCTTTTGAAAGTTGGATTTTTGTGCTTGAACCAGGTGGTTTCGGTTGTCTCTTTCTGATACAAGGAACTTACTTGAGGAAACGTGGTCCACACATCATCTTGTGACCCACAGTTTTATGAAAAGTGTTGGACCATTGGAGCAATTCACCTAATTCCACAGCTACCCTCAGTGCGAAAGAAGTATTAGTTTGAGTGGAAAATGTGAACTGTTTATGGTAAGTTTTGGACCCTTTCTATTGCTGGTGCTGGCCCTATCTGTACAAGTGAGGTATTTTTTTTTTTTATTAGGACAAGTTTGGAAATGCTGAGGGCTAGGATATTTGTGAATCTCTGTAGGTTATTGGGCTTTCCTCACAAGTATGTGAGAAAAATGTGTGTTTATGGTAAATGTTTTAAGTTTGCAAGGGCTTCTGAGTACAAATATGTTATGAGATCCATGCCAGTCACACCACCCTGATCTACCTTGGGTGTCTAGGTTTTAAAAATATATACATTTAGTATGTTTCCCTGATGCTGACAGAACTATTGTCCAAATTCTGCAGCTAACCACATTGTAAAAAAAATCATTTATTTTGATGGGTGCTGTCTCCAGGTTGTGTTTTGGGGTGGTTATTGGTGAGGCCGCTAGGCATAAGTGGGATACTGTTTGCATCAGCAGACAAGTAGAAATACATATTAGTAGAAAACATGTTATTACCAGGTGGATTTCTATGCATTTTCAGCATAAGAATTTAAGCCATTATACAAGAAAGAAGACATTTTACAAAATACCTTCCAAAACATGATAGTATGGGTAGCCCCAAATTCAGGGTTGTACTAGAGTAACCACATTCCCTAAACTCAGTATCTTGTACATATTTCAGAAATACATAGGCTTCCGTCATACTCATTTTTCATTCAATATGTTGTACAGTGTGAATAATGCATTGTCAGTACATAATCAAAAATCATTTGATGTTAAAATTAGTTGTTGGATTGTGGTATCACGTGTTTTGGGGGATTCTACATACTCTGTGTGACTCTGGAACCAGAAGTGTCTGTCAGACATAATGTTGCATTGCTTTTGTAGGTCAGCCATTGTGACAAAAAATACACCTGAAAACAATGTCACAAAGAGCATTTTTTTTTTTTTTTTTTTAACAATTACTACCTTAAGGGATCTACACAAATGACATCTTGCAGAAGCTTTTCAGATTATATTAGATTTCTGTAAGCAGCGAGAAACTGTAAGTAGTTTGAATCCACAAAGAATAGGAAAAAATGGCTATCTCTTAAACAAAATGCAAAACAGTGGTAAAGAAATTATTTTTTGATTTGGTAATGCTAGCACAGCAAACCTTTCATTTACACCTGTTTTTAGGAAAAAGCACAAGGTTTGTTTCCCATTTTTCCTCCCAAAAAATAGGTTAGCTTTTGTTTGGCTTTTAGAGATGTGGAAGAGATATTATACATGGCCATTATTCTCTATCTTCTCCTACATCTTTTGTGTCTTTTATAAATAGCACCACCCCATCATCTGTTTAGTATTGCCCTTCACTTGATAATGATGTAGAAGAATTCCAAGCCCCTGGACCAGTGCCAAAATGGAAGCTTGTGCAAAAATTTGATCTGGCTTCTCAACACAAATATTTGTCTAACTGTCAGATACAAATGGGTGAGGAACAGCTATCCACTAGTTCTGGGATGTTTCAGTAGTTAGGCTTTCACACTCATCCCTGTCTTTCAATAAATATAAAGAGGTAAATGATTATTACAGTGGGTGTGGAAGGATCAGGAGAAAGCGGATCTTCAGCAGTGGCTTCTCCACAACAGGGGAGAAGCGTTGCCCAGTGGCTCTGAGCCAGCAGCAGAAAAATAAAAGTATATTTAACTATTGTTTTATTTTTCTGCTGCTGGCTGAGCCAGCCTGTGCAGAGAGGGGTGGGGATAGGCCATGGGAGGAGGGAGTGAGTGCACTTTCTAAGCCAGCCAAACAGACATGCGCAGTTAGATTTCTCCAACTCTGCTGTATTTGACAGCCGGGTTGGAGAAACAGCACTGACTCCCTGTGCCTGAGCGAGGGGCAAAACAACCCACTCAGACATATCCCAGAGCTGCTCTCATGCTTGGTCATAGCATAAGAGCAGCATAGGGATTGCACAGGGAGTCCTTAGGACCAGGAAGCAGAGGAGCAGAGGAGTGTGAGACGGCCGGCAGCACCAGGGAAGTGTTTTTTATTATTTATTATTATTATTAAACCGGCCCGATGCATTCTCCCCTAACCCTCGCACTCACCTTGCGCTGCCCTGATGCCCCCTCCAACTATCCCACCACTTTTATTTGGTGTTGGCCGCCACTGTAAATCTTCCTAAATTCTCATCACACTTATGACACTTGACTAAAAGAGAAAAAGAACTTAAATCAGTGCTAAAGATAGATCTAATTGTGCCAAATCTAGAAATGAACTCATCCACTATTGTGTATTATCTTTATGTGGCAGTTGCGGTAGACCGCAAAGTGGAGTCAATGTTAAAGAAATACTTTGCTGGTCAGAATGTGGCTGTGAGAGCAGCCACATATTTGTGACACACATCTCAGTCATTAATGAAGAACTTTCAAGTTGAAAAGGCAGCTGTTCACTGTAGAAAGCTGGCCTGGTATGTGGTTGGTACCTCAAGTACTTACACCTTATACCAGGTCCCCTATTAGTGAAGTGTAGGCAGTCTATGGAAACCACGTTCTCTAGAGGTAGCTGTGGAGGAGCTGCCAAGGCTTAGCTAGGAGACATGCAAAGCTCATGCAATACCACTGTAGTCACACAGCACTTACACACATGAAAGAATACACTTAGTGTTACAAAAATAAAGGTACTTTATTATGGTAACACGGCACCAAAGCTACCATAGAAGCAATACTCCCTTAGGAGGTACGTAATACACAAGATATATACACTGGTTGTCAGAAATAGGCATAAGAATAGTTAGAAAACAGTGCAAACAGTGTAAAATACAGTGGATAATAGTGGCCCTAGTGGGAGCACAAAACATATACTAAAAAATGGAATGTGAGAGTTGGACCCCCATCTAGGTAAGTGGAGTGTGTAGAGGAGTGCTGGGGGTACCAGGAAGAAGTAAGACCCTTGTCTTCCTGGGAAACAACTTTTAAACAATGTTGAAACATGTGCACATTTTGTCAACAATTTATATTTTTTATATATTAGATGCATATTTCTTTAGTAAAAAACACAGTCATTCTTATACTTTGAATTCAATCATTACGGTGCTCCTATAGAAGATCGCAGAAAACTTATGTTTTAAACACATCTTGTATATATTGTACAGAGCACATTTGCACAAACATTTTTCACTTCATTCACTTTCTCTGAGCCATCACTATAGAAGCAGCATAATGATTGAATTCAAGGTATAACAATGACTGTGTTTTTTACAAAAGAAATATGCTTCTACTATATAATAAAATACGAATTGTTGACAAAATTTGCACATGTTTAAAGATTGTTTAAAGGTTTTTTGCCCAGGAAGACAAGGGTCTTACTTCCCCCATAGGGCCATTGTTCATTTGCTTATTTAACTACCCAGGTTCTAGGGTTAGGAGGTGTGCCTCATTTTTTTTTACATAGGGGGTACTAGGAAAGCATAAAGGGAAGTATCACAACACCCCACAGTGACCAGGAAAGCAGGAGTAAATCACTAGAATTTCCCCAAAACAGTGGATTCCTGAAGAGGAACACCTGTGGAAAGAGGGGACCAAGTCCAGAAGTCACAGTAGAGTACAGTGGGGGCAGGAGCCCCTACCCACCAAGCTGAGGATGCAAGTGTTGGAAGTGGAGGTTGCAGAGGAGTCCTGCTGGAATCTTGCAAGCTGAATCTGAGGAACCACCCAAAAGAGAGACCCTAAAAAGCCCTGAAAGAGGGATTGGCCACCTAGGTGGGTGACCACTTATCAGGAGGGGGCTCTGACGTCACCTGCCTGACCTGACTACTCAGATGCTCCCAGTGTTCCCTGCAAACCTTTAATTTAAGATGGCACAACCCAGGGACCCTCTGGAGGAGCTCTGGTACCACCCCTGGGGTGGTGACTGACAGGGGAGTGGTCACTTTCCTTTCCATTGTCCAGTTTTGTAACTGGAGGTCCTTGAAACTGTGTAGACTGGTTTATGCATGGAGGGCACAAATGTGCCCCTCAAAGCATACCAGTGGTATCTGGAGGCTACCCCTCTCAAGTCCAGTAACACCAATTTCTGAAAGGAGAGGTTGCAACACCCTTCTCCCAAAGGAAATCCTTTGTTCTGCCTTCTTGAGCTTGAGCTGCTCAAGCAACAGGAGGGCAGACACCTGTCTGTGAGGTGGTGGCAGCTTGGACTGCCTGGAAAACCTCAGAAGACTGTAGGAGCAATGCTAGGGGTCCTCTAAGGAGCCCCCAGAGTGCATGGAATCATACAACCAATATTGCAAAAGTATTAGGATATGATTCCAAAATGTTTGATACCAAACTTGCCTTAGTTTGGGTTACCATAATGTAACTGGACATAGACAGTGACCTATGTCCAGTACACACATAAAATGGCATCCCTGCACTCACAAAATTGAGGGAAATGGATTTGGAGTTTGTGGGGGCACTTCTGCTACTGCCGGGGTGAACCCACACACAGGTACCTGCACCCTGCTCTTTAGGCTGAGAGGGCCTTCCATTGGGGTGAGTTATAGTGACCTGGTGCAGTGACCTATAGTGAAAATGGGAGCATGCACCCGGTTCATGCAAGCTACAATGGCAGGCCTGCAGAACCCTTTGCCTGGGCTCCCTATGGGTGGCAGAATTACTGCTGCAGCCCATAGGTATCCCCTGAAACCATGGGTACTATATACTAGGGGCTTACATGGAAATACATTGTTTTGGGAGATAAAGAATAATCATTGGGGTCTTGGTTAGGAGGATCCCAGTGAACACAGTCAAACGCACTGACATCAGGCAGAAAAAGGGGGTAGCCATGCCAAGAAAAAGGGTACTTTCCTACACAACCCACACCCCCCACAAACAAAGGACAAGAAGGCTAACCTTGCCCAAACGAGTCTTTATTGTCTAAGTAGAAATATCTGGAGAGTCCATCTGCATTGGAGCGGTTACTCCCAGGTCTATGTTCCACTGTATAGCCTATTCCCTGTGGGGACATGGAGCACCTTAAGAATTTGGGGTTTTCTCCTTTCATTTGTTATTACAATAAGAGAGGTTTGTGGTCTGTCTGAACAATGAAGTGAGTTCCAAATAGGTATTGTATTAACTTCTACAGGGCCCAGAACACAACAAAGACGTCCCTCTCTGTGGCTGACCAACTCTTTTCACTGGGGTGTCAACCTTCTGCTTATAAAAGCTTATAAAAGCTACAGGTTGGTCCTGGCCCTCTGTTTTGAGTTCTGACAGAACTGCCCCAACTCCTACCTCTGAAGCATCAGTTTGTACTATGAACTTCTTGGAGTAGCCCAAGCTTTTTAGAACAGGTGCAGAGCACATGGCCTGTTTGAGTTGCTCAAAAGCTTTTTGGCAGCCGGATGTCCATACTACCTTTTTAGGAATCTTCTTGATTGTGAGGTCATTAAGAGGGGCTACAATGGAGCCATAGTTCTTAATGAATCACCTGTAGTTCCAGGTGAGGCCCAAGAAGGCTCTTGCCTAGGTTTGTGTGGTAGGGAGAGTCCAATTCAAAATGGTTTAGATTTTTCCCTGTAGTGGCTGAAGCTGTTCCCCACCTACCAGGTGTCCCAAATAAAGCACTTTCCCCTTCCCCAACAGCCTTGATAGTGAGACCAGCTTTTTGCAGAGCCTCTAAAACATTCCAGAGGTGGTCCACGTGATCATATCAGGTGGAGCTAAAGACAGCTATATCATCCAGATATGCTGCACTATATGCTTCCAAACCTTGGAGGACTGTGTTCACCAACCTCTGGAAAGTAGCAGGTGCATATTTCAAACCAAAGGGTATTACTGTGAACTGGTAGTGCCCTCCAATGGTAGAAAATGCAGTTTTAAGTTTAGCATTTTCTGATAACTTAATCTGCCAATAGCCAGCAGTGAGATCTAAAGTGCTAAGATACTTGGCAGATGCCAGTGTATCTATGAGCTTATCTGCCCTAGGGATATGATGAGCATCAGTTTTGTCACTATGTTGAACCCTCTATAATCAACACAAAACCCCATCTCCCTTTTGCCATTTTGAGAGTTTGGTTTTGGGACTAAGACTATTGGGCTAGCTTGGGGACTGTCAGAGTGCTCAATGACTCCTAAATCTAGCGTATTTTGCACTTCAGCTTTGATGCAGTCCCTTACATGGTCAGGTTGTCTGTAGATTGTACTCTTCACATGCAAACTGCCCCCTGTGTCAATGGTATATTCACACCATGTGGTCTAACCAGGTGCAAGGGAAAATAGTTCAGAGAACTGCTCTAGGAGATTTCTTCAGTCTTATTTCGGGGACTCAGAGAGGCAGTCGGAAAGGACTACTCCTTCAACTGAGCCATCAGCTGCAGAATTTGAGAAGAGATCAGGGAGAGGGCCACATTCCTCTTCCTGTCCCTCATCAGTGGCCATGAGCAGGTTTAAGTCAGTCCTGTCATAGTAGGGCTTTAGGCGGTTCACATGAAGCACCCTGACGTGGCTTCTAGGAGTACCTATGTAAACTAAATGGGTGACCTTACCCTTCTTTTCCTCTATAATGTGGGGACCACTCCACTTGTCCTGGTGTGCCCTGGGAGCTACAGGCTCCAGGACCCACACTGTCTGCCCTGGCTGGTAAACTGTCAGAAAAGCCTTCTGATCATGCCATTGCTTTTGCAGTTCCTGGCTGGCCTGAAGTTTTTAGTGGCCTTTTCATGTACTCAGCCATCCTTGATCTAAGGCCAACTACATAGTCCATGATATTTTGTTTGGGGGGCTTGATGGGTTGCTCCTATCCCTCCTTCACAAGAGCAAGTGGACCCCTAACAGGGTGTCCCAACAGAAGTTCAAATGGTCTGTAGCCCACTCCCTTCTGAGGGACCTCCCTATAGGCAAAAAGGAGGCAAGGTAATAGGACATCCCATCTCCTTCTGAGTTTTTCAGAGAGTCCCATTAGCATGCCTTTCAGAGTTTTGTTAACCCTTTCAACTAACCCGTTTGTTTGGGCGTTGGTAAGGGGTAATACATTTTTAAGTTATACCACACTCTTTCAACATAGCTTTTAAGTATGCAGACATGAAGTTGCTAACCCTGTCTGATACTACCTCTTTGGGGAAGCCCACTCTGGAGAGAGCACCCAGGAGGGCTTTAGCCACTAAAGGAGTGGAAGTGGTCTTTAGAGGTAGGGCTTCTGGATACCTGGTGGCATGGTCCACCACCACTATTATAAATCTATTGATATAAGGTATGTGAGGGTCCAGGGGGCCAACAATGTCAACCCCTAGCCTTTCAAAGGATACCCCAACCACCGGTAGTGTGATTAAGGGGGCTTTTTAGTGCCACCTGTCTTGCCAGTGGCTTGACAGGTGACACAGGAACGACAAAACATCTTTGTGTCTTCAGACATTTGGGGCCAGTGAAAATGAGGGACTAGTTTGTCCCAAGTCTTACTTTGCCTCTTGTGCCCAGCTTGGGGAATGTCATTTGCTAAGATCAATAAAAACTCTGTATTGCAGAGGTACTACCAATCCCCTGGTGGCACCAGGCTTGGGTTCTTTTGGGTCTGAATACAGGAGGTTATCTTCCCACTACACCTTGCTGGTGCCACTGATATCCCCTGTCTCCTGTTGGACAGCTTGCTTTTTCAAACCTTTTAGTTTGGGACAAATCTTTTGAGCAACACTTAACTCCTCCCTGGCAGGACACCCAGCACCTAAGAGCTCAGCTGTGTCATCTTTGACTTCTGGTTTAGGTGCCGTCCAGGGAATGGAATCCTCCTCCTCAAAGGGGGAATCTTCAGTGGACGGTGGGGTAGGTGATCATTTCTTACCCATTCTATCCTTGCTTTTAGGAAGTTCTTGGTTCATGGTTTCAGGATCCAAGTTTCCCTGGTCCCTTTGATTTTTGGCCTGAGCCCTTGTCAAAGCAAAGACGTGCCCTGGAATACCCAGCATTGCTACATGGGCTTCCAACTCTACTTCAGCCCAAGCTGAAGTCTCCAAGTCATTCCCTAGTAGACACTCTACAGGTAGGTCTATGGACACTGCAACATTTTTAGGACCAGTAAACCTCCCCCCCGCTTAGATCAACAACTGCCAGGGGTGGCTCACAGTATTGTTGTGGGCAGAAGTCACTTGGTACTGGTGACCAAGTGGGTGTTCCTCAGGGGACACCAGTATTTCAGTCACCATGGTGCCACTGGCACTTGTGTCCTTGTAGGCCTCTGCCTGAACACCATTCATCAAGGGTTGCTGCTTGTACTTATCCATGTTAAGGGGACAAGCAGCAAGAGTGGCAAAGTCAATGCCCCATCAGAGACTAAAACAACCTCAGTTGTTTCCCTAACTAAACCAGCCTCCTCTACACTTCCCAGAGTGAGCCCTGCTACACCCTTGTATTGATTATTATTATTATTCCCATCACTACTGTTATTGAAAGGGTCACTAGAGGTAGTAGTGGGGGTTGTAGTGGTAGGTGGTTTTTCTTAGGGTATGAGCTGTCTCCTGGCCTATGGCCTTTGTTTTTACACATGTAACACCAAGGCTTTTTCATCTGATTGTGAGAGGAAGAGGTTTTAGGCCCACCCCAGGAAGAGTTTTGTGGGCTCATTGAAGACTTGTTTTTAATCTTTGTTCCCACGTTTGTCATGAGATTTACTACCTTCCCTTTTCTTGTCTGTGTCGCCCCCTGTATGAGATTTTCTGTTCACCCTTGTCCTGATCCATTTGTCTGCCTTCTTACCCAATTCTTAGGGAGAGGTCAGATCTGAATCCTCTAGATCCTGGTGCAACACACAGACACACAATTATCAAATATGTGGGGCCTTATTACAACTTTGGAGGACGGTGTTAATCCGTCCCAAATGTGACGGATATACCACCTACCGTATTACGAGTTCCATAGGATATAATGGACTCGTAATACGGTAGGTGGTATATCCGTCACATTTGGGACGGATTAACACCCTCCTCCAAAGTTGTAATAAGGCCCATGCTCTCTCAGAATTAAGATATACAGGCCATCATAATCAGACACTTTGCTGCCATGTAACTATCCTTCCGAAGGTTTAACAGAACAGTCCACAATGTCTATTCAATCTTGTGAGGTCTCTCTTCTGGTCTCCCTGAAACTTTATATTATATTGCTCTTTGTTGAGACCAAACCCATCTAACAGTGCAGACTTAGGGATATTGTTGTCTGCATCCTCTTCTCTGACAATGAGAAGTCTATCTCTCCCCTTGCCAGAGAAGGACAACCAGAGGATAGCAGCCCACTGCCTTTGAGGAACCCTCTGAACTTTACAGGCCCTCTCAAGTGCAGCAAACCACTTATAAATATCATCCCCTACCTTGTAAGATGGAGGGATTTTGTGCAGGTTTCTAGAGTCGAAAGAGTCCTCCCTGACCCTGTGCTCCCTGAAACCTGAGCTGCTGCCACCATGGGGATTTAGCCCCAACCCCTGCCTTCCCCTCTCAACTTTTAAGGCCTCCCTATCTGGGGCTAGCTGTTGCTGCTGCAGCCTCAGCCTGGCTTCCTCCAGTCTCAGTTTCCTTAGCTCCCTGTCTAGAGAGTCTCCCTCTGGATCTGAGCAGTTGGTCCCCTCAGAGACTGAGGTGACATGGGAATGGGCAGAGGAGGATCTGTCCCTAGGCTTACTGACCCTCTCCACTAGCCCTCTGGGTGTAAAGGGGGCCCTACCAGTATGGTCCCCCCCACTTCTTGCAGTGCTTCCAGCTTGTGGGTCTGCTAGGAAACTTGTGATCCTCTGAGGTACCCTGTTGACCCCCCAGATCTAAAAGGTATTTTTCCAGGTCTGAGGGCCTCCTCCTGCTCACCAGCTTGTTCATGGTCATTCTGGAGGAGGAGGAGGCCTAGGAGCAGGCTCTTACTGGGGTTCCTCCCCATGTCATGCTTCCTCTCAGCACACATCCCTTATAATTCCTTAAAGTTCAGGTTCTCATACGGAGAATATATGGCCTCAGAGGGGTGCCCAGTTGTAGACATGGTATGTGTTAGAGTGGTGTAGGGTGTGCCTAACCTCCCTAATTTCTAGGCTCTATTAGGAGGTTTGGAGCAAGGGCTATGCCTAGACCCCTAGCTTACCCAAACACAGAAACTATGTGCCAGATGTAGCACACTTTTGCGAGTTGCAAATGGCCCGATTCGCAATTTGCGAACTCGCAAAATCCGAAATGGGATGCAAAAATCAAATTTCTGAAGTGCAAATAGCGATGCGAGCCATTACCGACTTGCTAAATTTGCGACCTGATTTTGCGGCCTGCAAAGTGGAAGTAGCAATTTGCGAGTCGCAAGCCATATGAAAAAGGCAGTTGCAAATTGCGACTAGTCGCAAAAAGCCCATTTTGCACACCCAAATTACCACTAAGTCAGAGCAGGTGGTAACCAGAACCAAAGTATAAAAGGAGACCCAGAAGGCATCTGGGTTACTAAAAAAATGGCTGAACTGTATGTGATAGCATGGAGGAGGAGAGTCCACGCCGCCCAGCAGAGAAGGAGGAGGAGCCAGAGACAGGAGAGGATATACCAAACTAGGCAGACACTTTTCCAACAAACTGAGGAGAAGATTTATGACAAATATCGACTGAGCAGTGCAGCAATATTAGAATTAATTGAACTACTCAATCCACAGCTTCAACAACAGACAATGCGCAGCAGTGCCATCCCCACACATGTGCAAGTTCTATGTTCACTGCACCTCTTGGCCTCGGGTAGCTATCAGAGGGTGATTGCTGTGGCAGGTGGGGTATCCCAAAGTGCACTCTCACGATTCTTCAGATGGTTCCTAAATGCCATACTCACACACATGTCCAGATACATATACCTACCCAGGAATGAGGTAGAAATAAACAGCACCAAGTTGGACTTCTACAGAATTGCCAACTCCCCCCATGTTGTAGGGTGTGTGGACGGGACACATATACAAATCTGCCCTCCTGCAAATCTGAAATATGTGTTCTGCAATAGGAAATGTACCCACTCACTAAACATCCAGGTGGTATGCGACACCCATAATGTCCTTACTGACATTGTAGCCAAATTTCCAGGGAGTACACATGACTCATACATATTCAGGCACAGTGGGATACACCAAAGACTAGAACGTGGGTGGGGTGTTTGGAGGCGGATATCTATTAGGTATTGGTGAATACACCCTGAAGCCATACATACAGGTCACTGTAGAAACCATCCATGCCCTGGTAACATTGCTTATTGTTGCCAAACAGGTGACAGTGCTTATGCCCTAAGGCCATGGATACTTACCCCGTACCTAACACCTGGCAATGAGAACGAGAGGCGATATAACAGTGCCCATCGGCGGACCAGAACTGTCTTCGAGAGGACCTTTGGATTGTTAAAGGCAAGACTCAGATGCCTCCACAAAAGTGGATGTGCACTCCAGTATGCCCCAGAAACAGCATTCAAGATCTTTGGCACATGTGCAATCCTACACAACATTGCCACCAGACGTGGGCTACATCTCACCCCTGAAGACACAGATTCGGAGGATGAGGAACAAGAGCTACCACACCGACAGCCTGGGGATAGAAGCATTGCAAATCAAGGCAGACAGAGACGCGACCACATTGCAACTCAATACTTTGGCAGGTATGTGGCAACTGTCACCACACTCACAGATGTCAGACAAACAGAGCCAACCTTTTTATTTGTAAACTAAATGATGAAAGAAAAGTGTTGTCTGTTAAGGTCTGTACATGTCCAAACGTAATGAGGACACATTGACATCATGTGCCTCATGACTCATGCTGTCTGATGGCTTACAACCTCCTCCTTGTGCGCCCAGCATGTCTCATCTCAGGTGGGTCAGCTGACCACTGCCGTGCACTTGCACTCCTGGGCACTCGGATGTCACTTGCAGATACACTACTTATTGTGGACCCCTCCTCACTGTCCTGAGGGTTCTCACCTGTGCCCCTGGCCACCTGCCTAGCTTCCATCAAGTCCACTGCGTGGCTGATGCAGCCAAGTCCACGTGCAACATCCCCCACAAAGTGGCCAAGTTCCACCTGTAAACTCACTGTCCGTCTAGACAGGCCAGTAGTGTTTGTTGCAAGACGCCCAATTGAAGCTGCCATGCGGTCGAAGCGTGCCACTGCGCGGCGCTCCCTGCGCCTTGCGCTGCGTCTGTCTGACACCAGTTCCGTCACAAGTTGGCAGATGGCATGGGTGAGATCCCCCACATTTTCATTCAGTCTAGTGAACTGGTTGTTCACTTCATTCAGGCCAGTGGTCATGTTGCTCTCCATTCTGTGCAATGTACTTGATATTGACCGCAATTGTCTGTTTTGCAGGCGCTGACCGTTAAGGAGGGATGCCTCTATTCCTGACATTGCTGCCTCCCCTATCTCCTCCTGGGGCACCGTCTGAACTCAGCGTCTGTGTCTGCGCCTTTGTCGTGCTGCTGGCTCTGGACGACTTGCTGTGGGGCTGGGGCCAGGGGTCGTGTGAGCTTTCCCCATTTACTGCTCTTGTTCCTGAGGGGACTGTGGTGGTGTCCTGCTGGGCCCAGGTATTTCTGCTGCAGCCTCCAGCACTGTCTCTGACCTGTTGTCTCCTCCCTGCATGTTGTCTCTGCTGGGGGTGTCTTGTGGGAGACCTGTGGGACATAGGGAAAACACTGTCAGTCTCTCACATCTGTTTTATTCCTCATAATAAACAATTGCCTATATGCTGTCTACTGTACTACATTGCCCATAATGCACTATTCTAGTGGTTGCTAGACTGGTATAGAGCTAGTCTGGTGGTGCCTGCTGCTGTGTACTGGGAGAATGTGGATACTGCATTTGTAGGTATGAATGCATATCTCATGGTACTCACTTTTGGATGTCCCTGGTGCAGAACTGTCCACTTCTCCCATTCCAAGTACGGCCTCAGGCTCCAGGGTCTGCTCCACCATTTCTTCCATGGCTGTGGGTGGTGGGACGGTGGATGGGCCTCCTCCGCTGCCCTTCATTTCTCTGAGCCGCTCTGCTACCCTCTCCTTTGTCCTGGAGTACAGGTCATACCACCTTTTCTTTATTTCCTCCAGGGTGCGGTGGCTCACCCCTATGGTATTAATCCGGTCCTGGATTTCCAACCAAATCTTCTTCTTTTCTGTGTCTGGGACACTCAGGGCTGTCTTCCCAAACAGTTTGTCATGGTGCTGGCAGCATTCCTCTGTGAGCACCTCCAGTTCTTTGTTAGAAAACTTCAGTTTTCTTCTTCTCCCAGCATTGCCTGTTTCCTCCATAGTAGCAGCAGGTCCTCTCTCCTGGGTGTTGCACAGCAGTTTGGAAAGGGTGTAGTCCTCCCTCCTCCCAGGTGTATTTGAAGACTTCCTGGTTCTGATGTCATCACCCAGAGCCAGGAAGTGAATTTCCAAACTGTTCTGCTGCACCTGCAGGCAATTTTCGGGCCTGTGGCAATTTGTGACACCCTGCTCGCAAATTGCGACCTCGCTTTTAGCGAACTCGCAAAAAGCGACCTCGCTAGAAGCAAACTCGCAAAATGCAGTGCAACATCATTTGCGAGTCGCAAATTAGTGTCGCACTTTTTTCTTGGATCCCATTTTGCGAGTCTGAAATTGCGATTTGCATTGAATCGCAATTTCCGACTCGCTATTTTGTTCCTACCAACATCTGGCCCTATATCCCTGAAACTGGTCTTTCCTGTGGAAAGTACCTGGTGACAGAGTGATAAGGCAATTGCAAGTGCTTATCCCAACACTGCACTAACAATGTAGGAAGCTTGCCTGGTATATGGTGGGGATCTCAGGTACTTACACCTTATACCAGGTTTCCCCCATTAGTGTAGTGTAGGCAGTGTCTAGAAGCCAGCCTCTCTAGAGGTAGCTGTGGATGAGTAGCCAAGGCTTATCTAGGAACGTGCAAAGCTCATGCAATACCACTGTAGTCACACAGGCCCTCATTACAGCCCTGGCGGTCGGTGATAAAGTGGCAGTAATACCACCAACAGGCTGGTGGTAATTACCGCCAAACTATGACCATGTATGAAAGATCTCCGAAAGACAGCCAATGAGCCACACCGACCACTAGGGCGGAAACAACAGCCACCACGGCAGTAGCCACCTACAGCCAGGCAGAAGTCAATTTTCCCCCCACCATATTAAGAACCTGACATCAAAAGTCTGGTGGAAACAGAGCTCAGAAGTGAAAGTACTCACCATTGGAGACACAGGGAATACCCACTCAGCCATGGAACCAGAATTGCATGTATTTTCGATGATATTCTACGTTCTACTCCACCAGGAACACCAACGCCAACAAAGACGACGATGGTGAGTACAGCCACCTAGCACACAAGGGAGGGGGGAGGAAAACAAGATTGACACACACACGCACCACACACACCCCATACACACACCCCATACACACAACCAGATGCCCAAGAAAGCAAGTTACTCACTTTAAATCGGCTGAATAATGCAAGGACAAAAATAATTCACTAAAGTGAGTGTAATAATATCAACTCAGTAGAAAAATAACCTAGCCAATATTACAGATATCTAAAAATGTACAGAAAGAGGGACAAGAAAGCAAGTTACTCCCTCTAAATCAGCTGAATAATGCAAGGACATAAAGAATTCACTAAAGTGAGTGTAATAATATCAACACAGTAGAAAAATAACTTAGCCAACATTACAGATATCTAAAAATGTACAGAAAGAGGGAAACTGCCCAGTCCTCAGGTCGCGTGGGCCACAGGGCAAAGTCCAGTCCCCACTTGTCACCTGCATCAATATGGAAAGAACACTGCAGGGGCATTAGTTGGCAAATAGGCACCTCAGTGGGAGGGGGGGGCACCTCAGCCGGGAGCGAAAAAAAGACCACTGGTTCTGGAGGGGGCAACATGCCCTGTACTTTGTCCTGGGGAGTGCAAGGCCACAATCTCTCAAGTGAGTGTCTCCCACACTAGTTCTGGAGGGGGCAACATGCCCTGTGCTTTGCCCTGGGGAGTGATGGGCCACAGTCTCTCAAGTGGGTGTCTCTCACTCTGAATTTGGAGTGGGCAAAAAGCCCTGTGCTTTGTCCTGGTGATTGCAAGGCCACAGTCTCTCAAGTGGGTGTCTCCCACACTGGTTCTGGAGGAGGCAACATGCCCTGTGTGTTTTCCTGGGGAGTGATAGGCCACTGTCTCTCAAGTGGGTGTCTCCCACACTGGTTCTAGAGGGGGCAACATGCCCTCTGCTTGGTCCTGGGGAGGGATGGGCCACAGTCTCTCGAGTGGGTGTCTCCCACACTGGTTATAGAGGGGACAGCCCGCACAGCTGTCCATGGAGGCAGGACCACATTGCATCCGCTGGTTGTGACGGCTGTACTGTGATGTTGCTGGTGCTGGTGGTGGTGATGGGAGGCTTCTTCACATCCCCTGCACCCTCGGATGGATGCACTGTGGTGTTGCTGGTGGTAGTGGTGGGTGGGTCCTGCACATCCCCTGCACCCTCAGATGGATGCACAACCATGCTTGGTGGTGGGGGCTCTGTGACAGGTGCTGGTGCATGCTCCTGGTCCTTCTTGCCTGCTGGTGCAGGCTCCTGGTCCTTCTTGCCTACTGGTGCAGGCTCCTTGCCCTTCTTCCCTGCTGGTGCAGGTTCCTTGCCCTTCTTGCCTGATGGTGCAGGATCCTTGCCCTTCTTGTCTGCTGGTGCAGGCTCCTTCCCCTTCAGTATATGTGGTCTGGAATCCTTTCCACCATGAATAGGTACGGATGGAACTGGGGCCGTGAACTGTGTGGCTGACATGCTTGGCTGGGTTCATAATAGCCTAGCCATACGTGCAGGATGGGGGAGGGGAAGGGAAGAGGTCAATGGTGGATATGGAAACTTTCTTAGGGACATTGGGGAGGAAAGTGGGAGAAGGAATGGGAGTAGAGGATGACGGAGTGGTTTTTGGAGGTGTCTTCTGGATTTGGGTACAGGTGCATGGTTTATATGCTGATGTGAGGTGGATGGCTGTTGGGTGTCTGAATGCTTGCAGTTGTATACCTTAGGAGGGGGAACAGACACAGTGGGAGAGGACACAGGGGATGTGTACATGGATGATGTGGAGGTGTCTGCCAGTGAGATGTGTGTACTGCTTGGTGAAGATGCTGGTAGTGGATGATGATGCAGTGCATGCAGGTGTGAGTGTGGATCTGACTGGGAGAGAGGTGGTGGAGAGGGAGGAGGGGGAGACAGTGGAGGCAGTGGCTGTTGTAGTCTCTGCAACTATATGTTGTTTACGTGAGTACTTGTGAGATGAAGTGTGGTGCTTCTGTTTGCCTATGACACTCTTGGGTGTTTTCCTGTGTGTATGCTCGTCTGGCTGTGTGCATGGGATGGGTTGGGATAGAGGAGAATGGGACAGGGATGAGGAAGTTGGAGGGGGGATGGTAGAAACAGGGACAGTGGCTGCCATCAGAGAGGAGGCCAGAGCCTGGATTAGGCTCCCAATCTAGTGTGAAAGCCCTCGAGGAATGCATAAGATTGTTGCATCTGGGCTGCCAGCCCCTGGATGGCATTCACAATGGTTGACTGCCCTACAAAGATGGATCTCAAGAGGTCAATAGCCTCCTCACTCAGGGCAGCAGGGCTAACTGGGGCAGGGCCTGAGGTGCCTGGGGCAAAGGAGATGCCCACCCTCCTGGGTGAGCAGGCATGGGCAACTCGATGAGGGGCTTCTGGGAGGGGCGTGCTGGTACAGGGGGTGGCAGCTGTAGCTGGTGTGGTCACAGAAGTATCTGCCACCACCAGGGAGCTTCCATTGGAGGAGGTATCTGTGTCTGAATTGTCCCCTCCAGTCTCCACCGTGGTGCCCTTAGCATCGGTGGACTCTGCCTCCTGAATCCTGTGGGATGCAGCTCCCTCTGGCATCGGTGCCTCTGCTCCTCTGCCAGGTGATGCTAATGCACATAAGGACAGGATGACAAAACATGAAATGGGGGAGAAAGACAAACAATACACTGGATCAATGGCTGCACCAATACCACCGCTGGCGTACACAGCACCCTCACTCACATGGAACAGGCCTACACACTATGCATTGCACCACCTCTGATATTGCTAGGCACTAAGGCATGAGGAGGAGCACACACCGCCAAATGCAGCACACCTGGGACTCATGCAGCCATAACCAGTAGTGAATGTTTACAAGCTAGGTAGGCAGGATTATCCCTTCAGAACCCTAGCCACCAGAGGACATACACTGCTCTGTCAGGCTTTGCCTAGGGGCACCCGATGACACACATCCACCACCTGGATACCACCCCACCAGCCGTAAGTTGTAATGATAGTCACTGTATTCCCCCATTGTGGCTGCTGTGATGCCCTCAAGCAGCCATCCAGCTCTGGATAGTCCATCGCCAGTATGCTGGCCATCAGGGGGGTCAGGGTTCCCTGGGCACCCCTTCCTCATTGGGAGGCCATCTCCAGCTGGGACTTTGCCGTCTTCCGTGCCCAGTATCTTAGGTCCTCACTACATTTCTGACAGTGGGTGCTCCACCTGCCATAGACCCCCAGGGTCCACACCTCCTTGGCCATGGCACGCCATATACCCTTCTTTTAATGGGCGCTGACCTGCAGAGGCAATACACACAGGAAAACAGCATTAGACATATATGGCTGCCGTACCCATTTCCATCACCATTGGCACATACATATCCCAATACCCCAGCACACAGAATGTGCACCGCAAAGAAGACATCCACGCCCTCTCACATCGAGGCCTTCACACACACAACTCCATGCATTCATGCCACATGCATCATGCCCACAGTGTTTTCACCTGTTGGTCTGGAGGCCCATACAGCAGTCCGTACTGGGGTAGGACCCCATCCACCAGTCTCTCCAACTCCTCTAAAGTGAAGGCTGGGGCCCCTTCCCCGGTCACACGTGCCATGGTAGGTTCGAGACACAGGTCACAGCAGCACATGCAGTGTAGGTCCACTCCTATGGAAGGTCAGGTAGCAAGTGAGGAATATGATAGAAAATGGTAGTCACGTCCATGGCTGTGCATACCGTCATCTCCAACGTAGATCACCATTGGCCCCTGTACCCCATAGGGACCAGTATTAACAAAAGAGGAGTTGCACGGCGGTTCCGACCGCCTCCAGCCACTGCACACGTCAGTGGAATTACCTCACTTCCACCTGTCCCTCCACACAGGACAGGCGGACGCCATTTCAGGGGGGGCAACCCTATAGATTCATGCTGCATCACAGGAGAAATAGGCACATCCTGGACAATTCACATTGACCCATTAAAAGTTTAAAGATTAAAAACTACTGTTGTGGCTCCATTGTTCAGTTGATGACAGCCTCCTAATTCTTGCAACACTGGAGGGCAGGCATATTATCCTCACCTATGGACTGAACAGGGCCACAATCACAGAGCTGTGTGCCCAATTGGAGCCTGACCTAATATCTGCTATCAGTCACCCCACTGGGTTCCCCCCTCTTGTGCAAGTGCTATCTGCACTCCATTTCCTGGCAACTGGTTCTTTCCAAGTGACAGTGGGCTTGGCAGCAGGAATGTCACAGCCAATGTTCTCCTCCAGGTTGTGGATTTCGCCACAGTGAAGGCTGAGTTTTATGCGATGGGACATATCCCCAACATAATTGGGGCGATTGATGGTACACATATTGCATTTGTCATCCCCCCCTGCCAGAATGAACAGGTGTTCAGGAATAGTAAGAGTTTACACTCCATGAATGTTCAGGTGGTGTGCTTGGTGGACCAGTACATTTCCCACATCAATGCTAAGTATCCTGTGTCGTTGCATGATGCCTTTGTCCTAAGAAATAGCAGCATTCCAAATATGAGGGCCCAACCCCAGAGGCACAGGGTGTGCCTAATAGGTGAGCCCTGGTTCCCAGCGAGTAGATGTTGGTTTATGGGTATGGTGTGGGCCATATAGGATAGTGTGTGTCTAAATGTTGTCCCTCAATATTTGCAGGCTCTGGTTACCCAAACCTATCATGGCTGCTGACTCCTGTGAGGAATGCCAGGACAAGGGCAGAAGAACGTTATAATGAGGCACATGGGCAAACGAGAAGGATCATTGAAAGGACCTTTGGCCTCATGAAGGCCAGGTTCCGGTGCCTCTATCTAACAGATGGATCCCGGTGCCATTCACCCAAGAAGGTCTGCCAGATAGTAGTGGCATGCTACATGTTGCACAAACTGGCCCTCAGATGCCATGTCCCTTTTCTTCAGGAGGAAGAGACTGGAGATGCCCATGTGGCAGCAGTAGACCCTGTGGACAGTGAGGATGAGGAGGCAGAGGATGAGGATGATGTCCCTTTTCTGCCGGAGGAAGAGACTGGAGATGCCCATGTGGCAGCAGTAGACCATGTGGACAGTGAGGATGAGGAGGCAGAGGATGAGGATGAGGACAACAGAACATCAGTTATGTGACAATACTTCCAATGACACACAGGTAGGACAGTGTAACTTTACATTTCAATGACATTGGTTGTAATCTGTGTGGCAATGGCATGCTGATATTTCCCACCTCTATGCCCACTTACTGTTCCCTCTGGCAATTCATTTTGCAGATGTTGGTGACTTGACATATACTCCTGGTGTGATCACAACAGCCAGCTACAGGTCATTAATCTATGCTCATTCTATGTACAGTTAATTTGCAATGTGTGTACCTGTTTCAAACAATACATATTTGAGAAACATGACATACTCAAAATCGATTTTTGTCTAAGGGTGTTTGTTGAAGTACTAACATACAGGGGGAAAGTGCAATGGAATGGGGTGATGATGGAGGAAAGTCCAGGATATTGTTCCAGTCTGTTTGTAGCACAGGTGCATTGTCCAAGGGGACATAGGAAGGGGAGCAATGGCAGTTCAAGGTGGACAGGGTGATGGAGTGGGACACAAGGCGGACAATCAGGAGAGTCTCAATTTCTGGTGGGGACTATGGCAAGTGTCTCTGGCTTCTGTCTGGATTGCAGGGAACGTTGGCTGGGTGGTTCACCATCTGAAGGGTGAGAGGTGCTGGTGGCCTGTGAGTCCGGTGGCAGGGCCTCCTGGCCACTAGCAGAAGTGGAAGGTTGTTCAGATGTCTGGCTAGTGGAAGGGACCCATTGGTGTGAGACTGCCTCCCTCACAATGTTGGCCATATCAGCCAGCAACCCTGCTATGGATATCAGGGTGTTGTTAAGGGCCTGCAAGTCCCCCCCGATCCCCTGGTACTGTGCACCCTGCAGCCGCCTGTTCTCCTGCACGTTGTCCTGGATCTAGCCCATCGTGTCCTGGGAATGTTGATAGGCTCACAGGATCTCAGAGAGTGCCTCCTGGAGAGTCAGTACCCTGGGCCTGTCCTCTCTCTGGCGCCCAGCACTCCTCTCAGTTTTCCTGTTGCCTGTGCCTCTGTCCCCTGAACCGTGTGCCCACTGCCACTGACCCCAGCTCCCTGAATGTTTTGTGTGCGGGTGTGACCTGGGGTTCCCTGTAGAGGTGGGAACACTGCTGATTGATGTCTCCTGGGGACAGAGGTGTGGGTACGCTGGGTGGGTGCTGTGGTGTTGGAGCCTGATGGGGGAGGCTCTGTGGTGGTGTGTGACTGGGTTTGGGTAACCGGCTGTCTAGTGGTCCCTGATGGGCCAGGTAGGTCGTCCAGATCCTGAAGACCAGAGTTACTGTCATCACTGTGGGCCTCTTCTGTTGGCGGACTGGATATTGCTGGCTCCTCCTCTCCGGTGACATTAGCTGGGGTACCTGTGGGGATGTAAATGAAGTGTTATGGTTAATGTTTCTGACATATTGTAGATCCATGGCTTCCCCTCTATGGTTGGATTTGGTCTGCCAGCTTTCACTTGTGTATGCTAGTGCATGGTAGGATTGTTAGCTCTCTATGGTGTGCATGCTTTAATGATGAGTGTCCATGCAGGGCTGTGAGGGGTGTCCATTCATTGGTACAGCATGCAGGGCTTGGCATTGGGATGAGTGACATGTGAGGGTGGAGTGTGTGGGATATAGTGGAGTGATGGGGGAGACGGTGAGGGGGTGAGAAGGTATGTAGTTATGGGGGGTGATAGTAGTAGAGAGTTGACTTACCAGAGTCCATTCCTCCTCCAACTCCTGCCAGGCCCTGAGGATGCAGTATTGCCAAGACTTGCTCCTCCCATGCTGGGAGTTGTGGGGGAGGAGGTGGGGATTCACCACCAGTCCTCCGTATATCGAGCTGGTGTCTTGCTGCTATGGAACGTACCTTCCCCCGTAGGTCGTTCTACCTCTTCCTGATATCATCCCTAATTCCTGGGTGCTGTCCCACAGCATTGACCCTGTCCATGATTCTCTGCCATAGCTCCATCTTCCTAGCTATAGATATCTGCTGCACATGTGCTCCAAATAGCTGTGTCTCTACCCTGACAATTTCCTCCACCATGACCATTAGCTCCTCCTCGGTGAAACGGGGGTGTCTTTGTGGTGACATGGGTGTTATGTGAGGTGTGTTGGTGAGGGTGTATTGGGTAATGTGTTGGGGTGTGTGATGTGGAGTGTGTGAGTGGTGTGTAGGTGTGAGTAGTGTGTGGCTCTAGTTGTGTCAGTGGTCTTGGTGTCTCTCTGTTGGCAATGAATTGTATTTGTAAAGGGTTGTGGGTAATGTGGGTGTGTGTTTCATAGTGGGGTGGGTGTGTGGGTGTGGTGTGTGTATGGGTAGAACCAAAAAAATGGGGGGATAGGGAGAAATAATGGTCCAGTGTATAATCTCCCTCAATTAATACAATCAACAACAATCACGATACCTGTTCCAAACGAAAGGGGACAGGAGGAAAAGAACAAGGGAGTCCTAATCTTTAGGAGCAATAAACCTCACACACCCGAATGGGTGTCATGCTTCATCATCGGAGTTGCTCCTCGTCAGACTGGCGCTGCAATGTCTGACGGGCTCCCCCCGAAGAGGGGCTCTTTGCCGGAGATTTTGTTTTCTTGATGATGCCCAAAAGTGGGTTTGGAGAGGTAGAGGAGAAAGAAGAAGGGAATATTATAGAATAAAATGATTAGGACTCCTTTGTTCTTTTCCTCCTGTCCCCTTTCATTTGGAACAGTGTATCGTGATTGTTGTGTGTGTATGGGTGTCAGGTGTGTGTTGTTTAAATTGGCCAATGTAGTGTTGTTTTGTCTGTGGGTGACCATTGTGGGCGACGGTATGTACCGCCAATGGTTTACCGCTGTTGAATGTCTGTCATGGTGATTCGTGGGTCATAATGTGTTGGGCGTTATTCTGTTGTCGTAACAGTCTGGGTTTTGATACCACCACTTAATCTCTGACCTTTGGTCTAGTGGGTTTGTGTGTGTGGCTGAATTCTGTCACATTGGTGTGTGTGTGTGTGTCATAATATGGTGAACGGATATCCGCCACCGTGGCAGTAAGTTGGCGGCTGTCAGCATAGGGGTAAGTGGGATTTACTGCCAATGTCATAAAGAAGGCCACAGTGTTTACACACATGAAGGAAGACACTCAGTGTTACAAAAATAAAGGTAAAACAGCACCAAAAATACTTTAGAGACAAATACTCCCTTAAGGGGTATGTATACACCAGGATATATATACTAGTTGTGAGAAATAGTTAGAAAACATTGCAAACAGTGTAAAACACAACAGAGGATAGTGGCCCTAGGGTGAGCACAAACCATATACTAAAATAATGGAATCCAAGAGTTTAACCCCCACCTAGGTAAGTGTGTAGAAGGGTGCTTGGGGTACTAGGTAAGCACATAGGAAAGTACCACAACACCCCCCAGCGACCAGTAAAGCAGAAGTAAATCACTAGAATTTCCCTAAAATACCCACTGAGAAGAAAAGAAAAGAATTGCAAAACCAAGAGGTGACTGCAAGAAAGCAACTGTGGATTCCCGAAGAGGAAGACTTGTGGAAAGAGGGGACCAAGTCCAGAAGATGCAGCAGAGTCCAGTGGGGGCAGGAGTCCCTACCCACCAAGCTGAGGATGGAGGAGATGGTCCCTGGAGGATGCAGGTGACATCCCATGCTGGAAGGAATCTTGCAATCAGGTTTGTGTGTTTGGATTCCACCAACAAGCCTTGGCACTGGGAAAACTTGCGGTTAGCCGAATGTGGTGCTGCCGGGGACCAGCAAGGCCAAGGAGAACTCAGCCCAGTAGTGGGAGTCAGAAGTTGGCCTCAGCATCACAGAGAGTCCACAGAAGCACAGACAGCTCTCACAGGACTCCCACAGGATGGGGACACAGAAGTTGCAAAAGGAGCCCACACAGCACTGCAAAAAGAAGTCCCACGCTGAAGGAGAGCCACTCAGGGAGCTGTGCATCACAGATAGGAGTGCTGGGGGCTAGAGCTACATGAAGCCTGAAGACCCCCTGGAAGAAATGCTAACAAGCCTTGGCAGCTGCAAAAGAAATGGTGCACTGGGGTACTGTCCTGCGTGTGAAGGCAAAGGCTTACCTCCACCCCAGTTGGACAGCTGGTAGAGAGGACCGATGGGACCACTTCTGACTTCCACCCAAGATGCAGGATCCACGCATGCAGGAGATGGGATCCACACAACCGGTCGTTGTTGCTGTTGGGGCCTGCAGATGCAGGGGAGTCACTGCTTCACTCCAAGGAGAATTAATTCTTCTTTCCTGTTCAGACTGAAGATGGGCTGTCCTCAAAGGATGCATGACCGGGGATATGTTGCAGAAGCTGGAAGAAGCTGTGGAAACAATGTTGCAGGTGAAGTTTTCATCTTTGTTGCAGATTGTTGGGTCCTGGAGAGTCCTGATACAGTTTCTTTGGTAAAAAGTCGAAGTGGAGGTTGCAGAGGAATCCTGCTGGACTATTGCAAGCTGAATCAGTGACCATCCTTCAGGAGTTGGCTCTGATGGGGGCGTGGCCGCGCAAAGGAAGATGGCGCACGCATAAGTTAGGAGCTACGGAGGAGCCTACAAATAATCCTGTTAAATCTACACCCAGCCCTGGGGGCAAACCGCAAGAGCTGTGGAGAGCACTGCAAAACCGTGGAGCCCGAACGGAGCGAGGCTGAGAGGCTCCGGTGCAGGTTGGGGAACTTCAGAGCTGTCTGCTTGGCGGGCCCAGTGCAGCCGGGGACCCGAGTATGAGGACGCGGCCAGCGCTGAGATGACCGGCGGCGCTCCAGGAACAGGAGGGACCGGGAGCGGAGCGGCTTAGCGGGTGACGGCGCTGGGGCCAGAGGGCGCTCGCTGGACCGAGGGAGTGCCGAGGGCGTGCTGCGGAGACTCGAGGAGCGAGCCCCAAAGAAACACAGCAGCAAGGAGGCGGGCGGAGCCAGTGGGCCCCGTTCGCCGGACAATCGGCACCTGCCCCCGGAGTCGGGGCAGAGAGAACACGGGATCTGACCCTCTGGACACATAAGAAATTCACGGGGCTGCACTGAGGAACAAAAAGGAGATGGCGGAGGCCTGAAATCGGCGCCCCGGAGTAGGGTGAGTGTTGCAAGTGATTCTCCTGGCACTCCGGCGGAGCCCCACTGGAACACACCTGCGCCCCCAAAGATCAGCACCCTGAAGGGGGCACTTAAATAAGTAAATAAATATATAATAAACAGAGAGAGAGAAACCCCGGCGTGCGGTGGCGTAACCTGGTCCGAACAGGAGAGACCGGGAGCGGAGCAGCTTAGCAGGTGACGGCGCTGGGACCAGAGGACGCTCACTGGGTCGAAGGAGTGCCGAGGGCGTGCTGCGGAAACCAGAGGAGAGAGTCCCAAAGAAACACAGCAGCAAGGAGGCGGGCGGAGCCAGTGGGCCCCGACCGCCGGACAATCTGCACCTGCGCCCGGAGTTGTGGCAGAGAGAACACGGGATCTGACCCTCTGGACACATAAGAAATTCACTGGGCTGTACCGAAGAACAGAAAGGAGATGGTGGAGACCCGAAATCGGCGCCCCGGAATAGGGTGAGTGTTGCAAGTGATTCTCCTGGCACTCCGGCGGAACTCCGTTGGAACACACCTGCGCCCCCAAAGATCAGCACCCTGAAGGGGGCCCTTAAATAAATAAATAAATGTATAATAAACAGAAAGAGAGTAACCCCGGCGGGCGGTAGCGGAACCTGGACCAAAGGGAATTCCGGCCTTGAACGGCGACGAGTAAAGAGACACCGACCATCTGTGTGATCCCGGCAGGCCTGGTACGAGAAGTTGCCGAGGGGTGTCGGAGGCGGAGAACGAAGAGAGAGGCCAAAAGGAAGCCTGCGAGATCCCAGTAGGTGGTCCTTCCCGGGTGCCAGATGTCCCCTAAGAATCGCCACAAATGTAAAATAAAAACCAATATGACACCCACTGAACTCAAAGAGGGAGAGCCGCTGGACCCTCCCCAGCTTAAAGTGCAGGACACCTTAGATAAGATCCTGGGTGCAATTGAGGTCGCTAAAACTACTCTACAACGTGACATTAACCAGGTCGCAGTTGAAGTTGGCCTGCTGAGGGCGGACCACCACAAGTTAGTGGATAGAGTAAAAGACACAGAGAATGTCTTGGCTGAAATTGCACCGCAACAAAAAGACCTAAAAGCCGAGGTGACATGCCTAGTAGATAGGGTTGCGCACCTAGAACAAAGAGCAGAGGGCGCGGAAGGCAGAAGCCGCAGAAACAACGTGCGAGTGGTGGGCTGCCGGAGGGGGCCGAAGGAGCGAACATATTGAAGTTTCTAGAGGAATGGTTGCGTACGGTCGTGGCCCCGGAGTGCCTGACCCCATTCTGCACCTTGTAGCGGGTGCACCGGGTGCCTTTGAGGCCTTTGGCGCCGGGTCGTCCTCCGCGTGTGGTGATCGCCAGACTCCTACACTATAGAGACAGGGATATTCTTCTACAAAGAGCCAGAGAAGCGGGCCCTTTTAAAGTTGCGAACAGGGAGGTGACACTTTTCCCCGACTTCACACTGGATGTTCAAACCAAGCGAGCCTCATTACTGACAGTCAAGAGGGCCTTGAGAGAGGAAGGAATCCAATACTCCCTCCTTTTCCCGGCAAAACTAAAGGTGACTATGGATGGTAAGACCACCTTTTTCCAGACTCCCGAGGAGGCGTGGGACTGGCTGGAGGCCCGATGGACCCAAATGGTGCGACACGCAAATGGGGGAGTACGCCGGGGCTCGGGAAGACGACGAACCAGGAACCGACCCCGCTAGGCACCAACCCAGTCGCAAAAGGAAATGGGGAAAAAAGCGGCACTAGAGGCTGCTGCCTCCATGAGCAGAGAGGAGTCGCCCCCCAGGGACTCAGGCGGAGAGTCGGACGGCACGGTGATGTCCTCGGTGGACGGGTCGAGCTGCTCGGTGCAGGTACCAAGGGTGACCCCCCAGACGGCGGATGAGCTTGGGTAATCGAAAAAGCAGCGCAGCCCTGAGGTGGAGATGGACAGCGATCTGGTGGCCCCTCCGGGCGTGGTCCCCCCCACCAGAATCTCGTCCATTATGACAGTATGGCGAGAACTAGAGTTGACAGTTTGACTGAGTTGCACAGTTGCACAATATTTCGGGCAGCCTTCTGTTTAGGGAGCGCCCTGGGGAAGGGGAGTTGAGGTTCAAGATTGTTAGTTTTGATGGCGCTCTGCAGTAGGTGGGTTGTTATGAATAGACATACAGTCAGACACAGAAGGTCTCAGGCCAATGGGGCGGGTCAAGAAGGAAATGTTGCGAATGTCCTTCCGATATTGCAGAGTATATTATGCTAACATGGAATGTCGGGGTTGGGAACACCAAACAAAAGACACAAAACTCTGTCCTACCTAAAAATGAGGGGTATCCAAGTGGCGTTGCTACAAGAGACCCACTTAGCAAAGGGGGAAGCAGAAAAGATAAGGCGAAGATGGAGGGGTCAGGTGTATGCCACAGAGTATTCTGCATACGCTAGGGGGGCGCTGATATGGATACGTGCTGGGGTTCCCTTTGCAGTAGAATCCACCAATATTGACCAAGAAGGCAGATAAATGGTTTTAGAAGGAAGGTTACACGGTGTGCCAATTACCTTGAGTTGCATTTATGCCCCCAACCAGGACCAGATCCCCTTTATGACACCGCTATCTGGTCAACTCACGAGTCAGCGGGGGGAGGCCTCTTGATAGGGGGAGACTTTAACAGCGTGTTAGATATAGAACTAGACCGCTCCACCCCGCCACTATCTGGGGCAATGACAAGCAGAGTAGCCCAAAAACTTAGAGAATGGCTAGATGCATGGGAATTATTAGACATATGGCGTGAGCAACACCCTGCCGAAAAAGATTATTCATACTACTCAGGACTCCACAGGGTACACACAAGAATTGACAGGGTGGTTTGTACAGCAACACTGATGCAGGGGATGGTCCACTCTGAATACCTGGGACGCATGCTCTCTGACCATAATCCTCTACTGCTGACCTGGAGAGTGAAGGAGGTTAGGCCCCCCATCCCAATGTGGCGATTGGCCCCTGGAGCCTTAGAGGACCAGGTGTACAGGGATGACCTTTGTCTCTTCCTGGCTGACCATATTAAAATTAACGAGGGAGCCACTGACTCTAGATCCGTTGAGTGGGAGATCCTTAAAGTGACAACCAGAGGATACTGTATGGGACAGACGACGGGGGTAGACGAACGCTGGAATGTGAACTGACCAGACTCGAGAAGGAAATACATGAGGGGGAACGGAGACAGGGAACAGATGAGCAGGAAAGGGAAAAGTATGCCCAGGCACGGAGAGACCACTCCCAGGTTGAGGAACAACTTAGATGCCATAGTGTGCAAAACTATATGGCCTCATTACACTCTGAGGAGGGGAGATCAGTCAGAATGCTGGCGTGGCTGGTAAGACCTGGAGGGGAAGTAGAGCCTATCACCAAGGTGATAACCATGGAGGGAGAGGGAAGATACAGTCCGAACACTATAAATGACGCTTTCATGGAATACTATGCTCATATATATAGGAAACCCAGGGAGCTTGACGAACCTGCTCTTGGGGCGTATCTGCAGCAACTCCCATTGCCAACGCTGACAATTGAGGAACGGGAGGAGCTGGGGGCAGCTGTGACAGCAGATGAGATAAGGAATGCCATATCGCAATTAGCGCCCGGGAAGACACCGGGGACGGATGGCTTACCATTGGATTTCTATAAGAAATACGAAACCTTACTGGCCCCCAGACTGGTGGAAGTGTACTCTGAGGCATTGAGCCGGGGTGTGCTGCCGGCCACACTGAGGGAAGCATTGGTGGTCCCACTGCCCAAGTCTAAAGCTAGAGAGACATCTGTTGCTAACTTTCGCCCCTTGTCAATACTGAACAATGATTTTAAAATACTTAGCAAAGTCTTGGCCAATCGGCTGCTCGGCCACATGCCCAAGCTGATACACGAGGATCAGAACGGGTTTGTCCCGCACCAGAGCACGTCCCTTAACTTGAGACGACTATTTGCCATTCTACATATGCCCAGGGAAGCGAAACCTTTGACTGCGGTACTACTCGCCGTGGACTTCGAAAAAGCCTTCGATTCAGTTAGATGGGACTACCTAAGGACAGTGATGAGAAAGATGGGGTTGGGAGAGGGTTGGGTAAAGTGGGTGGACCTGCTATATGCGTCCCACCTGGCTAGAGTGAGGACAGGCAAGACGGTATCGGACACCTACCCTACCCAATCCACAGGGGCACTAGGCAGGGTTGCCTTCTATCGCCACTATTATTCGCACTGGCCATCGAGCCCCTGGCAGCCCAACTACGAAGGGATGGCAAGGGCAGAGGGATACAATGGGGACAACCGGAGCACATCATTTCCCTTTATACAGATGATATACTTATCTACCTCGGGGACGGAGAGACAGGACTCCCCTGGGCTCTAGATGCCCTGGAGCACTTTGGGTCCTTATCGGGACTGCGTCTCAATAGGGGCAAAACATATGTTTTTCCCATGCTAGCGGGATGTGACCGGCCTGTTTCGTGCCCCGAGGATGTAGGCTGGGCGCCGAGGACATTTAAGTACCTGGGGATACAGCTGTTCCACGAGGTGGGGGACCTCCATGATGGCAATCTTGGGAGGGCACTCCGCTCCCTACGTTCCTCAGTAAAGTTCTGGCGCTCTCTGAGGCTAACCATAATGGCCAGAGTTGCACTGTCCAAAATGATAGTCCTGCCCCAGTTACTTTACTATTTCGCAAACCTGCCGCTGCTGGTCAATTCGGCGTGGTTCCGCGAACTTAAAACGCTGATCAGGGAGTTTATATGGGACGAAGGCCGTAGACATATGGCACTTTCGATTCTTTGTAGGCCGACACACATGGGGGGCCTGGGAGTCCCTGACTTTGAGTTTTATTATTTAGCATCACAATTGCAGTGGATTGCGGCGTGGATGGGAGGAAAGGGGCAATTGGATAGATACACTGTTCAAGGAGAAATTGGAATGGAACGAATCATTGGGCGGATGGTGAATATGAAAGTGACCAAGCGTGCGGACAGTATGATGACAAGAGTAGCGGCAGCATGTTGGAATAAAAGTACGAGAAGAGTAGGGATGGGACAGCCTTATTCCCCGGAGCTCCCACTCTCAGTACTGGGGGACGGAACAGATGAGAGGAATCTGGTGGGCTTTGGCCTCGGACCCTGGAGGAAAGCGAGAGTGGAGACAGTCGGAGCGCTGTTTCGAGAGGGGGTGCTGAGGTCCTTTTCGGACTTAACAGAAATGGGCGTCCCAAGGGGACAGTTTCTCCAGTATAGGAAACTAACACACACCCTTAAAGAGCACTGGGGAACGATCAATGCAGAGCCCCCTACCCACAGAGTACTACACTTACTACTAACGTCTGGTGGGGAATCTCACTTAATTGCTAGGATCTACAGGTCCCAAAATGATAAATCAGTCGATGCACTACAGCCCGAAGAGAACAGTGGGAAAAGACAGTGAGCAGGGAATTAACAGATGCGGAGTGGGGCAGGGCACTGGCATATCCTCGGATGGTATCCAGAAACACCCGGTTGAGATACATACAGTACAACTATATGCACAGAACGTACCTCACCCCACACAGACTGACAATAATTTATGGGGGAACCCCCAAGACATGCCCTAGATGTGGAAATGTAACTGCAGATTTTGACCATATGGTATGGAACTGCCCAGAGCTCGAGAGGGGCTGGGCTGCAGCGCTGGCAGACCTGGAACAAGTGCTGGAGGTGGAGATTGGGCTATCCCCAACGTCATGCTTACTGGGTTTGAGGGCGCATGCGCCTCTAGGGAAAGTGAGGGGACGCTTCCTGGACCTGGCACTTGTTCTCTATAGGAGACGAATCACGATAGGCTGGAAATCTCCCAGCTGCCCATCGGCGAGCGAATGGAGGCAGGATGTGTCAAGATGGGCTCAAGCAGAATTGCAAGTGTTGAAAAGTGAGGAGGCAATGAGTAACACCCACCACGGCTGTGAATGTAGCCTGTTTGAAATAGCGCCATCAAGTTAAAATAATAAGTAGTTTTAGAGAAGTTTGCGATACGGACAAGCGGGCACTCCAGGTTAAATGCGACCACAGGATAGGGATGTACCCCTAAGACACGAAACAACCTAGGCACATTGCATCCCCAAGGAAACTGTACACATCTAAGATAAAAAGAAATGCGGTGGGAGCATTAGAAAATGCAGGAATATGTTGTATATTCAATGATCAATTATATGCACTAAATGGAAACCTGTTGATGCCATCAAGAATGTTGCAGATGTAATGCAGTAAAAGTTAATAAAGATATATATTAAAAAAAGGAGTTGGCTCTGATGTCACCTGCCTGAAGTGGCACTCAGATGCTCCCATAATTCCCTGCCAACCTTGGATTCAAGATAGCAAAACCCAGGGACTGGTCACTCCCCTTTCCATTGTCAAGTTTCATGACAGAGCAGGGACTGGAGGTCCTTGAATCAGTGCAGATTGGTTTATACACGGAGGACACCAAATGTGCCCTTCAAAGCATACCAGTGGCTTGGGGAGGCTACCCCTCCCAAGTTCAGTAACACCTATTTCAAGGGGAGAGGGTGTAACACCCCTCTCCAAAAGGAAATCTTTTGTTGTGCTTTCCTGGGCTTGAGCTGCTCAAGCAACAGGAGGGCAGAAATGTGATCTGTGAGGTTGCAGCAGCTTAGGCGGCCTGGAAAACCTGAGAAGGCTGTAGGAGAAATGCTGGGGATCCTCTAAGTAGACACCAGAGTGCATGGAATCATATAACTAAGACTAGCAAACGTATTGGGGTATGATTCCAACAAACATGCCTAGGTTTGGAGTTACCCTTATGTAACTGGACATAGGTAGTGACATATGTCCAGTACACGCGTAAAATGGCATCCCTGCACTCAAAAAGATCAGGAAAATAGATCTGGAGTTTGTGGGGGCACCTCTACTAGTGGAGGAGTGTCCTCATACACAGGTACCTGCACCCTTCCCTATGGGCTGAGAGAGCCTACAATAAGGGTGACTTATAGTGACCTGATACAGTGACCTATAGAGAAAACGGTGCATGCACCCGGTTCACGGAGACTGCAATGGCAGACCTGTAGAACCCTTTATGTGGGCTCCCTATTTGTGGCAGAATAACTGCTGCATCCCATAGGGATACCCTGGAACCCCAATGCCCTGGGTGCCTGGGTAGCATATTCTAAGAGCTTACATATGGGTGCAAGTATGCCAATGGTGGCTTGAAATACAGAGTTTTGAGAGAGAGAGCATAATCACTGGGGGTCCTGGTTAGCAGGATCCCAGTGAACACAGTCAAACACATGGACATCAGGCAGAAAAAGAGGGTAACCATGCCAAGAAAGAAGTTACTTTCCTACATTCACGATGGAGAGGTTTGCTCTAAATGTTTTGTAAATAGGTGTAGGAAAGTACCATCTTTCTTGGCATGTTACCCCAAATTTCTGCCAGTTTGTCAGTCTGTTTTGCCTGTCTCACTGGGATCCTGCTAGCGAGGACCCCAGTGCTCATAGTTATTGGCCTATATGTGTTGTCAGTATGCTTGACTGTGTCACTGAAGTTCTGCTAACCAGAAATCCAACACTTTTGCTCTCTCTACTTACCAAATTTGTCGCTACAGTTTAGTGACTCTGTGTTTCAATTCTTATTGGCACACTGGACCCCCTTATTAGTCCATAGTATATGGTACCTAGCTACCCAGGGTATTGGGGTTCCAGGAGATCCTTATGAGCTGCAGCATTTCTTTTGCCACCCATAAATAGCTCATACAAACCTTTCTTCAGGACTGCCACTGCAGCCTGAGTGAAATAGTGCACACACTATTTCACAACCATTTAACACTGCACTAAGGGGGTAATTCTGAGTTTGGCGGGCGGCGGGAGCCGCCCGCCAAGCGGGAACTGCCAGAATACCGCTGCGCGGTCAAAAGACCGCCGCGGTTATTCTGAGTTTCCCGCTGGGCTGGCGGGCGACCGCCAGAAGGCCTCCCGCCAGCCCAGCGGGAAACCCCCTTCCATGAGGATGCCGGCTCCGAATGGAGCCGGCGGAGTGGAAGGGGTGCGACGGGTGCAGTTGCACCCATCGCGATTTTCAGTGTCTGCTTGGCAGACACTGAAAATCTTGGTGGGGCCCTGTTAGGGGGCCCCTGCTGTGCCCATGCCAGTGGCATGGGCACTGCAGGGGCCCCCAGGGGCCCCGCGACACCCGTTACCGCCAGCCAGGTTCTGGCGGTCGAAACCGCCAGAGCCAAGCTGGCGGTAAGGGGGTCGGAATCCCCATGGCGGCACTGCTTGCAGCGCCGCCATGGAGGATTCCCTTGGGCAGCGGGAAACCAGCGGGACACCGCCGGTTTCCCGTATCTGACCACGGCTGTACCGCCGCGGTCAGAATGCCCATGGGAGCACCGCCAGCCTGTTGGCGGTGCTCCCGCGGTCGTTGGCCCTGGCGGTCCATGACCGCCAGGGTCAGAATGACCCCCTAAGTAACTTAGAAGTCACCTATATGTCTAACCTTCATTTACTGAAGGCTAGGTGCAAGGTTACTGTGTTTGATTGTAACCTTGCACTAGCAAAGGTGCCCCCACGTCGTCCAGGGCCAACTCCCTGGACTTTGTGCGTGCGGGAATACCACTATGAGTGTGCACTACATTTAAGTCAATACATATATGTAGCTTCCCAATGGTAACTCCGAATATGGCTATGTGAGGTGTCTAAGATCATGGAATTTTCTGCCCAATTCAAATCTGTTATTAGGGGGACAGTCCCCTGCAACCTGGGGGTGCCACCATGGACCCTCAGTACTGCCAAACCAGCTCTCTGAAGTGTCTACTGCAGCCCCAGCTGCTGCCACCTCAAGAAAGAGACTACACCCTTTCCAAAAAGAGTTTGGAAAGGGTGTAGTCCTCCCTCCTCCCAGGTGTATTTGAAGACTTCCTGGTTCTGATGTTATCACCCAGAGCCAGGAAGTGAATTTCCAAACTGTTCTGCTGCACCTGCAGGCAATTTTCGGGCCTGTGGCAATTTGTGACACCCTACTCGCAAATTGCGACCTCGCTTTTAGCGAACTCGCAAAAAGCGACCTCGCTAGAAGCAAACTCGCAAAATGCAGTGCAACATCATTTGCGAGTCGCAAATTAGTGTCGCACTTTTTTCTTGGATCCCATTTTGCGAGTCGGAAATTGCGATTTGCATTGAATCGCAATTTCCGACTTGCTATTTTGTTCCTACCAACATCTGGCCCTATATCCCTGAAACTGGTCTTTCCTGTGGAAAGTACCAGGTGACAGAGTGATAAGGCAATTGCAAGTGCTTATCCCAACACTGCACTAACAATGTAGGAAGCTTGCCTGGTATATGGTGGGGATCTCAGGTACTTACACCTTATACCAGGTTTCCCCCATTAGTGTAGTGTAGGCAGTGTCTAGAAGCCAGCCTCTCTAGAGGTAGCTGTGGATGAGTAGCCAAGGCTTATCTAGGAACGTGCAAAGCTCATGCAATACCACTGTAGTCACACAGGCCCTCATTACAGCCCTGGCGGTCGGTGATAAAGTGGCAGTAATACCACCAACAGGCTGGTGGTAATTACCGCCAAACTATGACCATGTATGAAAGATCTCCGAAAGACAGCCAATGAGCCACACCGACCACTAGGGCGGAAACAACAGCCACCACGGCAGTAGCCACCTACAGCCAGGCAGAAGTAAATTTTCCCCCCACCATATTAAGAACCTGACATCAAAAGTCTGGTGGAAACAGAGCTCAGAAGTGAAAGTACTCACCATTGGAGACACAGGGAATACCCACTCAGCCATGGAACCAGAATTGCATGTATTTTCGATGATATTCTACGTTCTACTCCACCAGGAACACCAACGCCAACAAAGACGACGATGGTGAGTACAGCCACCTAGCACACAAGGGAGGGGGGAGGAAAACAAGATTGACACACACACACGCACCACACACACCCCATACACACACCCCATACACACAACCAGATGCCCAAGAAAGCAAGTTACTCACTTTAAATCGGCTGAATAATGCAAGGACAAAAATAATTCACTAAAGTGAGTGTAATAATATCAACTCAGTAGAAAAATAACCTAGCCAATATTACAGATATCTAAAAATGTACAGAAAGAGGGACAAGAAAGCAAGTTACTCCCTCTAAATCAGCTGAATAATGCAAGGGCATAAAGAATTCACTAAAGTGAGTGTAATAATATCAACACAGTAGAAAAATAACTTAGCCAACATTACAGATATCTAAAAATGTACAGAAAGAGGGACACTGCCCAGTCCTCAGGTCGCGTGGGCCACAGGGCAAAGTCCAGTCCCCACTTGTCACCTGCATCAATATGGAAAGAACACTGCATGGGCATTAGTTGGCAAATAGGCACCTCAGTGGGAGGGGGGGCACCTCAGCCGGGAGCGAAAAAAAGACCACTGGTTCTGGAGGGGGCAACATGCCCTGTACTTTGTCCTGGGGAGTGCAAGGCCACAATCTCTCAAGTGAGTGTCTCCCACACTAGTTCTGGAGGGGGCAACATGCCCTGTGCTTTGCCCTGGGGAGTGATGGGCCACAGTCTCTCAAGTGGGTGTCTCTCACTCTGAATTTGGAGTGGGCAAAAAGCCCTGTGCTTTGTCCTGGTGATTGCAAGGCCACAGTCTCTCAAGTGGGTGTCTCCCACACTGGTTCTGGAGGAGGCAACATGCCCTGTGTGTTTTCCTGGGGAGTTATAGGCCACAGTCTCTCAAGTGGGTGTCTCCCACACTGGTTCTAGAGGGGGCAACATGCCCTCTGCTTGGTCCTGGGGAGGGATGGGCCACAGTCTCTCGAGTGGGTGTCTCCCACACTGGTTATAGAGGGGACAGCCCGCACAGCTGTCCATGGAGGCAGGACCACATTGCATCCGCTGGTTGTGACGGCTGTACTGTGATGTTGCTGGTGCTGGTGGTGGTGATGGGAGGCTTCTTCACATCCCCTGCACCCTCGGATGGATGCACTGCGGTGTTGCTGGTGGTAGTGGTGGGTGGGTCCTGCACATCCCCTGCACCCTCAGATGGATGCACAACCATGCTTGGTGGTGGGGGCTCTGTGACAGGTGCTGGTGCATGCTCCTGGTCCTTCTTGCCTGCTGGTGCAGGCTCCTGGTCCTTCTTGCCTACTGGTGCAGGCTCCTTGCCCTTCTTCCCTGCTGGTGCAGGTTCCTTGCCCTTCTTGCCTGATGGTGCAGGATCCTTGCCCTTCTTGTCTGCTGGTGCAGGCTCCTTCCCCTTCAGTATATGTGGTCTGGAATCCTTTCCACCATGAATAGGTACGGATGGAACTGGGGCCGTGAACTGTGTGGCTGACATGCTTGGCTGGGTTCATAATAGCCTAGCCATACGTGCAGGATGGGGGAGGGGAAGGGAAGAGGTCAATGGTGGATATGGAAACTTTCTTAGGGACATTGGGGAGGAAAGTGGGAGAAGGAATGGGAGTAGAGGATGACGGAGTGGTTTTTGGAGGTATCTTCTGGATTTGGGTACAGGTGCATGGTTTATATGCTGATGTGAGGTGGATGGCTGTTGGGTGTCTGAATGTTTGCAGTTGTATACCTTAGGAGGGGGAACAGACACAGTGGGAGAGGACACAGGGGATGTGTACATGGATGATGTGGAGGTGTCTGCCAGTGAGATGTGTGTACTGCTTGGTGAAGATGCTGGTAGTGGATGATGATGCAGTGCATGCAGGTGTGAGTGTGGATCTGACTGGGAGAGAGGTGGTGGAGAGGGAGGAGGGGGAGACAGTGGAGGCAGTGGCTGTTGTAGTCTCTGCAACTATATGTTGTTTACGTGAGTGCTTGTGAGATGAAGTGTGGTGCTTCTGTTTGCCTATGACACTCTTGGGTGTTGTCCTGTGTGTATGCTCGTCTGGCTGTGTGCATGGGATGGGTTGGGATAGAGGAGAATGGGACAGGGATGAGGAAGTTGGAGGGGGGATGGTAGAAACAGGGACAGTGGCTGCCATCAGAGAGGAGGCCAGAGCCTGGATTAGGCTCCCAATCTAGTGTGAAAGCCCTCGAGGAATGCATAAGATTGTTGCATCTGGGCTGCCAGCCCCTGGATGGCATTCACAATGGTTGACTGCCCTACAAAGATGGATCTCAGGAGGTCAATAGCCTCCTCACTCAGGGCAGCAGGGCTAACTGGGGCAGGGCCTGAGGTGCCTGGGGCAAAGGAGATGCCCACCCTCCTGGGTGAGCAGGCATGGGCAACTCGATGAGGGGCTTCTGGGAGGGGCGTGCTGGTACAGGGGGTGGCAGCTGTAGCTGGTGTGGTCACAGAAGTATCTGCCACCACCAGGGAGCTTCCATTGGAGGAGGTATCTGTGTCTGAATTGTCCCCTCCAGTCTCCACCGTGGTGCCCTTAGCATCGGTGGACTCTGCCTCCTGAATCCTGTGGGATGCAGCTCCCTCTGGCTTCGGTGCCTCTGCTCCTCTGCCAGGTGATGCTAATGCACATAAGGACAGGATGTCAAAACATGAAATGGGGGAGAAAGACAAACAATACACTGGATCAATGGCTGCACCAATACCACCGCTGGCGTACACAGCACCCTCACTCACATGGAACAGGCCTACACACTATGCATTGCACCACCTCTGATATTGCTAGGCACTAAGGCATGAGGAGGAGCACACACCGCCAAATGCAGCACACCTGGGACTCATGCAGCCATAACCAGTAGTGAATGTTTACAAGCTAGGTAGGAAGGATTATCCCTTCAGAACCCTAGCAACCAGAGGACCTACACTGCTCTGTCAGGCTTTGCCTAGGGGCACCCGATGACACACATCCACCACCTGGATACCACCCCACCAGCCGTAAGTTGTAATGATAGTCACTGTATTCCCCCATTGTGGCTGCTGTGATGCCCTCAAGCAGCCATCCAGCTCTGGATAGTCCATCGCCAGTATGCTGGCCATCAGGGGGGTCAGGGTTCCCTGGGCACCCCTTCCTCATTGGGAGGCCATCTCCAGCTGGGACTTTGCCGTCTTCCGTGCCCAGTATCTTAGGTCCTCACTACATTTCTGACAGTGGGTGCTCCACCTGCCATAGACCCCCAGGGTCCACACCTCCTTGGCCATGGCACGCCATATACCCTTCTTTTAATGGGCGCTGACCTGCAGAGGCAATACACACAGGAAAACAGCATTAGACATATATGGCTGCCGTACCCATTTCCATCACCATTGGCACATACATATCCCAATACCCCAGCACACAGAATGTGCACCGCAAAGAAGACATTCACGCCCTCTCACATCGAGGCCTTCACACACACAACTCCATGCATTCATGCCACATGCATCGTGCCCACAGTGTTCTCACCTGTTGGTCTGGAGGCCCATACAGCAGTCCGTACTGGGGTAGGACCCCATCCACCAGTCTCTCCAACTCCTCTAAAGTGAAGGCTGGGGCCCCTTCCCCGGTCACACGTGCCATGGTAGGTTCGAGACACAGGTCACAGCAGCACATGCAGTGTAGGTCCACTCCTATGGAAGGTCAGGTAGCAAGTGAGGAATATGATAGAAAATGGTAGTCACGTCCATGGCTGTGCATACCGTCATCTCCAACGTAGATCACCATTGGCCCCTGTACCCCATAGGGACCAGTATTAACAAAAGAGGAGTTGCACGGCGGTTCCGACCGCCTCCCGCCACTGCACACGTCAGTGGAATTACCTCACTTCCACCTGTCCCTCCACACAGGACAGGCGGACGCCATTTCAGGGGGGCAACCCTATAGATTCATGCTGCATCACATTAGAAATAGGCACATCCTGGACAATTCACACTGACCCATTAAAAGTTTAAAGATTAAAAACTACTGTTGTGGCTCCATTGTTCAGTTGATGACAGCCTCCTAATTCTTGCAACACTGGAGGGCAGGCATATTATCCTCACCTATGGACTGAACAGGGCCACAATCACAGAGCTGTGTGCCCAATTGGAGCCTGACCTAATATCTGCTATCAGTCACCCCACTGGGTTCCCCCCTCTTGTGCAAGTGCTATCTGTACTCCATTTCCTGGCAACTGGTTCTTTCCAAGTGACAGTGGGCTTGGCAGCAGGAATGTCACAGCCAATGTTCTCCTCCAGGTTGTGGATTTCGCCACAGTGAAGGCTGAGTTTTATGCGATGGGACATATACCCAACATCATTGGGGCGATTGATGGTACACATATTGCATTTGTCATCCCCCCCTGCCAGAATGAACAGGTGTTCAGGAATAGTAAGAGTTTACACTCCATGAATGTTCAGGTGGTGTGCTTGGTGGACCAGTACATTTCCCACATCAATGCTAAGTATCCTGGGTCGTTGCATGATGCCTTTGTCCTAAGAAATAGCAGCATTCCAAATATGAGGGCCCAACCCCAGAGGCACAGGGTGTGCCTAATAGGTGAGCCCTGGTTCCCACCGAGTAGATGTTGGTTTATGGGTATGGTGTGGGCCATATAGGATAGTGTGTGTCTAAATGTTGTCCCTCAATATTTGCAGGCTCTGGTTACCCAAACCTATCATGGCTGCTGACTCCTGTGAGGAATGCCAGGACAAGGGCAGAAGAACGTTATAATGAGGCACATGGGCAAACCAGAAGGATCATTGAAAGGACCTTTGGCCTCATGAAGGCCAGGTTCCGGTGCCTCTATCTAACAGATGGATCCCGGTGCCATTCACCCAAGAAGGTCTGCCAGATAGTAGTGGCATGCTACATGTTGCACAAACTGGCCCTCAGATGCCATGTCCCTTTTCTTCAGGAGGAAGAGACTGGAGATGCCCATGTGGCAGCAGTAGACCCTGTGGACAGTGAGGATGAGGAGGCAGAGGATGAGGATGATGTCCCTTTTCTGCCGGAGGAAGAGACTGGAGATGCCCATGTGGCAGCAGTAGACCATGTGGACAGTGAGGATGAGGAGGCAGAGGATGAGGATGAGGACAACAGAACATCAGTTATGTGACAATACTTCCAATGACACACAGGTAGGACAGTGTAACTTTACATTTCAATGACATTGGTTGTAATCTGTGTGGCAATGGCATGCTGATATTTCCCACCTCTATGCCCACTTACTGTTCCCTCTGGCAATTCATTTTGCAGATGTTGGTGACTTGACATATACTCCTGGTGTGATCACAACAGCCAGCTACAGGTCATTAATCTATGCTCATTCTATGTACAGTTAATTTGCAATGTGTGTACCTGTTTCAAACAATACATATTTGAGAAACATGACATACTCAAAATCGATTTTTGTCTAAGGGTGTTTGTTGAAGTACTAACATACAGGGGGAAAGTGCAATGGAATGGGGTGATGATGGAGGAAAGTCCAGGATATTGTTCCAGTCTGTTTGTAGCACAGGTGCATTGTCCAAGGGGACATAGGAAGGGGAGCAATGGCAGTTCAAGGTGGACAGGGTGACGGAGTGGGACACAAGGCGGACAATCAGGAGAGTCTCAATTTCTGGTGGGGACTATGGCAAGTGTCTCTGGCTTCTGTCTGGATCGCAGGGAACGTTGGCTGGGTGGTTCACCATCTGAAGGGTGAGAGGTGCTGGTGGCCTGTGAGTCCGGTGGCAGGGCCTCCTGGCCACTAGCGGAAGTGGAAGGTTGTTCAGATGTCTGGCTAGTGGAAGGGACCCATTGGTGTGAGACTGCCTCCCTCACAATGTTGGCCATATCAGCCAGCAACCCTGCTATGGATATCAGGGTGTTGTAAAGGGCCTGCAAGTCCCCCCCGATCCCCTGGTACTGTGCACCCTGCCTGTTCTCCTGCACGTTGTCCTGGATCTAGCCCATCGTGTCCTGGGAATGTTGATAGGCTCACAGGATCTCAGAGAGTGCCTCCTGGAGAGTCAGTACCCTGGGCCTGTCCTCTCTCTGGCGCCCAGCACTCCTCTCAGTTTTCCTGTTGGCCTGTGCCTCTGTCCCCTGAACCGTGTGCCCACTGCCACTGATCCCAGCTCCCTGATTGTTTTGTGTGCGGGTGTGACCTGGGGTTCCCTGTAGAGGTGGGAACACTGCTGATTGATGTCTCCTGGGGACAGAGGTGTGGGTACGCTGGGTGGGTGCTGTGGTGTTGGAGCCTGATGGGGGAGGCTCTGTGGTGGTGTGTGACTGGGTTTGGGTAACCGGCTGTCTAGTGGTCCCTGATGGGCCAGGTAGGTCGTCCAGATCCTGAAGACCAGAGTTACTGTCATCACTGTGGGCCTCTTCTGTTGGCGGACTGGATATTGCTGGCTCCTCCTCTCCGGTGACATTAGCTGGGGTACCTGTGGGGATGTAAATGAAGTGTTATGGTTAATGTGTCTGACATATTGTAGATCCATGGCTTCCCCTCTATGGTTGGATTTGGTCTGCCAGCTTTCACTTGTGTATGCTAGTGTATGGTAGGATTGTTAGCTCTCTATGGTGTGCATGCTTTAATGATGAGTGTCCATGCAGGGCTGTGAGGGGTGTCCATTCATTGGTACAGCATGCAGGGCTTGGCATTGGGATGAGTGACATGTGAGGGTGGAGTGTGTGGGATATAGTGGAGTGATGGGGGAGACGGTGAGGGGGTGAGAAGGTATGTAGTTATGGGGGGTGATAGTAGTAGAGAGTTGACTTACCAGAGTCCATTCCTCCTCCAACTCCTGCCAGGCCCTGAGGATGCAGTATTGCCAAGACTTGCTCCTCCCATGCTGGGAGTTGTGGGGGAGGAGGTGGGGATTCACCACCAGTCCTCCGTATATCGAGCTGGTGTCTTGCTGCTATGGAACGTACCTTCCCCCGTAGGTCGTTCTACCTCTTCCTGATATCATCCCTAATTCCTGGGTGCTGTCCCACAGCATTGACCCTGTCCATGATTCTCTGCCATAGCTCCATCTTCCTAGCTATAGATATCTGCTGCACATGTGCTCCAAATAGCTGTGTCTCTACCCTGACAATTTCCTCCACCATGACCATTAGCTCCTCCTCGGTGAAACGGGGGTGTCTTTGTGGTGACATGGGTGTTATGTGAGGTGTGTTGGTGAGGGTGTATTGGGTAATGTGTTGGGGTGTGTGATGTGGAGTGTGTGAGTGGTGTGTAGGTGTGAGTAGTGTGTGGCTCTAGTTGTGTCAGTGGTCTTGGTGTCTCTCTGTTGGCAATGAATTTTATTTGTAAAGGGTTGTGGGTAATGTGGGTGTGTGTTTGTAGGAGGCTGGACTGGCTTGTAGTGAGTACCAAGGGGTACTTACACCTTGCACCAGGCCCAGGTATCCCTTATTAGTGTATAGGGTGTCTAGCGGCTTAGGCTGATAGATAATGGTAGCTTAGCAAAGCAGCTCAGGCTGAACTAGGAGACGTGTGAAGCTACTACAGTACCACTTAGTGTCATATGCACAATATCATAAGAAAACACAATACACAGTTATACTAAAAATAAAGGTACTTTATTTTTATGACAATATGCCAAAGTATCTTAGAGTGTACCCTCAGTGAGAGGATAGGAAATATACACAAGATATATATACACAATAGCAAAAATATGCAGTATAGTCTTAGAAAACAGTGCAAACAATGTATAGTTACAATAGGATGCAATGGGGAAACATAGGGATAGGGGCAACACAAACCATATACTCCAAAAGTGGAATGCGAACCACGAATGGACCCCAAACCTATGTGACCTTGTAGAGGGTCGCTGGGACTATTAGAAAATAGTGAGAGTTAGAAAAATAACCCTCCCCAAGACCCTGAAAAGTGAGTGCAAAGTGCACCAAAGTTCCCCTAAGGACAAAATAGTCGTGTTAGAGGGAAAATGCAAGGAAAACACAAATCAGCAATGCAACAATGATGGATTCCTGACTGAGGGTACCTGTGGAACAAGGGGACCAAGTCCAAAAGTCACAAGCAGCTCGGAGATGGGCAGATGCCCAAGAAATGCCAGCGGTTGGTGCAAAGAAGCTCTTACTAGGCTGAAGAACTGTGAATACTGCAGGAACGACAAGGGCTAGAGACTTCCCCTTTAGAGGATGGATCCCCCACGCCTTGGAGAGTCGTGCAGAAGTGTTTTCCCGCCGGATGGACGCCAACAAGCCTTGCTACACGCAAATCGTGCGTTTGGCGTTTTTGGACGCTGCTGGGGCCCAAGAGGGACCAGGAGGTCGCAAATTGGACCTGAAGAGAGAGGGGACGTCGAACAAGACAAAGAGCCCTCACTGAAGCAGGTAGCACCCGGAGAAGTGCCAGAAACAGGCACTACGAGGATGCGTGAAACGGTGCTCACCGAAGTTGCACAAAGGAGTCCCACGTCGCCGGAGACCAACTTAGAAAGTCGTGCAATGCAGGTTAGAGTGCCGTGGACCCAGGCTTGGCTGTGCATGAAGGATTTCCGCCGGAAGTGCACAGGGGCCGGAGTAGCTTGCAAAGTCGCGGTTCCCAGCAATGCAGCCCAGCGAGGTGAGGCAAGGACTTACCTCCACCAAACTTGGGCTGAAGAGTCACTGGACTGTGGGGGTCACTTGGACGGTGTCGCTGGATTCGAGGGACCTCGCTCGTCGTGCTGAGAGGAGACCCAAGGGACCGGTAATGCAGCTTTTTGGTGCCTGCGGTTGCAGGGGGAAGATTCCGTCGACCCACGGGAGATTTCTTCGGAGCTTCTGGTGCAGAGAGGAGGCAGACTACCCCCACAGCATGCACAAGCAGGAAAACAGTCGAGAAGGCGGCAGGATCAGCGTTACAGAGTTGCAGTAGTCGTCTTTGCTACTATGTTGCAGGTTTGCAGGCTTCCAGCGCGGTCAGCGGTCGATTCCTTATCAGAAGGTGAAGAGGGAGATGCAGAGGAACTCGGCTGAGCTCATGCATTCGTTATCTAAAGTTTCCCCAGAGACAGAGACCCTAAATAGCCAGAAAAGAGGGTTTGGCTACCTAGGAGAGAGGATAGGCTACTAACACCTGAAGGAGCCTATCAGCAGGAGTCTCTGACGTCACCTGGTGGCACTGGCCACTCAGAGCAGTCCAGTGTGCCAGCAGCACCTCTGTTTCCAAGATGGCAGAGGTCTGGAGCACACTGTAGGAGCTCTGGACACCTCCCAGGGGAGGTGCAGGTCAGGGGAGTGGTCACTCCCCTTTCCTTTGTCCAGTTTCGCGCCAGAGCAGGGGCTAAGGGGTCCCTGAACCGGTGTAGACTGGCTTATGCAGAATTGGGCACCTCTGTGCCCAACAAAGCATTTCCAGAGGCTGGGGGAGGCTACTCCTCCCCTGCCTTCACACCATTTTCCAAAGGGAGAGGGTGTCACACCCTCTCTCAGAGGAAGTTCTTTGTTCTGCCATCCTGGGCCAGGCCTGGCTGGACCCCAGGAGGGCAGCTGCCTGTCTGAGGGGTTGGCAGCAGCAGCAGCTGCAGTGAAACCCCAGGAAGGGCAGTTTGGCAGTGCCAGGGTCTGTGCTACAGACCACTGGGATCATGGGATTGTGCCAACTATGCCAGGATGACATAGAGGGGGCAATTCCATGATCATAGACATGTTACATGGCCATATTCGGAGTTACCATTGTGAAGCTACATATAGGTAGTGACCTATATGTAGTGCACGCGTGTAATGGTGTCCCCGCACTCACAACGTTCAGGGAATTGGCTCTGAACAATGTGGGGGCACCTTGGCTAGTGCCAGGGTGCCCTCACACTAAGTAACTTTGCACCTAACCTTTACCAGGTAAAGGTTAGACATATAGGTGACTTATAAGTTACTTAAGTGCAGTGTAAAATGGCTGTGAAATAACGTGGACGTTATTTCACTCAGGCTGCAGTGGCAGGCCTGTGTAAGAATTGTCAGAGCTCCCTATGGGTGGCAAAAGAAATGCTGCAGCCCATAGGGATCTCCTGGAACCCCAATACCCTGGGTACCTCAGTACCATATACTAGGGAATTATAAGGGTGTTCCAGTAAGCCAATGTAAATTGGTAAAAATGGTCACTAGCCTGTCAGTGACAATTTGGAAGTAATGAGAGAGCATAACCACTGAGGTTCTGGTTAGCAGAGCCTCAGTGAGACAGTTAGGCACCACACAGGGAACATATACATGCACACCTATGAGCACTGGGGCCCTGTGTGACAGGGTCCCAGTGACACATACATATAGGCCACAAACTTATGAGCACTGGGGTCCTGACCACCAGGATCCCAGTGACACATAACAAACATACTGAAACATAGTGTTTTCACTATGAGCACTGAGGCCTGGCCATCAGGATCCCAGTGAGACAGTGAAAACAGTGACAAACACCCTGACATACACTCACAAACAGGCCAAAAGTGGGGGTAACAAGGCTAGAAAGAGGCTACCTTCTCACACAACCCCCCCCCAAACGAAGGACAATAAGGCTAACCTTGGCCAGTTGAGACTTTATTGTCTAAGTGGTGATAAGTAGAGAGTAGCTCTGCAATAGACTGGTTACTCCCTTTGTCATCCACTATCTGGTTACTTCCCTGTGGGGATGTAAACCACCCTGTTTGAAGTTTTTTAGCTAAGCAACAATGTGAAGATGTATTTTCAGAGTTTCTATCAGTAAGTTTTAGTTTAGAGCAGTGGGAATTGTCCACTGAACCTATTTGTAGTGATGGAAATGCCAGACAGGGATGCTGTCTCAGAAAAGCCATAGCTGGGCAAAAACTTTGTCCATCTGGCTGGAAGAGAGAACAGGGATGCTGTTTCTCTTGAGTTGGAGCAGGGCAGGGATGTTGTCCTATGAGCTCCACACTAGGGCAGGGATGCTGTCCTAAGTGTTGTGAGGTAGTGCAGGGTTTCTGCACTAAAGTTTCTCTGGGAGGGTTGGAGGGATGCTCCATGTTAACTAAAATGGTGCTGTTTTTCTCACCAATGTTAGTTATCCCACAGAGAGGTACTTCCACCTCAGGGAGTCCAGCTTTGCCAGCTGATGATTCCCTTGGAACAGGTGCCACCCCAGGAGAGGTTTCTCCCACCACAGGAATAGTATCCTGAATGGTAGGGTGGTTAGGGGATACTGTGATACCCTTTTTACCTGTTGATGGAGAGGGATCCTGAGTTTTCAGGCCTTCTCTCCTTTGCTTTTTCATTTCACTTGAAATGAGAGGGAACAATTCCTCAGGGATGCCCAGCATGGCTGCATGGGCATAAAACTCTACATCAGCCCAACCTGAGGCCTCTAGGTCATTACCTAAGAGACAGTCTACAGGTAAGCTAGGTGATACCACCACCTGCTTAGGGCCAGTAACTCCACCCCAACTAAACTGAATTATAGCTAAGGGAAGAAACTTAGTGGAGTTATGGACATCAATAATCTTATACTGTTGTCCAATGATGTGTTGTTCAGGAGGCACTAGGTTTTCAGTCACCAAAGTGAAACTGGCACCTGTGTTCCTGTAGGCCAAGGCCTCAACACCATTTATTGAAACTGTCTGCCTGTACTTATCCATTGTAAGGGGACAAGCAGCCAGTGTGGCAAGGCCAATGCCACTAGGTGTGACAGAAACTGTCTTGGGACTGATTACATCAGTTTCCACTATGGACCCATAAGTGAACCCAACTACACCCTTTGCTTGACTGTTGCCAGCAGTCCCACCACTAGTACCACTACTGCTAGGGGCACTAGAGCTTGATGTATTAGTGGTGGTAGGCTCAGGGGGTTTACCTGGACAGGACTTATCCCCTGGCCTATGGCCTCTATTTTTACACACAAAGCACCAAGGCTTTTTAATGTGTGCAGGTTGGGAAGAAGAGGAAGAATTTGTTTTATCCCCACCCTCTGAAGAGTGTTTAAGATTTGAAGTGGGATCTTTGGTTTTACCCTTATCCCCATGCTTATCTTGAGATTTTTCACCATCTTTCTTCTTATTGCCATCTTTGTCACCCCCTGTATGAACTTTTCTGTTCACCCTTGTTCTGACCCATTTGTCTGCCTTCTTTCCCAATTCTTGGGGAGAGGTCAGATCAGAGTCTACCAGGTACTGGTGCAACAAATCAGACACACAATTATTAAGTATATGCTCTCTCAGGATTGTGTTATACAGGCTTTTATAATCAGTAACTTTACTGCCATGTAACCACCCCTCCAAGGCCTTCACTGCCTGGTCAATGAAATCAACCCAGTCTTGTGAAGACTCCTTTTTGGTCTCTCTGAACTTTATCCTGTACTGTTCAGTGGTTAAGCCATAACCATCCAGGAGTGCATTCTTAAGAACTTGGAAATTATTGGCATCATTTTCTTTTACAGTAAGGAGCCTATCCCTACCTTTTCCACTAAATGATAGCCATAGGATAGCAGCCCACTGCCTTTGAGGGACATCCTGTACAGCACAGGCTCTCTCAAGTGCAGCAAACCACTTGTTAATGTCATCCCCCTCCTTATAAGGGGGAACTATCTTGTGCAGATTCCTGGAATCATGCTCTTTTGCAGGATGACTATGGGGAATACTGCTGCTGCCACCATGGGTATCTAAACCCAACTTCTGTCTTTCCCTCTCTATTTCTAAAGACTGTCTATCCAAATCCAGCTGTTGCTTCTTGAGCTTCAGTCTGGTTTGTTCCACTCTCAATCTATTGAGCTCCCTTTCTAACAATCTGTCATCAGGGTGGGTGGGAGGGACATTTCTAGATACAGAGGTATGATGGGAATGAACAGAAGGAGACCTGTCCCTTACAGAGGGCACCCTAACAGCTTGGCTACCAGCATAATGTGAGAGCACACCATCAGTATGGTGTGATTCAACCTCTGTACCAACTATGCTAGACTGTCTAGTAATGGGCAGGCTGAGAAGTTTCTTTCCTGAACCTTTTCCTGGGGGAGTCCCTGGATCAGATTGAGAACCATTAGCTACTTTTTCTACAGATTGGGCACTTATGGCCTTATCCTGTACTCTAAGCATATTAATTAACAGTTCTAAGGAAGGATTCTTCCCTACACTCAAACCTCTCTCTATGCAGAGACTCCTTGCTCCTTTCCAGCTAAGGTGATCATATGCAAGTTTGGACAGTTCAACATTTTTTCCTGTGCCAGACATTTTTTAGAGAGAGTTAAAGTGATAGAAAAAGAGAAAAAAGTTTTCAGAACTTTTTGGAAAGACAGAAAAAACTTTTTAAACTTTTAAGAACTTTTTGAAAGTTTAGAAGTACTTTTCAGCACTTAGAAAAAAGTGAAAAGAGGAAATGCAAAACTTTTTGGCTATGTGTATATACACTGACCTTGTTTTGTATATTTTTCTCTTATGAAAAGTACAATGACAAGAGTGGTAAGTAGTCTCAAGCACTTATCCCACCACTGCACAACCAATGTAGGAGGCTGGACTGGCTTGTAGTGAGTACCAAGGGGTACTTACACCTTGCACCAGGCCCAGGTATCCCTTATTAGTGTATAGGGTGTCTAGCAGCTTAGGCTGATAGATAATGGTAGCTTAGCAAAGCAGCTCAGGCTGAACTAGGAGACGTGTGAAGCTACTACAGTACCACTTAGTGTCATATGCACAATATCATAAGAAAACACAATACACAGTTATACTAAAAATAAAGGTACTTTATTTTTATGACAATATGCCAAAGTATCTTAGAGTGTACCCTCAGTGAGAGGATAGGAAATATACACAAGATATATATACACAATAGCAAAAATATGCAGTATAGTCTTAGAAAACAGTGCAAACAATGTATAGTTACAATAGGATGCAATGGGGAAACATAGGGATAGGGGCAACACAAACCATATACTCCAAAAGTGGAATGCGAACCACGAATGGACCCCAAACCTATGTGACCTTGTAGAGGGTCGCTGGGACTATTAGAAAATAGTGAGAGTTAGAAAAATAACCCTCCCCAAGACCCTGAAAAGTGAGTGCAAAGTGCACCAAAGTTCCCCTAAGGACAAAATAGTCGTGTTAGAGGGAAAATGCAAGGAAAACACAAATCAGCAATGCAACAATGATGGATTCCTGACTGAGGGTACCTGTGGAACAAGGGGACCAAGTCCAAAAGTCACAAGCAGCTCGGAGATGGGCAGATGCCCAAGAAATGCCAGCGGTTGGTGCAAAGAAGCTCTTACTAGGCTGAAGAACTGTGAATACTGCAGGAACGACAAGGGCTAGAGACTTCCCCTTTGGAGGATGGATCCCCCACGCCTTGGAGAGTCGTGCAGAAGTGTTTTCCCGCCGGATGAACGCCAACAAGCCTTGCTACACGCAAATCGTGCGTTTGGCGTTTTTGGACGCTGCTGGGGCCCAGGAGGGACCAGGAGGTCGCAAATTGGACCTGAAGAGAGAGGGGACGTCGAGCAAGACAAAGAGCCCTCACTGAAGCAGGTAGCACCCGGAGAAGTGCCAGAAACAGGCACTACGAGGATGCGTGAAACGGTGCTCACCGAAGTTGCACAAAGGAGTCCCACGTCGCCGGAGACCAACTTAGAAAGTCGTGCAATGCAGGTTAGAGTGCCGTGGACCCAGGCTTGGCTGTGCACGAAGGATTTCCGCCGGAAGTGCACAGGGGCCGGAGTAGCTTGCAAAGTCGCGGTTCCCAGCAATGCAGCCCAGCGAGGTGAGGCAAGGACTTACCTCCACCAAACTTGGGCTGAAGAGTCACTGGACTGTGGGGGTCACTTGGACGGTGTCGCTGGATTCGAGGGACCTCGCTCGTCGTGCTGAGAGGAGACCCAAGGGACCGGTAATGCAGCTTTTTGGTGCCTGCGGTTGCAGGGGGAAGATTCCGTCGACCCACGGGAGATTTCTTCGGAGCTTCTGGTGCAGAGAGGAGGCAGACTACCCCCACAGCATGCACAAGCAGGAAAACAGTCGAGAAGGCGGCAGGATCAGCGTTACAGAGTTGCAGTAGTCGTCTTTGCTACTATGTTGCAGGTTTGCAGGCTTCCAGCGCGGTCAGCGGTCGATTCCTTATCAGAAGGTGAAGAGGGAGATGCAGAGGAACTCGGCTGAGCTCATGCATTCGTTATCTAAAGTTTCCCCAGAGACAGAGACCCTAAATAGCCAGAAAAGAGGGTTTGGCTACCTAGGAGAGAGGATAGGCTACTAACACCTGAAGGAGCCTATCAGCAGGAGTCTCTGACGTCACCTGGTGGCACTGGCCACTCAGAGCAGTCCAGTGTGCCAGCAGCACCTCTGTTTCCAAGATGGCAGAGGTCTGGAGCACACTGTAGGAGCTCTGGACACCTCCCAGGGGAGGTGCAGGTCAGGGGAGTGGTCACTCCCCTTTCCTTTGTCCAGTTTCGCGCCAGAGCAGGGGCTAAGGGGTCCCTGAACCGGTGTAGACTGGCTTATGCAGAATTGGGCACCTCTGTGCCCAACAAAGCATTTCCAGAGGCTGGGGGAGGCTACTCCTCCCCTGCCTTCACACCATTTTCCAAAGGGAGAGGGTGTCACACCCTCTCTCAGAGGAAGTTCTTTGTTCTGCCATCCTGGGCCAGGCCTGGCTGGACCCCAGGAGGGCAGCTGCCTGTCTGAGGGGTTGGCAGCAGCAGCAGCTGCAGTGAAACCCCAGGAAGGGCAGTTTGGCAGTGCCAGGGTCTGTGCTACAGACCACTGGGATCATGGGATTGTGCCAACTATGCCAGGATGACATAGAGGGGGCAATTCCATGATCATAGACATGTTACATGGCCATATTCGGAGTTACCATTGTGAAGCTACATATAGGTAGTGACCTATATGTAGTGCACGCGTGTAATGGTGTCCCCGCACTCACAACGTTCAGGGAATTGGCTCTGAACAATGTGGGGGCACCTTGGCTAGTGCCAGGGTGCCCTCACACTAAGTAACTTTGCACCTAACCTTTACCAGGTAAAGGTTAGACATATAGGTGACTTATAAGTTACTTAAGTGCAGTGTAAAATGGCTGTGAAATAACGTGGACGTTATTTCACTCAGGCTGCAGTGGCAGGCCTGTGTAAGAATTGTCAGAGCTCCCTATGGGTGGCAAAAGAAATGCTGCAGCCCATAGGGATCTCCTGGAACCCCAATACCCTGGGTACCTCAGTACCATATACTAGGGAATTATAAGGGTGTTCCAGTAAGCCAATGTAAATTGGTAAAAATGGTCACTAGCCTGTCAGTGACAATTTGGAAGTAATGAGAGAGCATAACCACTGAGGTTCTGGTTAGCAGAGCCTCAGTGAGACAGTTAGGCACCACACAGGGAACATATACATGCACACCTATGAGCACTGGGGCCCTGTGTGACAGGGTCCCAGTGACACATACATATAGGCCACAAACTTATGAGCACTGGGGTCCTGACCAGCAGGATCCCAGTGACACATAACAAACATACTGAAACATAGTGTTTTCACTATGAGCACTGAGGCCTGGCCATCAGGATCCCAGTGAGACAGTGAAAACAGTGACAAACACCCTGACATACACTCACAAACAGGCCAAAAGTGGGGGTAACAAGGCTAGAAAGAGGCTACCTTCTCACAGTGTTTCATAGTGGTGTGGGTGTGTGGGTGTGGTGTGTGTATGGGTAGAACCAAATAAATGGGGGGATAGGGAGAAATATTGGTCCAGTGTATAATCTCCCTCAATTAATACAATCAACAACAATCACGATACCTGTTCCAAACGAAAGGGGACAGGAGGAAAAGAACAAGGGAGTCCTAATCTTTAGGGGCAATAAACCTCACACACCCGAATGGGTGTCATGCTTCATCATCGGAGTTGCTCCTCGTCAGACTGGCGCTGCAATGTCTGACGGGCTCCCCCCGAAGAGGGGCTCTTTGCCGGAGATTTTTTTTCTTGATGATGCCCAAAAGTGGGTTTGGAGAGGAAGAGGAAAAAGAAGAAGGGAATATTATAGAATAAAATGATTAGGACTCCTTTGTTCTTTTCCTCCTGTCCCCTTTCATTTGGAACAGTGTATCGTGATTGTTGTGTGTGTATGGGTGTCAGGTGTGTGTTGTTTAAATTGGCCAATGTAGTGTTGTTTTGTCTGTGGGGGACCATTGTGGGCGACGGTATGTACCGCCAATGGTTTACCGCTGTTGAATGTCTGTCATGGTGATTCGTGGGTCATAATGTGTTGGGCGTTATTCTGTTGTCGTAACAGTCTGGGTTTTGATACCACCACTTAATCTCTGACCTTTGGTCTAGTGGGTTTGTGTGTGTGGCTGAATTCTGTCACATTGGTGTGTGTGTGTGTGTCATAATATGGTGAACGGATATCCGCCACCGTGGCAGTAAGTTGGCGGCTGTCAGCATAGGGGTAAGTGGGATTTACTGCCAATGTCATAAAGAAGGCCACAGTGTTTACACACATGAAGGAAGACACTCAGTGTTACAAAAATAAAGGTAAAACAGCACCAAAAATACTTTAGAGACAAATACTCCCTTAAGGGGTATGTATACACCAGGATATATATACTAGTTGTGAGAAATAGTTAGAAAACATTGCAAACAGTGTAAAACACAACAGAGGATAGTGGCCCTAGGGTGAGCACAAACCATATACTAAAATAATGGAATCCAAGAGTTTAACCCCCACCTAGGTAAGTGTGTAGAAGGGTGCTTGGGGTACTAGGTAAGCACATAGGAAAGTACCACAACACCCCCCAGCGACCAGTAAAGCAGAAGTAAATCACTAGAATTTCCCTAAAATACCCACTGAGATGAAAAGAAGAGAATTGCAAAACCAAGAGGTGACTGCAAGAAAGCAACTGTGGATTCCCGAAGAGGAAGACTTGTGGAAAGAGGGGACCAAGTCCAGAAGATGCAGCAGAGTCCAGTGGGGGCAGGAGTCCCTACCCACCAAGCTGAGGATGGAGGAGATGGTCCCTGGAGGATGCAGGTGACATCCCATGCTGGAAGGAATCTTGCAATCAGGTTTGTGTGTTTGGATTCCACCAACAAGCCTTGGCACTGGGAAAACTTGCGGTTAGCCGAATGTGGTGCTGCCGGGGACCAGCAAGGCCAAGGAGAACTCAGCCCAGTAGTGGGAGTCAGAAGTTGGCCTCAGCATCACAGAGAGTCCACAGAAGCACAGACAGCTCTCACAGGACTCCCACAGGATGGGGACACAGAAGTTGCAAAAGGAGCCCACACAGCACTGCAAAAAGAAGTCCCACGCTGAAGGAGAGCCACTCAGGGAGCTGTGCATCACAGATAGGAGTGCTGGGGGCTAGAGCTATATGATGCCTGAAGACCCCCTGGAAGAAATGCTAACAAGCCTTGGCAGCTGCAAAAGAAATGGTGCACTGGGGTACTGTCCTGCGTGTGAAGGCAAAGGCTTACCTCCACCCCAGTTGGACAGCTGGTAGAGAGGACCGATGGGACCACTTCTGACTTCCACCCAAGATGCAGGATCCACGCATGCAGGAGATGGGATCCACACAACCGGTCGTTGTTGCTGTTGGGGCCTGCAGATGCAGGGGAGTCACTGCTTCACTCCAAGGAGAATTAATTCTTCTTTCCTGTTCAGACTGAAGATGGGCTGTCCTCAAAGGATGCATGACCGGGGATATGTTGCAGAAGCTGGAAGAAGCTGTGGAAACAATGTTGCAGGTGAAGTTTTCATCTTTGTTGCAGATTGTTGGGTCCTGGAGAGTCCTGATACAGTTTCTTTGGTAAAAAGTCGAAGTGGAGGTTGCAGAGGAATCCTGCTGGACTATTGCAAGCTGAATCGGTGACCATCCATCAGGAGTTGGCTCTGATGGGGGCGTGGCCGCGCAAAGGAAGATGGCGCACGCATAAGTTAGGAGCTACGGAGGAGCCTACAAATAATCCTGTTAAATCTACACCCAGCCCTGGGGGCAAACCGCAAGAGCTGTGGAGAGCACTGCAAAACCGTGGAGCCCGAACGGAGCGAGGCTGAGAGGCTCCGGTGCAGGTTGGGGAACTTCAGAGCTGTCTGCTTGGCGGGCCCAGTGCAGCCGGGGACCCGAGTATGAGGACGCGGCCAGCGCTGAGATGACCGGCGGCGCTCCAGGAACAGGAGGGACCGGGAGCGGAGCGGCTTAGCGGGTGACGGCGCTGGGGCCAGAGGGCGCTCGCTGGACCGAGGGAGTGCCGAGGGCGTGCTGCGGAGACTCGAGGAGCGAGCCCCAAAGAAACACAGCAGCAAGGAGGCGGGCGGAGCCAGTGGGCCCCGTTCGCCGGACAATCGGCACCTGCCCCCGGAGTCGGGCAGAGAGAACACGGGATCTGACCCTCTGGACACATAAGAAATTCACGGGGCTGCACTGAGGAACAAAAAGGAGATGGCGGAGGCCTGAAATCGGCGCCCCGGAGTAGGGTGAGTGTTGCAAGTGATTCTCCTGGCACTCCGGCGGAGCCCCACTGGAACACACCTGCGCCCCCAAAGATCAGCACCCTGAAGGGGGCACTTAAATAAGTAAATAAATATATAATAAACAGAGAGAGAGAAACCCCGGCGTGCGGTGGCGTAACCTGGTCCGAACAGGAGAGACCGGGAGCGGAGCAGCTTAGCAGGTGACGGCGCTGGGACCAGAGGACGCTCACTGGGTCGAAGGAGTGCCGAGGGTGTGCTGCGGAGACCAGAGGAGAGAGTCCCAAAGAAACACAGCAACAAGGAGGCGGGCGGAGCCAGTGGGCCCCGACCGCCGGACAATCTGCACCTGCGCCCGGAGTTGTGGCAGAGAGAACACGGGATCTGACCCTCTGGACACATAAGAAATTCACTGGGCTATACCGAAGAACAGAAAGGAGATGGTGGAGACCCGAAATCGGCGCCCCGGAATAGGGTGAGTGTTGCAAGTGATTCTCCTGGCACTCCGGCGGAACTCCGTTGGAACACACCTGCGCCCCCAAAGATCAGCACCCTGAAGGGGGCCCTTAAATAAATAAATAAATGTATAATAAACAGAGAGAGAGTAACCCCGGCGGGCGGTAGCGGAACCTGGACCAAAGGGAATTCCGGCCTTGAACGGCGATGAGTAAAGAGACACCGACCATCTGTGTGATCCCGGCAGGCCTGGTACGACAAGTTGCCGAGGGGTGTCGGAGGCGGAGAACGAAGAGAGAGGCCAAAAGGAAGCCTGCGAGATCCCAGTAGGTGGTCCTTTCCGGGTGCCAGATGTCCCCTAAGAATCGCCACAAAGGTAAAATAAAAACCAATATGACACCCACTGAACTCAAAGAGGGAGAGCCGCTGGACCCTCCCCAGCTTAAAGTGCAGGACACCTTAGATAAGATCCTGGGTGCAAATGAGGTCGCTAAAAGTACTCTACAACGTGACATTAACCAGGTCGCAGTTGAAGTTGGCCTGCTGAGGGCAGACCACCACAAGTTAGTGGATAGAGTAAAAGACACAGAGAATGTCTTGGCTGAAATTGCACCGCAACAAAAAGACCTAAAAGCCGAGGTGACATGCCTAGTAGATAGGGTTGCGCACCTAGAACAAAGAGCAGAGGGCGCGGAAGGCAGAAGCCGCAGAAACAACGTGCGAGTGGTGGGCTGCCGGAGGGGGCCGAAGGAGCGAACATGTTGAAGTTTCTAGAGGAATGGTTGCGTACGGTCGTGGCCCCGGAGTGCCTGACCCCATTCTGCACCCTGTAGCGGGTGTACCGGGTGCCTTTGAGGCCTTTGGCGCCGGGTCGTCCTCCGCGTGTGGTGATCGCCAGACTCCTACACTATAGAGACAGGGATATTCTTCTACAAAGAGCCAGAGAAGCGGGCCCTTTCAAAGTGGTGAACAGGGAGGTGACACTTTTCCCCGACTTCACACTGGATGTTCAAACCAAGCGAGCCTCATTACTGACAGTCAAGAGGGCCTTGAGAGAGGAAGGAATCCAATACTCCCTCCTTTTCCCGGCAAAACTAAAGGTGACTATGGATGGTAAGACCACCTTTTTCCAGACTCCCGAGGAGGAGTGGGACTGGCTGGAGGCCCGATGGACCCAAATGGTGCGACACGCAAATGGGGGAGTACGCCGGGGCTCGGGAAGACGACGAACCAGGAACCGACCCCGCTTGGCACCAACCCAGTCGCAAAAGGAAATGGGGAAAAAAGCGGCACTAGAGGCTGCTGCCTCCATGAGCAGAGAGGAGTCGCCCCCCAGGGACTCAGTCGGAGAGTCGGACGACACGGTGATGTCCTCGGTGGACGGGTCGAACTGCTCGGTGCAGGTACCAAGGGTGACCCCCCAGACGGCGGATGAGCTTGGGTAATCGAAAAAGCAGCGCAGCCCTGAGGTGGAGATGGACAGCGATCTGGTGGCCCCTCCGGGCGTGGTCCCCCCCACCAGAATCTCGTCCATTACGACAGTATGGCGAGAACTAGAGTTGACAGTTTGACTGAGTTGCACAGTTGCACAATATTTCGGGCAGCCTTCTGTTTAGGGAGCGCCCTGGGGAAGGGGAGTTGAGGTTCAAGATTGTTAGTTTTGATGGCGCTCTGCAGTAGGTGGGTTGTTATGAATAGACATACAGTCAGACACAGAAGGTCTCAGGCCAATGGGGCAGGTCAAGAAGGAAATGTTGCGAATGTCCTTCCGATATGGCAGAGTATATTATGCTAACATGGAATGTGCGGGGGTTGGGAACACCAAACAAAAGACACAAAACTCTGTCCTACCTAAAAATGAGGGGTATCCAAGTGGCATTGCTACAAGAGACCCACTTAGCAAAGGGGGAAGCAGAAAAGATAAGGCGAAGATGGAGGGGTCAGGTGTATGCCACAGAGTATTCTGCATACGCTAGGGGGGCGCTGATATGGATATGTGCTGGGGTTCCCTTTGCAGTAGAATCCACCAATATTGACCAAGAAGGCAGATAAATGGTTTTAGAAGGAAGTTTACACGGTGTGCCAATTACCTTGAGTTGCATTTATGCCCCCAACCAGGACCAGATCCCCTTTATGACACCGATATCTGGTCAACTCACGAGTCAGCGGGGGGAGGCCTCTTGATAGGGGGAGACTTTAACAGCATGTTAGATATAGAACTAGACCGCTCCACCCCGCCACTATCTGGGGCAATGACAAGCAGAGTAGCCCAAAAACTTAGAGAATGGCTAGATGCATGGGAATTATTAGACATATGGCGTGAGCAACACCCTGCCGAAAAAGATTATTCATACTACTCAGGACTCCACAGGGTACACACAAGAATTGACAGGGTGGTTTCTACAGCAACACTGATGCAGGGGATGGTTCACTCTGAATACCTGGGACGCATGCTCTCTGACCATAATCCTCTACTGCTGACCTGGAGAGTGAAGGAGGTTAGGCCCCCCATCCCAATGTGGCGATTGGCCCCTGGAGGCTTAGAGGACCAGGTGTACAGGGATGACCTTTGTCTCTTCCTGGCTGACCATATTAAAATTAACGAGGGAGCCACTGACTCTAGATCCGTTGAGTGGGAGATCCTTAAACTGACAACCAGAGGATACTGTATGGGACAGACGACGGGGGTAGACGAACGCTGGAATGTGAACTGACCAGACTCGAGAAGGAAATACATGAGGGGGAACGGAGACAGGGAACAGATGAGCAGGAAAGGGAAAAGTATGCCCGGGCACGGAGAGACCACTCCCAGGTTGAGGAACAACTTAGATGCCATAGTGTGCAAAACTATATGGCCTCATTACACTCTGAGGAGAGGAGATCAGTCAGAATGCTGGCGTGGCTGGTAAGACCTGGAGGGGAAGTAGAGCCTATCACCAAGGTGATAACCATGGAGGGAGAGGGAAGACACAGTCCGAACACTATAAATGACGCTTTCATGGAATACTATGCTCATATATATAGGAAACCCAGGGAGCTTGACGAACCTGCTCTTGGGGCGTATCTGCAGCAACTCCCATTGCCAACGCTGACAATTGAGGAACGGGAGGAGCTGGGGGCAGCTGTGACAGCAGATGAGATAAGGAATGCCATATCGCAATTAGCGCCCGGGAAGACACCGGGCACGGATGGCTTACCATTGGATTTCTATAAGAAATACGAAACCTTACTGGCCCCCAGACTGGTGGAAGTGTACTCTGAGGCATTGAGCCGGGGTGTGCTGCCGGCCACACTGAGGGAAGCATTGGTGGTCCCACTGCCCAAGTCTAAAGCTAGAGAGACATCTGTTGCTAACTTTCGCCCCTTGTCAATACTGAACAATGATTTTAAAATACTTAGCAAAGTCTTGGCCAATCGGCTGCTCGGCCACATGCCCAAGCTGATACACGAGGATCAGAACGGGTTTGTCCCGCACCAGAGCACGTCCCTTAACTTGAGACGACTATTTGCCATTCTACATATGCCCAGGGAAGCGAAACCTTTGACTGCGGTACTACTCGCCGTGGACTTCGAAAAAGCCTTCGATTCAGTTAGATGGGACTACCTAAGGACAGTGATGAGAAAGATGGGGTTGGGAGAGGGTTGGGTAAAGTGGGTGGACCTGCTATATGCGTCCCCCCTGGCTAGAGTGAGGACAGGCAAGACGGTATCCGACACCTACCCTACCCAATCCACAGGGGCACTAGGCAGGGTTGCCTTCTATCGCCACTATTATTCGCACTGGCCATCGAGCCCCTGGCAGCCCAACTACGAAGGGATGGCAAGGGCAGAGGGATACAATGGGGACAACAGGAGCACATCGTTTCCCTTTATACAGATGATATACTTATCTACCTCGGGGACGGAGAGACAGGACTCCCCTGGGCTCTAGATGCCCTGGAGCACTTTGGGTCCTTATCGGGACTGCGTCTCAATAGGGGCAAAACATATGTTTTTCCCATGCTAGCGGGATGTGACCGGCCTGTTTCGTGCCCCGAGGATGTAGGCTGGGTGCCGAGGACATTTAAGTACCTGGGGATACAGCTGTTCCACGAGGTGGGGGACCTCCATGATGGCAATCTTGGGAGGGCACTCCGCTCCCTACGTTCCTCAGTAAAGTTCTGGCGCTCTCTGAGGCTAACCATAATGGCCAGAGTTGCACTGTCCAAAATGATAGTCCTGCCCCAGTTACTTTACTATTTCGCAAACCTGCCGCTGCTGGTCAATTCGGCGTGGTTCCGCGAACTTAAAACGCTGATCAGGGAGTTTATATGGGACGAAGGCCGTAGACGTATGGCACTTTCGATTCTTTGTAGGCCGACACACATGGGGGGCCTGGGAGTCCCTGACTTTGAGTTTTATTATTTAGCATCACAATTGCAGTGGATTGCGGCGTGGATGGGAGGAAAGGGGCAATTGGATAGATACACTGTTCAAGGAGAAATTGGAATGGAACGAATCATTGCGCGGATGGTGAATATGAAAGTGACCAAGCGTGCGGACAGTATGATGACAAGAGTAGCGGCAGCATGTTGGAATAAAAGTACGAGAAGAGTAGGGATGGGACAGCCTTATTCCCCGGAGCTCCCACTCTCAGTACTGGGGGACGGAACAGATGAGAGGAATCTGGTGGGCTTTGGCCTCGGACCCTGGAGGAAAGCGAGAGTGGAGACAGTCGGAGCGCTGTTTCGAGAGGGGGTGCTGAGGTCCTTTTCGGACTTAACAGAAATGGGCGTCCCAAGGGGACAGTTTCTCCAGTATAGGAAACTAACACACACCCTTAAAGAGCACTGGGGAACGATCAATGCAGAGCCCCCTACCCACAGAGTACTACACTTACTACTAACGTCTGGTGGGGAATCTCACTTAATTGCTAGGATCTGCAGGTCCCAAAATGATAAATCAGTCGATGCACTACAGCCCGAAGAGAACAGTGGGAAAACACAGTGAGCAGGGAATTAACAGATGCGGAGTGGGGCAGGGCACTGGCATATCCTCGGATGGTATCCAGAAACACCCGGTTGAGATACATACAGTACAACTATATGCACAGAACGTACCTCACCCCACACAGACTGACAATAATTTATGGGGGAACCCCCAAGACATGCCCTAGATGTGGAAATGTAACTGCAGATTTTGACCATATGGTATGGAACTGCCCAGAGCTCGAGAGGGGCTGGGCTGCAGCGCTGGCAGACCTGGAACAAGTGCTGGAGGTGGAGATTGGGCTATCCCCAACGTCATGCTTACTGGGTTTGAGGGCGCATGTGCCTCTAGGGAAAGTGAGGGGACGCTTCCTGGACCTGGCACTTGTTCTCTATAGGAGACGAATCACGATAGGCTGGAAATCTCCCAGCTGCCCATCGGCGAGCGAATGGAGGCAGGATGTGTCAAGATGGGCTCAAGCAGAATTGCAAGTGTTGAAAAGTGAGGAGGCAATGAGTAACACCCACCACGGCTGTGAATGTAGCCTGTTTGAAATAGCGCCATCAAGTTAAAATAATAAGTAGTTTTAGAGAAGTTTGCGATACGGACAAGCGGGCACTCCAGGTTAAATGCGACCACAGGATAGGGATGTACCCCTAAGACACGAAACAACCTAGGCACATTGCATCCCCAAGGAAACTGTACACATCTAAGATAAAAAGAAATGCGGTGGGAGCATTAGAAAATGCAGGAATATGTTGTATATTCAATGATCAATTATATGCACTAAATGGAAACCTGTTGATGCCATCAAGAATGTTGCAGATGTAATGCAGTAAAAGTTCATAAAGATATATATTAAAAAAAGGAGTTGGCTCTGATATCACCTGCCTGAAGTGGCCACTCAGATGCTCCCATAATTCCCTGCCAACCTTGGATTCAAGATAGCAAAACCCAGGGACTGGTCACTCCCCTTTCCATTGTCAAGTTTCATGACAGAGCAGGGACTGGAGGTCCTTGAATCAGTGCAGATTGGTTTATACACGGAGGACACCAAATGTGCCCTTCAAAGCATACCAGTGGCTTGGGGAGGCTACCCCTCCCAAGTTCAGTAACACCTATTTCAAGGGGAGAGGGTGTAACACCCCTCTCCAAAAGGAAATCTTTTGTTCTGCTTTCCTGGGCTTGAGCTGCTCAAGCAACAGGAGGGCAGAAATGTGATCTGTGAGGTTGCAGCAGCTTAGGCGGCCTGGAAAACCTGAGAAGGCTGTAGGAGAAATGCTGGGGATCCTCTAAGTAGACACCAGAGTGCATGGAATCATATAACTAAGACTAGCAAACGTATTGGGGTATGATTCCAACAAACATGCCTAGGTTTGGAGTTACCCTTATGTAACTGGACATAGGTAGTGACATATGTCCAGTACACGCGTAAAATGGCATCCCTGCACTCAAAAAGATCAGGAAAATAGATCTGGAGTTTGTGGGGGCACCTCTACTAGTGGAGGAGTGCCCTCATACACAGGTACCTGCACCCTTCCCTATGGGCTGAGAGAGCCTACAATAAGGGTGACTTATAGTGACCTGATACAGTGAACTATAGAGAAAACGGTGCATGCACCCGGTTCACGGAGACTGCAATGGCAGACCTGTAGAACCCTTTATGTGGGCTCCCTATTTGTGGCAGAATAACTGCTGCATCCCATAGGGATACCCTGGAACCCCAATGCCCTGGGTGCCTGGGTACCATATTCTAAGAGCTTACATATGGGTGCAAGTATGCCAATGGTGGCTTGAAATACAGAGTTTTGAGAGAGAGAGCATAATCACTGGGGGTCCTGGTTAGCAGGATCCCAGTGAACACAGTCAAACACATGGACATCAGGCAGAAAAAGAGGGTAACCATGCCATGAAAGAAGTTACTTTCCTACATTCACGATGGAGAGGTTTGCTCTAAATGTTTTGTAAATAGGTGTAGGAAAGTACCATCTTTCTTGGCATGTTACCCCAAATTTCTGCCAGTTTGTCAGTCTGTTTTGCCTGTCTCACTGGGATCCTGCTAGCGAGGACCCCAGTGCTCATAGTTATTGGCCTATATGTGTTGTCAGTATGCTTGACTGTGTCACTGAAGTTCTGCTAACCAGAAATCCAACACTTTTGCTCTCTCTACTTACCAAATTTGTCGCTACAGTTTAGTGACTCTGTGTTTCAATTCTTATTGGCACACTGGACCCCCTTATTAGTCCATAGTATATGGTACCTAGCTACCCAGGGTATTGGGGTTCCAGGAGATCCTTATGAGCTGCAGCATTTCTTTTGCCACCCATAAATAGCTCATACAAACCTTTCTTCAGGACTGCCACTGCAACCTGAGTGAAATAGTGCACACACTATTTCACAACCATTTAACACTGCACTAAGGGGGTCATTCTGAGCTTGGCGGGCGGCGGGAGCCGCCCGCCAAGCGGGAACTGCCAGAATACCGCTGCGCGGTCAAAAGACCGCCGCAGTTATTCTGAGTTTCCCGCTGGGCTGGCGGGCGACCGCCAGAAGGCCTCCCGCCAGCCCAGCGGGAAACCCCCTTCCATGAGGATGCCGGCTCCGAATGGAGCCGGCGGAGTGGAAGGGGTGCGACGGGTGCAGTTGCACCCGTCGCGATTTTCAGTGTCTGCTTGGCAGACACTGAAAATCTTGGTGGGGCCCTGTTAGGGGGCCCCTGCTGTGCCCATGCCAGTGGCATGGGCACTGCAGGGGCCCCCAGGGGCCCCGCGACACCCGTTACCGCCAGCC